>NW_006399751.1:0-7735 GCF_000299155.1 Elephantulus edwardii
GTGTGGATCCTCTGGTGGGTGGTGAGCTCGAACTTCTGGGCGAAGGTCTTGCCGCAGTCGCCGCAGCCGTAGGGCTTCTTCTCCATGTGCGCCCGCTGGTGCACGATGAGGTTGGACTGGTGCGTGAACGCTTTGCCGCACTCGGGGCACTCGAAGGGCTTCTCCCCGGTGTGGATGCGCTGGTGCTTGATGAGGTTCGCCTTGTGGGAGAAGGTTTTCTTGCAGACGTCGCAGTCCTAGGGCTTCTCCCCGGTGTGGATTCTCTTGTGACGGACGAGGAGGGATTTAAAGGAGAAGGTCTTATCACAGTAATTACAAATGAAAGGCTGAACCAGGCTTTTCATTTTCTGATGCTTAAAAACGGCTTCTTTGGGGCTGAGGGCCTTCCCGCCCTTACTGTACTCCGGGTAGTGCAGGCCGGGCCGGGCTATCTCCTGCTTCAGGTACAGGAGCGCTCTCCCAAGTCCACTGCACTCCTCTGCTTTCTTGGCCGCACAGTTGCCGTTACTGCTCAGTAAGTCTGCACTGCACTGCAGTGTTTTCTCGTAGAAGTCGTATTTATAGGGGACTTGTCTTAGAGAAACAAAGTCTGTGCCCAGGTTCAAGGCCTTTTCAAAGACATTACCTCTGTCCTCCAGGGGGGTTTGGTTTTTGAGGGTTAGACACTGCCTGGCCTGCCTGTCGGGGATTCCGGGCTCCCTGTCCACCGGGCCATCCGCCTTCCACACTTCTAGGAGAGAGCACAAACCAACGCAGTCAGTCCTTTCTCAACACCAAGGGCGAGGGGAGTCTCCACCAGCGCCCTGTTATCCAGATGACTCCCCAGTCTCCCAGGATTAACAAATCCTTCCAGCACACTTTCTTTCGACTCCCTCAAACTTCGAAGAGAAAAATCCAAAGGCAAAGTCAGAAGTGAAAGCTGGACATAAGTAGCAATGCCTATGGCCAAATGACCCTAACGGGGGGTGTGGGTGACACTGGGAAGCTGGGAAGCAGGGATAAGAGGACTTGTGTGTCACCTCCCAGTGAGCAGAGACCCAGAAAATGAGGAGACAGAGGTGTGAAGGGACAGCGCCTCCGAGTGTGGCCACCAATGCCTGGTGCTGTGTCACGGCGGCCAGGCAGCAGACTCGCTGCTTCTAGGTTCTCCCCATCTTTTCACTCACCTTACTCTCACACCAGTATAGCTTCCTTTAGACGGAAGAATGGCAATACCCACAGACTCTCATGTTCTGTAGAGAAGACCACTTAAGTCAAATGCAAGGCACCTTCAAAACCGGACCACACGCTGTTTCTAACATGGCCGGCATTTTTCTGCTGGAGTTGGTGGACAGGGAAGATTTCTCATCTCTTAATCCTATTTCTTTTTATAATAAGTTAACCTCTTGCCCCAACCCGTTTTAACTCTGCTTTTATTTTTGGTTTTATTTGAAGGGGTGGGTGGTAAAGGATCAAACTCTCCAGCCGAGGCCTAGGCCTTTAGTTTCAGCTTCTGTATTGATGGCTGATTCTGACTCTTGTGAGCCTATTGCCATCTGTGTGCAGGACGACATCCCTCTTGTCCTGAAAAAGCTCTATGCCCTGAGGGCACCACACCAATGACAGGCACTAAAAGAACGTCACCATCTGATAAGCTGAGGGGACTAGAGGTGGGGAGAGCGTCACAGTGCAAAGGTGTAAGCCGTGTTAGGGAAGAATCAGGCTCAGGACTCAACAAGTCAAGCAAGGAGAGTGCTAACTGGGGCAGGAACACAGAGCTGAGGATCTGAAGTCACTGCCCTCAGCTCTCCCTAAAGGTTTAGGTGTCTGAAGAAACGAGTCCTGAAACATATTCCAAAGGTACCAACCCTTTCACAATCCTTGGGATGTTACTTCCTCTGGCTTCTCTCAACTTGGAGTCTCCACTCTACACTCCATCTCCTCCCTGAATAGTTCTGGACTGGGGATTCCACCCCGCTCTAGACACAGTTCTTCTCACTGTACCAACTTGAAACTCACACCTGCTTTGATACTATCAGAGAACTTGCTAGTCTTGGCGCCTAACTGCTTGACCTTCAGAGACCCTGAAAATGAAGCCAGATTTCTCATCTGAAGCTCAAGGCTAAAGCTCTTCAGTAATTCACAACTGAGAACTAAATTCACTTTGGCTGCGCTGACCCTGCAGGACAGGGCAGAAGTGGCACCCAGGCAGTAGCCTTTATGGAAGCAGACTGTAATAGCTTGCTTTCACGGAGTGGCTGGTGGATTCAAACCACTGACCTTTGGGTGAGTAGCTGAGAGTTAGATCGCTGCACCCCTAGGGCTCTTTAAACCAAACAACAATTGAACTCACTATTGTCCAGTCAGAACTGACTCATAGCTGACCCTTCAGCAGGTGTTCAGCTATAAACTGCCCGTGAGGAGATAACTCATTCTTCTCTTGAGGAGCCACTGATGGATCTGAACCGAGTTAATCTAGGCTAGCAGTGAAACTTTCTATGGACTACATCACCAGGGCTCCCTGGGGCTCTTTAGTTATTAAAAATCCTATAATACTTGGTCAGTTTGATCATTGAGAAAAGACACGTGCTCTGAAGCAAACGCCAGGCTCTTCCGGAAAGGCATCCTCACCCACTGAAAGCAGGTTGCTGTAGTTCTCCAGCATCACATCCATATACAGGATCCGCTGAGAGGGGTCCAGCTGTTCCCATTCTTCCTGAGTGAAGTCCACAGTCACATCCGTGAAGGACACCGACCCCTGAAACGACAGATTGCTATTCACTAGGAAATGACCTGCATTTGGTGGCGCGAAGAAACTTATTGTTACAAAGCTGTAAAAGCTATTTTGCCACAAAAATTTACATAAAACACTGTACATCATGTTTATCATGTTGTCTCATTTCTCCAAAACTCATTTGCAGAAGCGGTCAAAATCTTTCCTCAGATTGTCTCTTATCACCGGTGCTGTCAGATCCGCTGGGATCTGAGATTAATCAAACACTCTGCTCTCAGATGGTGTTGAAAGCAACAAGCGCATAAGCGTGCATTTGTAATAAGACACTGCTGGTACACGGAAGACGTTCCCAGCAATTTAAATTATTATCCCAAAAGGAATGATGGCAACTGAGGCATGACTTTTATCGGATCAAAAACAGGCAAAATCCAACTCAGAGCAAACCTACAGGAGTATTAACAGCTAATTAAATAGTGGAATACGTAGGGGTTTTGTGTGTGTGGGTATGATCAAAGCAGATCCAATTGGCACAAGAGAAGATTGCCCCTCCTTCTCAAGTGCAGCATCTGGTGGATTTGAACTGCACGCCTTCAGGACTGCAGCACCGCTTCTTGCCACTAGGCCACCAGAGCTCCCCAAATAGCTGAATGTTTAAAGGAAGAAGAACTTCCAATTTAAACCAAAATACTGGGCACAATTCAAAATCTCCCCACCAAACTCAAGCTGTAAACATGGAAGAAAAAGTATTTACAAAATGTGGTTGGGTTAATTATCAAACAGCTGAAAAGATGATCAGTGAGGTGGAACACAGATCAGTAAGAAACATCCAGACCAGTGTCCAGAAAGGAGAAAGGATGGAAAGGCTAAGCTGAAAAGGAGGAAGAGAAAAGAGCTACATTCTTGCATCGTGAAGAGTCATAAAATTTATTCAGATCTAACATCTGAGAATACCACTGGAACAACTGGCAGCATCAGGATGGATGGTGAAGAGACTGAGATTGTTAACAACTTTAGTCAGCTTGGCTCCACGGTCAACACTCTTGGCACAAGTAGCCAGGAAATCAAAAAACGTACTGCAATGGGAAAGTCTGCTGTTGGGGACCTCTCCAGGGTACTGAAGAGCAATGGTGTCACTCTGGAGACTAAGGTGCGTCTGATACAGGCTATGGTCTTTGCAATCACTTGTTATGCATTGGAGTGTTGGACAATGACTAAGGAGGATAGAAGGAGAGTTGATGCCTTTGAGCTGTGGTACTGGAGAAGAGTATTGAATGTACCCTGGACTGCCAAGAAAACAAACAGATTCATCCTGGAGAGGGTTAAACCAGGCTGCTCCTTGGAGGCAAGGATTCTGAGGCTTTGTCTGACATACTTTGGACATGCTGTAAGGAGGGACAGTTCCTTGGAGAGGGACATCATACTTGGGAGGGTGGAGGGACGGCGCAGAAGGGGAAGACCCTCTATGAGGTGGACTGATTCAGTGACTGTGGTAATCAGGATGGGTGTTTCAAAGGCAGTGAGATTGGCACAGGACAGAGCAGGGTTTAGGGCTGTTGTACACAGGGTCGCTATGAGTCGCAAACGACTTGACGGCACATAACAACAACAATCCTCATAAACTCAAGTCCAATCACTGCCATCGAGTCGGAATGGACTCCGAGTTGACCCTCCAGGGGGTTTCTGAGCTGCAAACCACACAGAGATGGATTTGCACAGAGTCATGATGGACTTGAGCCACCAGGGACCGGGCTGGCAGGCTGGCAGCGCAAGCCCCTGTGGATGGACACCACCAGCACCGCACACCCCTCATATGGACATAATTCACATGGGACTGGCTTCTGTTGTCTTCTACTATACTATATTTTCCTTGATGTGTTCTCATCGATGCTTCTATATTTTATTATTTGGATTCTTAGAAACTTCCTCAAGCACACAACGAAACTAAAGGGGGGAATAAACAAACTTACCTGATATTTATTCATCTCCTGCAAGCTTTTATGCAAAAGTAGAGACTTATGATGGGAGAGCTGAAAGAGAAAAAAATGGTCACTGTTATTAAAGTCCTGCATATCAGAATACCTGGACTTAACGATGACAAACCCAATCCTTTGCCATCAAGTTGACTCCAACTCACAGTGACCCTAAAGGACAGCAGAGCTGCCCACAGGTCTCCAAAGCCGTACTTTTTTTTTCTCTTTTTTTTATTATTTTGTGTGCGTGTACCATCAAATCAGCTCTGACTGGTACAGGAGGATATTGCGCCTCCTTCTCCGGCAGAGCACCTGGTGGATTAGAACCGTGTTCCTCGGGAATTGCAGTGCAGCTTCTTGCCACTAGGCCACCAGAGCTCCCCCAAAGCTGTAATCTTTACAGAAGCTGCCTGCCACATCTTCCTCCCAGGGATGGGCTGGTGGGCTTGAATCACTGCCCCTTCAGTTAGCAGCTGACCATTTCACCACTGCACCACCAGGGCTCCTCTGCCTAGAACTAGCTGTTTAGAAATCTCTACACGCTACCCAGGAAAATACCACCTCATGGGATTGCTCCTCTGTCTCTTCAGAAAGGGGCCACACTGTGGCAGCATTTACCTGTGGACTTGAGAATATGGGAGAGTCAAAAGAAGTTGGACAAGAACTTTTCCCAAGAAAGTGGTAAACAGGTTAAGTAAAGCAAGACATAAAATTATTAATGAATTTTAAGGTTATAAAAACAAAGTGAAGCGTGTAGGATTGAAAAGTACAACATTACACTTGAGGAACAAAATGAGAATTAAAGCAATGTGAAAGAAATCTGAAGGGGACCTCTTTAAAGTGGTAAAGTGCAGGGATGTTGCTTTGAAGACCAAGGTTTGCCTAACCCAAGCCGTATTTCCAACTGCCTCCAATGCACATGAAAATTGAATAAAGAATAAGATAGACCAAGAATGGTGTCTGTAAAGTGTGATAGCAAAAACTAGTGAATATACAGAATACAGACAGCATGGATTACTTGGTGGCAATGATGGTGAAACTTTCTCTCACTTAATTTAAGCCTATTTTCAGGAGGAACCTGTCCCTGGAGAGAGAGAGACATGATGCTGGGAAAGGCCAAGTACCCCCGATTCCAGGGATGCTAGCGATCTGAGGAGCCTAATCAGGAGTGATGCTGGGAAAACAAAGGTCTTTGACCCTAGGCTAAAAACCAAACTCACAGTAGACTCTTCAGGAGGGTGTTCACTCTGGGGGCCCTGCCCACCAGAGCTCCCCTTAACAGAACTGTACCCTAGGGTTTTCCAGGAAGCAATCTGTCCGAGTGGAGAGTGGTGCAACTGATGAGTGGTGCAACGGGTTAAGTGCTGAGCTGAAAAGTGGGTTGTTTGAACCCCACAGTCACTCCATGGCAGTAAAGATTTACAGCCGCAGGAAAAAACGACGAGGAATCCCAGGAATCCTACCCCATCCCAGAGAGTAGCAGCGTACTGTAAACTGGAGTGGATACAGGGCTCTGTTTTTGGGAGTTTATCTTTATGGGGATCAGATCGCCAGGTCTTGCTTCCACGGCCCTGCTGGATGGATGTGAACTGCTAACGTGTGCGCAGTGCCAGCCCCGGAGGGCTCAGAACCCGGTTCCCGAGCACGTGTACACCGCAGTGCCTACAAGGACCTGCTTCCTACACATCAGGATAGAGCTCGCAGGGGCCAGGCCCACGTGTGGGGCACCAAGTACTGTGTGACCCTGGCTGAGTCACTCCACCTTCCTGCTGAAGAACCCGAGTGTCCCGGGCTCAGCCGAGGACTGGCCCGCGCCGGCACCGGGGCTCCCGGCTCTCTAGCCCCCATCCCCCCCAGGCCGGGAGGCGGCGCGCCCCGGGGCGCTGACAGGTGTCCGCCCCACCAGGACTCGAACCCGCGCGCCCGGAGATCCTCGCCGCGCCGGAGCCGCTCCTCGTGACAAAGGGAAGCAGGCGAGCCTCGCAGCCGCCGACCCTCCCGCCGTCCCCGCCCCCGCCGCCCGGCGGCCCGGTCCCGAGAGCGCGCCGAGCCAGCCCTGGACGCCGCCCTGAGGGTCAGCGGGCCCGCGAGTGGCTGAAGTTTGGGCTCCGACCCCGCGCGGCCACGAGCCCATCGCGCGCCCCAGCCCCTTGGCCCCCAGCCCCGCAGAGCTGCCACGCAGTTCCCCTCCTACCTGGGGGTGCGCAGCCTCCACTCCCGGCTCAGGGCCACGTCGGGTCACCGCGAGGGCCGGCAAAGCCCAGAGCGGACAGGGGTCCTGTCGCCCACTCGCTGCTGAGGTGGGGGAAGGGCGGCTGCGGCGGGCGACCGCACTGCACATGCGCAGACGCAGATGCCGAGGGCCGTTGCCTGGGTCCTCCAATTGGTAGACTGTCGAGTTCGGGACTACATCTCCCACAAGCCTCTGGGGCCGTGCCTTTAGGGATTCTCGGAAAAGTCTTTACCTTCGCTCAGGAAGTTGATGGAGCGGTCAGTGATAACCTCTAGGCCAAGACAGTTTGCTTCTTCCAAAATAGGTTATAAATAATGGCCATCCCTTAACATCCAAAATTATTAGGCGTCTCCAAGGCAGCAGGTTTGGATTTTGGGTTAACTCTCCCCAAATACAGAAAAACACAGAAACAGAAACCTAGATGCCCAACCATCCGCAAACCAACTAAAGGAAATTCTAAAGCGAATACATAAACCACTGTATTTTGGGATCCCGTCCCAACAAATGATATTAAGAATATATTGAAAAATTCTGTAGTCTTTTTATTTGGCACATTGAGTGAAGAAAAAAAAGAAAGAGAAGCAGGTGAGTTTGTGATTAGAGCAATTTCTACCTGAGTCAAAAAGTTGTTACAAACTCAACAGTATATACAATTTAAAAAAAAAAACAACCAATTATGAGATCGCAGAGCTTAGTAGGCAGAGAAATTAGGAAAGATTCGGCGGGGACCTGAAAAGGCGGGATAATGGTGGGCATGGATCAATGGTGATTAATTTTATAAAACACAATGTATGTACTGGAACGACCGTATGAAACACT
>NW_006399751.1:7893-19064 GCF_000299155.1 Elephantulus edwardii
AAAAATCAACCCCAAACAACAAATGAGTTGCTAAAACTGTTGAATTATTTGTTTAAAAAACAGCAATTACTCTTGTTCTATGATACAAAGTTTCAGTCACAACTAGTCAGCAAAATACTGATAAAAGATACTAATAGAAACAGGAAAAGGTCTGGACTTCAGGAAAGGTATTAATACAAAATTCTCGCAGCAAAGGTCTGGACTTCAGGAAAGATATTAATACAAAATTCTCGCAGCGATACTCAATTTTTTTTTCTTTAGTCCGACACAAGGTTTGAGGTGGATTGATTCAGTGACTGGGATAATTGGGATGAGAGTGTCAGAGACGGTGCGATTGGCACAGGACAGAGCAGAGTTTAGGGTTGTTGTACATAGGGTCGCTATGAGTCGCAGGCGACTCGACGGCACATAACAACAGCAACAACAACACAAGGTGTTAATAAAATGGTCCTTATACATGGTTATAAGAAAGCAAATTCCAACTACAATCCCAGAGGCTCACGGTTCGAATCCACCAGATGCTCTGCCGGGGAAGGAGGGACAATCTCCTCCTGTACCAGTCAGATCTGATTTGACGGTACACTCACACACAATAAAATAAAAAAAAAAAGAAAGCAAATTCTAGAATAGTTTTTTCTGTAGTTGTTCATAGAACTTAGTTCCTGAGTTGTTGCTGCCTTAGAATATTAAATGTATTACCGTAAGAACCATTTCTATTAAAATATAAACCATTTCCATACAATTAAGAGCAACCTTCCTCCAAAGCTGACTTTGTTCTTTTGGCCGTCACAACTGAAAGGCATTCTTCCGACGTCCTTACTCACTGTCCAACTTTCAGATGCCTAGTAAACAACTGAAAATATCCTTAGTCTATGAGCTGACATTTTTGCTCTCTAGCACTTTGCAGAGGTCCTTGACAGCAGATGACCTTAGTGAATTTGGCAATGTACTGGCTATTTTGGTGGTCTGAAAGCTCAGAGGTGGTTTCTAGTATTGATCTCATGTGGTGGTGGAACTTATTAAGCAAAGACTCAAAATGCAGTCACTGCAGCCTACAGCTTTCATTAAACCTTGCACCTAAGCTTTAGGCTTTAAACCACCAAATAACCATAAATCATTCCAGTTGACAATGGCCTTTGGTTGCAAAGATGCCCGCCTCCAAATTCAACTGGGGTCAGCCTGCTCTTTCATAACCAAGATGTACAAGTACTGGAGCTTGTTCCCCAGGGCGAAAGCCCCTCAAGATTCACGTTCGCAGATGAACAGTAAATCAGACACAGAGACAAACGAAAAGACATTTGTTTATTGGGACAGGAAACTTCCTGAACAGGGAAATGCAGCTAGAATTTCTATTCTATCATAGCCAGAATACCACCCCTGAAGATAGAGGGTGAGGGAGGAAGGAAGGAAAGGAGCAGCTAATTGTTTTACACCCTTACATAAACAACACCAAATATGTAGCAAAGTTAAGTATGGTATACTTATGGTTACTTTTAAGTACCTAACTGGAATCAACCCACAGAGGGTTTTCAGAGGCAGTTAAGTCAGAGGGGAGGAGATTGTCCATTTTTTCTTCTATGGAGCAACTGGTAGCTTTGAACTGTGTGCCTGTGGGTTTGCAGTGCAACTCCTTAGCAATGAATTACGTAGACTGATGGGAAAATGTCAGCAATACATGAGCTTAGTTTAAGGGAAACCTACTTGTTGTGCATCTAGTTCTGCAGGCATGGCTAAAAATAATAGGGGGAATGGTTAGCCTGCACTCATTCTAAGAAGAAACTGAAAAACAAGTCTAAGAACCCAGCTAGCTTAAGTATAGCCATTTTGGGGCATCTGTGCACCAATACACCAACCACTGCTGTGAAGGAGAAAAGAAATGATGCATAAAGTTAATACTCCCTGCTGCCAAGGAGCTACTCTAAACCAATGACCCTACAGAGCCGAGTAGAATGGATAGAGCCTGACAATACTAATCCACTGTGCCACCACTGTCCCCAAGCATAGATTTGGATACAAAGAAATAAGACTATATGTATATAATACAGTCCGTCATCTCAGGGTGGAGGGGAAACAAGAAAACACTTAATGACTTATTGTTGTGTCGAGTCGCTTCTGACTCCTAGGGACCCTATGTACAACAGCTCTAAAACCTGCTAACAGTAATATCTCTGACACACCCCTATTACTCCAGTCACTGAGTCAATCCATCTTATCGAGGGTCTTCCCCTTCTGCGCTGTCCCTTCACCCTCCCAAATATAATGTCCCTCTTCAAGGATTGGTCCCTCCTTGCAACATGCATATCAGACAAAGCTTCGGAATCCTTGTCTCGAAGGAGCAGCCTGGCTTCACCCTCTCCTGGATGAACCTGGTTGTTCTCTTAGCAGTGCATGGTATATTCAATACTCTTCTCCAGCACCACAGTTCAAAGGCATCACTAGGACCATCAAAACGGTTGAATTAAATCTGAGAATTCAGCAAGATTTCCAGATACCAAATCAGCGTACAATTCAAAGAATTCAGAACCTTCAAGGAGATGACAGGGAGTCCGTGCTTATTCTCAGTGTCCTGGGAAGTCACTGGAGAGTTTTAAGTTAGGGAAGCCAGGAAAGTCTTTCTAGACTACTGGCCATGGTGGGTCTGACTCAGCAAGGTTTGAGGAGGATCACCTTAAGAGGAGCCACCTTAATTAAGCAAGCTCCGCCTCCCACGTGGCCTCGGGCGGGGCAGAGGCGCAGACCGCGGGATCGATGCCCCGGTGCCCACAGTCCGAGGCCGCTACACCGCTATGGCCCTTCTGCTTCGGGCCGCGACCCAGCGGCTGTGTCTCTGGAGGGGCTACTGCACCAGGGGGACGCAGGTAGGTTGGAGGGCGGAAGATCGGCTCCCGATTCCGCCAAGCCCTGGGACGCACCTGCGCCACTAACCTTGGGCACAAGGCCAGTAGGCTCGTCCAGTGGACTACGTGGACGTAGATAGGCTGGTCCGAGCCCCTCCCAGCTACTGGATGGGCCAGCAGGGATGTCACAAGAAAGGCCCAGCGCCACCCAGGCTCCCCAGTAGATCCAAGAGTGTTTTGACAGAATGCCCTGGGTCCATCTGCAAAATGAGCAAATATCGCTTGAAGGGCTCCAAGAGTCCCGGCCAGGCGCCTCCCCATGCCACGCTCAGCCTTTCATTCATTCACTCACTCACCTGCAGCCATGCTGGCCGGGGCCCTGGCTAGACTGCCTGCTGGCATCCTTTTGGTGTTTTCTATTTTGGAGGTGGTACGAACGGTGGCCCATAAGGAAGGGTGTGTTCCTGTCCAAAGTCCACCCAGCCCGGCCGTGCGCTGCTGGGGAACAGAGATGTCCCCTCAGCACCCACTCTCCCCACCTCGCTGCAGGACAGCGTAAGGCTGTGGTCCAGCGCCACCCGTAGGGTGACCAGCCACATGTCTCCCTCCTAGAGTGCGCTCAGTGAGGACTTTGTGGCGGCCCTGAAGGCAGTGGTGGGTCCGCCCTACGTGTCCACAGCCGCGGCGGTGCGAGAACAGCATGGGCAGGACGAATCCGTACACAGGTGAGGACTCAGAGGGTGGGAGGGAAGGCTGACAGTCCTGGGTGGTCTGCTCCGCTACCCACCTGTGGGGGGGTACACTGCCCTCCCCCACTGTAGCCTCAGGCCCTGCAACACCTCCAGGCTCCTTGAGGAGCACCCGCCCCCTGAGCAGCTGCCCTCTGCTTTAGGTGTCAGCCCCCGGACGCCGTGGTCTGGCCCCAGAACGTGGACCAGGTCAGCCGGCTGACTGTCCTGTGCTACAGCCAAGGAGTGCCCATCATCCCCTTCGGCACCGGGTCGGGCCTTGAGGGCGGGGTCTGCGCTGTGCAGGTAAGGTGGGCGTGGCCTCCCACCTCACTGCGCCCCCCCCCCCCCGCCAGGCCCTGCCCTCAACGACCTTCCCCTCCCACAGGGCGGCGTCTGCATTAACCTGACCCACATGGACCGCATCGTGGAGCTGAATCCCGAAGACTTCTCGGTGGTGGTGGAGCCAGGTGTCACCCGCAAAGCTCTCAACACCTACCTGCGGGACAGTGGCCTCTGGTTTCCTGTGGGTAGGCCTGGGACTCCTGGCTTGTCCTGGGTCTCGGGGGGGGTGGGGGGGGGTGGGGGCTCCCTGGTCGTGGTCGTCCCTCCAGCTGGAGGAAGGGGCTCCTGCCCACCCAGGCTGCCCTCTGCTCACCCTTTGCCCTCCAGACCCAGGCGCAGATGCCTCTCTCTGTGGCATGGCGGCCACTGCGGCCTCGGGGACCAACGCCGTGCGCTATGGCACCATGCGGGACAACGTCCTGAACCTGCAGGTGGTGCTGCCTAATGGGCAGCTGCTGCACACTGCAGGACCCGGCCGACACTTCCGGTGAGCACTCGCCACTTCCTGTCACATATGACACTTCCGGTCACATATGGCACTTCCGGTGAGCACCCACTACTTTTTTTGAGCACCACCACTTCCGGCGAGCCTCACCACTTTCCGGTGGGCACCACCACTTTCCGGTGAGCACTTGCCACTTAAGGCAAGCAACCACACTTGGCGCTTGCACTTGGGCAACTGATGGGGCGCCCTCTGGGCAGAGATGGGGCAGAAGACTGGCCCCCGGGGCTCCCAAGAGCTATCAAAGGGCGAAGGTTGAAAGTGCGGGGGCAAGTCCACCATGAGAAGGGACGTGGGCTGTGCCAGTGCCTAGGCTGCCTTGGTGACAGTCTTGGGCTTACAAGGGAGGCTGGCCCTGTTCTCTGCACCCCTGGGGTTCAGCTCCCGGGCCCTGTGACTTCAGACCTGGCCCTCAGACTCTGACCCCCACAGAGGCTGCCCCACCCCAGCTCTCTGGTCAGACATCTGTCGCCACGTACCTGTGCGCTCACTGCCTCATGTGTCCCTGGGGTCCAGGAAGAGTGCCGCCGGCTACAACCTCACGGGACTCTTTGTGGGCTCCGAGGGGACATTAGGCCTCATCACAGCCGCCACCCTGCGCCTGCACCCTGTCCCTGAGGTCACTGTGGCCGCCACCTGTACGTTCCCCAGCATCCAGGCTGCGGTGGACAGCACCGTGCACATCCTTCAGGCTGCAGTGCCTGTGGCCCGCATCGGTGAGGCGGGGGCTTCCCCGGCCAGTTTGGGCTCCCCCAGAGGCCTGGTGGGAGGCCAGGCCTCAGCTCCCTGCCTTCTACCTGCCCCCAGAGTTCCTGGATGACGTCATGATGGACGCCTGCAACAGGTACAGCAAGCTCAGCTGCTCCGTGGCGCCCACACTCTTCCTGGAGTTCCACGGCTCCGAGCAGACCGTGGCCGAGCAGCTGCAGCGGGCAGGTGTGTGGGCTGCAGTGGGCGTGGACGAGTCCCCATGGACAGTACACCGTGGGGCCGCTGTCAGCCCTCTCCCATCTCGCAGAGGAGATCACCCAGCAGAATGGGGGCGCCCACTTCTCCTGGGCCAAGGAGGCAGAGGATCGCAGCCGGCTCTGGACGGCTCGGCACAACGCTTGGTATGCGGCCCTCGCTCTGCGGCCGGGTGCCAAGGTGAGCTGGGCTCTGAGCGGTGGGTTCTGTCATTCAGCCCGGAGACCTTTCCCTCCCACCAACGTCCAGTGCAGAGCAGCAGACACAGAGTAGGGGGTGGCTGAGCTGACCCAGTCTCTCTGTTCCCAGGAACTTGGATGAGGACAGAGGAGCTATCTTGGGGAGGGGAGGTGAAGGCATAGGCAACCATAAAGCAGTGTGTTTAGGAGTTGCAAACGTGGAAGGCTTCCTGAAGGACGAGGTGAAACAGAAACCTCAAGTACTGGCAGGTGTTACCCAAACCTTCCCCTGCAGGCAACGGCCTGTGCCAGGGCTCAACAGCGAGGAACCAAGGGGCCTAACTAAGAGAAGGCGTCAGACCTGCGCTTGGCGTTGACCCCTTCCTTCCGGGCAGGCAGGGAGGAGGGAGGACCCTCAAGAGTCCTGTCCCTCTATCCAGGGCTATTCCACTGATGTGTGCGTGCCGATCTCCAGACTTCCAGAGATCCTGGTGCAGACTAAGGAGGACCTGAAGGCCTCGGGGCTCACAGGTCCTGCCTGCTTGCTGCTGGCGTGCTGGGTGAGTGGGGGCAGGGCTCGGGGGAGTGGCCTAGAGGTAACAGCTCCATTGGGTCCCCAGGAGCCATTGTTGGACACGTGGGTGATGGCAATTTCCACTGCATACTGCTGGTGGACCCTGAGGACCCCCAGGAACTGCACAGGGTGAAGGCGTTTGCACAAAAGTTAGGCAGGTATGTGCAGAACTGATGGTCGCCGCAGGGTGTAAGAGAGGGCCGCACTGAGGGTCGTCCTCCATTGACTTGCAGGCGGGCGCTGGCCCTTCACGGGACGTGCACTGGGGAACACGGAATTGGGATGGGCAAGCGGCAGTTGCTGCAGGAGGAAGTGGGCACCGTGGGCGTGGAGACCATGCGGCAGCTCAAGGCCACGCTGGACCCCCGAGGTCTCATGAACCCAGGCAAGGTGCTTTGAGCACTTGACTGTGGATAGCAGAGCATCCTCAGTTCCAGAACCTTCCTGCGTTCCCAGAACACCCTTCTGATTTGCCAGGACCCTGGAGGGTAGACAGCAGCCAGCCATCACCACTCAGCGCTGGCCCCTCCCCACCTGCTGACTGTCGTGATGGAGCCTGTGTCTAGGAAATGACCCAGGTCTTCCTTCTCTCTGCTCTTCAACATCCCACCCTGGCCAGGGAAGCAGGGGTGGGCCCACATCTAGGCCCTCCCCACTGCTCGCCTCTCTCTCTCTCTCTCTCTCACACAGGGATCTGACCTTAAACTGAACCCAAATCTAAGAAATCTGAACTCCACTGCAACTGTTGGACGACACCAACAAGCAATACCAGTGCACTGCCCTCTGTCCCCTCCCTGCCCCACCGGGTTACGGGTCTTTTTACCAGTGGTGCCCTTGTTCTGGGCCCATCCCTGCGTTGTGCAGGCTGTCGGGGAGAGGGTACCCCAGCTACAGAGGGAAGGTCATTTTAGGGACCTGGGTTCCTGCTCTGATTACTTAGCCTGCAATGACTTGCTTGAGGATTTGGCAGTGGTGCACATCACTCATGGACACAGGCCCCTCTCTCCCCCAAGCCTAAACCTGGCCATAGAAAATTCTCAACAAGCTATCCAAGCAGCTGCTACCCATCGCTAGATGTGGAAGTGAGGATCCCTGTATTGCACCTCTGCAGGGATTCTTCACTTCTTGCCTCAGCAATTTCTGGATCTTGGACATTGTCCCCTCAGTGTCCACGAGAGGGCGCCCATCACCACCAAAGTTCAGACTTCCTCTCTCCAGTGCCTGGGACTCAGCCCTCACCCTGACCCGGGCCAGTGCTCACTTCCCAGGGTCTGGGAAAGGCCTGGTGCCTGGAAATTGACTTCAACTGTGATGGCCCCTGTAGTGCCCTCCCTTCTCCCTGCCCCCGTGGGCTTTTGCTCTCTTTCCACTTGACCTTACAGTCCATTCTTTGGTCCTTTCTCTGGGCTACTCTCCACATATCTGCCTTCTCCCCACCCCCATCAGCCTGGCTTCCCAGACCCTGGGCAGAAACCACCCCCACTGGGTCTGTGCCTCCTTAGACTAAACCCAGCCCTCAGGACTCTGTGACACTGGCAGTCACTGAGGTTGACCCAGGCCAGCTCCTGGGAGCTCCAGATAGAGATGCGGCAACTGCGGCCTGAACGTTGAGGGCTTGAGACTTCTCTGTCCCCATATGCACTAGACAGGTGGAGGGCTGGTGCCAAGGGCTAAATGAAGGGGAGTCCTATCAGCCCTCTCCCTAAACCACCCCCATTAGCATGCACTCTGCCACCCTCTTTCCAGTCCTCTCCTTCCAAACCACCCAACATTTTGAAAGCCTAACTCTGGGACAGTCAACTTTAGGGGCATGGCTCTTCCCTGCCTCCACTCCCAGTGCCTACATCCAGTAGGTGGTCCACAAATGGCCACACCCCCCACTTACTAAGTATTTCAAGCAGGAAAATGGAAAGGATGTGAATCACAGAAACACCAGCCTGAAGACAATGCCAAAATGAACATTTTTGACTTGTTTACTCTGTGTGTGTCTGTGTGTCTTTCGGGAACTATTTGGCATTAAGTTCCATGTTTCACAACCAGTTTACTGGTCAGTAGCATTCAAAGCACAAGCCCACTCTCCTACAGACCTGTTGTGCCGTCAAATCTAATCCGAGGCACAGCAGCTACTAGACAGAGCTGACTGCCCCAGGGTTTCCAAGATTAGGAAGCTTTAGGAAGTGGACAGCCACACTTCCCTCCTGTGGGTTTTGTCAGCTGTACTTTTGTTACTGAATAATGGCCATTGTGAGGTGCCTAGGACCCTTCTCACCCCCAAGTATGCAGGGCCGTCTGTAGAGTGTGCCAGACCCACCTCGTTTCCATGCTAGCAAAGAGTTTGCTTTCCAACTAGATAGCTCAGATACCCCCAGACCTCCCCCAAGCCCAAAGCAGGCAGAACGGGATCAGAGGCTGAGGCCAAAGAAGCCAGCAGAGGGCGGCAGGGTGCCAGGTGGGCGTGTGGATGAGGGGAGCCAGGACCCTGAATTGCACCTAGTGTGGGCGTATGTCCCTCTGAGCATGGCTCACTCACTGTCTTATCTCTGTAGACAGCCAGGCCGAGGGCACCGCTGGGGACACACTATGGTCTGCAGCCTAGGGGTCAGCCAAGGAGATCTGCAGAGCCGGGCTGCCCCGCTGCCTTTGCTGCCGGAAGTAAATATAGAATGGGGAGACACAGTTGCCAGGCAGAAACAGGAGGCGCTGTGAATAGAACGGTGTCCTTTGTGGTGATGGAGCCACTCTGAGCCTACTGTACACGTGCCAGGCGCCTGAGGATGACCCTCATAGTGGCCTCTAAGCTGTGAGGATGTGTCCACACTTTACCCTCTGGAATGCCAGGTACAGATGTTGCTCACCCAGGTCATCAGGAGTAGGGAGACCTGGATGCAGATGTTCTCATCTGCCATGGTCGCCCTTGGTTAGCATGTTGGCTGGACCCTGGTTCCCACCACAGGCCAGTCTAAGGCCCCAATCCTTAGCATGTCTAGAGTGTGGTGTGGTGAGCATGGCTGAGTTCACATTCCCCTGGGTCTGCAGTGTCCTTGCACAGAGCGGGCAGGATGGGGAGACCTTCAGCCTGGTACCAGTGCCAGCTCAGGCTGGTGGAAGGGCAGGTGTGAACAGTGAGGGGCAGAAGGGCTTCTCCAGGGCACCCCCACCTAGCCCTGAGGGCTCAGGCCACCAGCTGGCACAGGGACAGGCCTGGCTGTGCTCCCGCTCCCTGCCTGCCACTGCTGCCCAGCCCTGTGTGCCAGCTTCTCTAAGCTGAGTGGCTGGTTCTGGTTCAAGGGCTTGGAACTGGCTCGGTCCCAAACCAGGGCCTCTTCCTGGGCCTGGATGAGGCCTGCCCGTGAGTCAGCAAAGAGACACTTGAGCAACAGGCTGGGCAAGATGTGGGCAAAGGGACCTGGGGCGAGGTGGGCATCGCCTGGAGGCCAGAATGCATCCTGGCAGCTTCCAGAGGTCTTTCCAGAAGGATCCCATCTTAACCAGGCCAAGAGAGTGGTTAAGAGGGTTAGTAAACATGTAGGACAGAGGTCTGGCCTGCCTGACAACCACTTCACACACCTGCAGCCCCAAGGAATGCTGAGGAGGTGGGCGGGGCTGCTGCACCCCATTTCTCCATTATACCAAGATTTGGTGAAATAAAATCACACAGTGCACTTTTTATTAGACATGATTTTAATACCATATCAAAACACCTTGACTAATGAAGAAAACTTTTCCCCCAAGCTTTGAACATTTTTTTTTTACATTTTATGAGGTTTTTTTTTTTCTCCTTTTAATATATAAATACAGAAACCTATCTTGCTGATGCCGCTGTGTGAGCGCCCATGTGGCTAAATGTCCGCAGGGTGCCTTAAACGGGTAGGCTAGGCTGTACATCTTTTTCTTAAATAAGTCCTTTTTTGTTTGTTTGAATGTTTTCTGGGGGAAGAAAACTCCACGAAGGGTCTGAGGAAAATCTTGAGGCATTTTCTCAGGACACTTGTGATGGTTAAATCCTCTGAACTGACCCGAACCGGGAGAAAGGGGAGGAGCTGGAGACGGAAGGAGACCCTCAGTGGGTGGCTTTTTGGCAATGAAGTGGAGACACGAGGGTCCCAAGGCGGGGTGGGGGTGGTGTGTGAAACTGAGACAGGAAAAAATGGCAGGAATACGAAACCAAAAGAGCCAGCTAAGGTGGCGGCGGCGCGAAGGGGCTGAGCCGAGCGCGCTGCACGCCATAGACCGCGGGCGGCGAGCCGCCGGCTGGCTTCATTTCCATCACGATCACTGAGTGGGTTTATCGTTGGGCAGCAGACAGCAATCTGTAAACATCACGAGGAAAAACACCAGTCGACACTAGACTTTGTTTATAATTTTTTTTTTTTGTAAACACTTTAAAGACAGACCCACAGCGCCTTTCAAAGGTGAAAACGAAAACGTCCTTCCCTCGAGAGATGAGAGGCGAGAGGAAGAGGGGCGGTTGATTCTTGATTCACTCATCCAATGGGGTGTCCTCGGTGACAAAGGGAGAGCATCTCCGGAAGTCAGTGCAGGGGTGCCCTGTCCCCAATGGTGTCCCGAGCTCAGCTCCGCTCCAGTGTCCGGTGAGCCCCGTAATAAATAAGTCGTGTTCCGTCTGGCCAGAGGGCCGCTGTGCCCGGGGGCGGCGCCTGTGCTCCGTCTGGGACCCCTGAAGCCAAACATCATGCCGGGGCGCGGGCTCAGTCCAGCGCCGGGCTCTCCGCGCTCCCGCCGCCCGTGCTTCTCCCCACGGCATCCGTGTGTGAGGTGCAGGAAAGAGTAAATGTCCCTGATTTGTCTGACATCATCAGCTGTTCTGGGAGTTTACTTGGAATAAATAAAATAAAACCTAGCAGGGGGACAGTAAGGGGGAGAAAAGAAAAGCCCCAAAACCTTTGGTTGTGAGGTGAGGGGAGTTAGGGGTTTGTGTGCGTGTTTGCCAGAGGAGAAAAAAAAAAAAGAAAAGAAAAGGAACCGCCAGCCCGAGGTCTGCCGGGCAGGGAGGATGGCCATCGTAAAGCAAGGTGTCCT
>NW_006399751.1:19574-78115 GCF_000299155.1 Elephantulus edwardii
TTTGAGAGGAGTCAGCGAGCTCACGCCCGGCAGGGTCAGTCCGCAGGGTGTTCTGGACAAGATCTGTTCACTTCAAACCACGAATCTATGCAACTGGGGAGTGGGGGCGCAAGGGAGGCCTCGTTACCCACTGGTCAGACCCTGGTGTCTTTCAAAGGCCAGCTGGTCTTTGAAAGGGTTGGGTTCCTGAGCAGAGGTTCCCCAAATTATTTCTGGAAGGACTCCTGGAGAGCTAGCAGCGTCTCCAGACCCTCACTTTTAAAGCAAAGGCAGACAGACTGGGCAGTTCAGGGGGGAAATCCTTCAGTGAGCAAAGTCCCTGGCCAGGGACTGAGGCCTTTAAAGGACAGTGACAGTTAGGAGGGAGATGATCCACAGGGCAGCAGTTAAGTCCCAGGTCTGAAGGGTAGGGAGTGGGGAGCAAGATGGCGGCTGGTCTGGGCTGTGGGTTCCTGAGAGCCTCCCTCCTGGTTCAAGGGAGCACCCTGAAGCTCCCTCATGGCAAGTGGCTTCTCAGGAGACGCCCCCCCCCCCGCCCCCAGTGGTCTGCCCTTCCTTCCGCCGAGGGTTGGTGGGGAGGGGAAGCCTGACTCGACCTTTCTTAGAATCTGAGGGGATTCTAAGAAAGCCAGAGAGAAAGCTGGCAGGAAAGCCCCTCCCCAGGGTTTACAAAAAAGCATCCTTGGAATGCAAGAGGGAACAGCGATTGCCCCAAGACAGCCTTCTAATTTGTAAATCAACATCTGGTTATTTTAAAAAACAGGAACCAGACAGGTTATTTGCATAATTCTCTGCTATTTCCTTCTCCTGGTCCTGGCTGGCGCCTCCTGGGACACCCCCGGGACCCAGGCCAGCCCTAGCCTCCATTGCACCCAGCTGGTCCTGTGCCGGCTGGGGACCCTGCAGCCCTGCCAGGTGAGGCTCTGGTCACGAAGCAGCTCAGGGACCGAGGAGCTGGAGAGCAGGTGGCACCACAGCGTGTACCCCAACAGGGAACAGGTGTCTTCTTTCCAAAAGAAACCAGAATGGGGCCCAGGCAGGAGCCCATGGTCAGGGCAAAGCCCCTAATTAGAGCGGCCTGTGGTGCTGCACCCAACAAGCAGTGGTGACTCTGGCACTTGGTCCCTGGAGCTGAGGCCTGTGCTGATACCCGCAGGCACACCTGTGCCCTTCTCGTGGAAAAGCAGGAAGGAAGAAAAGGCTTGGGGAGCCAAACAGAGTCCCCAGGTGGGGTCCCTGGTCCCTTTGCTATGCAGGCCCACTTGATCTCCAGAGCCAGACCCCACACTTCAATCCTGGCTGCACTTGGACCCCGCTGTCAGAACCCTGCGCCTGTAGAGCCTGAGGCTGGAGGAATGTGGTCCAGGCAACCAAAGAGACCATGTATCCTCCCCAGAAGGGGTCCTGGGAATGCAGGAAGTGCCCCAACTGTACCTTTTGTGATAAATGCAGAGGCAGGGCAGCCTGGCTATCGTGTCCCCCTGAAGCAGCTCCTCCAGGCAGATTACGCACTCACCCGCGTCTTTAGTCAGCACATCATCTGGTGGAGGGAAGGAGAGCGGGAGAGGGTTAGTCACCAGCTGACAAGTGGCATAGAGCAGCAGTCATGTGCCTGGGAACCAGCTGAGGCTCCTGGGGAGGCCTAATCTGGGCAGTGAAGGCCAAAATGACCCTTGTCCTTAGGCCCTCATTGTGGACGTAAGAAACGACTGACAACCAAAGGGATCTGGCCAGTTGTTAGTGCCATCGAACTAAATAATGACTCACAGGGACCCAGACCCCATGTTCAAGAGAATGAAACTCTGCCCAATGCTGTACAGCCTTTGTGGCTCCCTCTTCTTCACTGGCCTTCCCTGGGCCAGAGAGGCCAAGAAGGTCCTGGAGAGAGACAGGCATGACAGGCATGGCAAGGCAGCAGCTTCTCTACCTATGGTGTCACCACGCTGTCCCTAAAACATACGTGTATGTCAGATGCACTGACTTCTGATTTAGAAAAACACGGTCATGCGCAGAGTGGGATGAAATGCGCACTGATGGAAGCGGAGCGCCAGACAGCTTAGCCATCAGCAAAACGTCAAGAATATGGTGCCCGACCCAGCAGAATTGTGAGACTTCGTTACACTCTGGGGCCGTTACAGTCTCAGAACAAAAGTCGTGGAGCTCTGGTGGCCTACTGGCAAGAAGTGGCACTGCAATCCCAGAGATAAGCGGTTCGAATCTACCAGATGCTCTGCCGGAGAAGGAGGGGCCATCTCCTCCTCTACCAGTCAGATCCGATTTGACGGTACAGAAAATAAAAAAATAAAAAAAAAAAGAACAAAAGTCGTCACCACTGAGTCAGAACCAAGTCACAGCTCACCCTCCAGTGGGTTTCCAAAGGTGTAGATCAAATGAGAGGAGATTGCCCATCATTCTGCTTCAATGCAACTGGTAGATTTGAACCTTTGATGTGGCCTTTGGGTTAATACTACAACCCTCTGAGGACCATACTAGCTCACAGACCAGTGAGATGAAATGAAAGGCGTAGGCCCAGGGATACAGGAAGCACCTAGCCCGGGTGGGAGGGTTCTGGGAGGCGTCACTGAGGTGAGCCTGAGGGATGGACAAGGTGGAGGGAGGAGCTCCAGGCTAACAAGACCTGTCTGTGCATCTGGGAGCTGCAGGAAGTTGGCAGTGGCAGGTGGTAAGGTATGAGACCAAGGAAGGGCACCGTTGGGCATTTATTTGGTTAAGTGAGGGGGCTTTTGTTCTCGTGTAGCTTCTGAAGAATGGATCTGAGGAGAGACCCTCTGGAGGCCAGCCCAGCAGTGCTGGAGGGAAGGGGAAAGAGGATGGGTGCTGGTTAGGACATGTGATCTCTGTGCTGAGAGGAAAGCCAGAGGACCAATTTAAAGCTAGGGGTACTGGGGGTCATCTCAGCTCGCAAGCTGAAGCCTCCAGGAGCCTGCTGGCCATTTAGAGCTGGAGTTTAGTGACGTGGGTGACAGTACAGCCTACTGTATAAAGGTAGAGTTTAGAGCAGTGACGAGGGTGACAGGTCTGAAGATGCGGAAAGTTATCCTGAAATCCAAAGGCAGAAGTCTGACCCCAGGGTGACTCTGATACCAGAAAGGGAGGTGAATGCAATGTGCCCAAATAGTTACCAAGAAGTTCTCACAACCAAGGGGAAAGAGCCGGTCAGTTCCCACTACAAAAACATTCTGGAGTCATCCTGGTGATGCAGTGTGTGATGTGTTGGGCGCTAACAGAAAAGGTCAGTGGTTTGGATCCATCAGCCGCTTTGAAGGAGAAGGGCACTCTCTTCCTGTAAAGATTTGCAGCCTCAGAAACCCAATGGAGAGTAGCTTTGAGCTAGAATCAATCTGATAACAGCGGGTTTTAAAAAAGGTTTTTATTTTCAGTTAACACTGCAGTGATGCAGAATGAAACTTTGTGTTTATGGGGAGGTGTGTGTGTATTCATGTATGTGTGTACCTTCACTACATCTCAAAGACTTGGCAGGGCAATCGATGGTATTATGCAGTGCAAATGAGGACCCTGAAGCCTAGAGAGGTACAACTTCCTGCCCGAAAGGCACAGGGTTCATGAATAGCAGTGCTGGGACTGGGACACCACCACCTCCTTCCTCCACTGCTGCTGCGACCTCTGATTATTATGGTGACAAGGGAGACGTGGGGACCATGCCAAGGGGACAGAAAAGGACGATTCTTTTGGGACTAGCAGGCTCTTTTTAGCAATCTTTTTAGTCCCAAAAAAGAGTGGCCCCACGGGCCCCACCAGGAGCCCCTGGGAAGGTGCTTCAGGGAGAACAGAATCTACACAGCATTTGTGGGAAGTCACTCTTCACTCTTTGGTTCCCAGGTCAAGCTATATCTCTTATGTCAGTCTGTGAACATCTTAGCTGACCCCAGGGCTCACCTGAAAGGAGACAAGGATCAGACAGAAAACGGCTGGCACACAGCCTGCCACTGGCATTAACCCTAGACTCCAGACATGTTCCAGACCAATAGAAAGGAATAAACCCATTCTTTTACGTTATCAAATTGCCTGAGAGGAACTCCCCATCTTTCTCCTGTGAAGCAGCTGGTGGATTCAAACCACCTGCCTTTGAGTTGGCAGAACAACTTAAAGACCAGACCACCAGAGCTCTCTGGAGGAAGGGGATTAGGAGTAAAAAAGAAAAAGTACTTTTGTGTTGCCTATTTCAGGGTATAATTTAAAAATCCAGTAAAGATGCGACTGGGGGGGTGCCCAACATGTAATTAGTATCACTCACTCATTGTAGCAATGTATTCAAAGATGGTTAAGTAGCAAATTTCACACACACACACCCCCACCCCCCACATGATACATTTTTAAGCAATGAAAACGCTGAATCCTGGCATCTCTATCTGAGCAGAAAATGAGGAAATGAAATTTGCTGGTGCTGGAACAATTAAAATTTGCCTTCTCCATGGTGGCATCACACAACCACAGAGATATCTTCTCTGTCTCCTGATGACATTATCACATCCATGCTCATGACAGTCACTCTGGCTTTGCCCTGCTACTAAGTCAGGTGCATATCCTGGTTCTCAAACCACATGGTCAAGGCCATTGCTGTTAGGCCTTCTCCCCAAGTCAATTCCACAGCAATACTGTATACAACAGCTATATGAACTTGGGACAAGATATTCAACCTCCTGCAACCATAGTTACTTCACCTATAACAATGAGAGAATCAGAATTGCTACTCGTGGTATGGTACATGGAATACAATGTGAATTTCTGTCTGTTTCCCCACACCTTTAATCTGAGCTGGCCATAGGAAGCAGGTAGGAGCAACAGCGGTGATAGTGTGCCAATTCCAAGCCTAGATGTTAAGAAGTTTCCCTGTTTCCTGTCTCCTTCAGCTTCCCGACACCAGCATGTGAATAATCCCAAGCAAGCTGCTGAAAGGATGTGAGAAAGCATCTACAGAAGCTGCCCAGCTAAGGCCACCTGACCCCAGGAAGCCCAAACTTCTCCATCAGCTAAACCCCAACACCTAAGAGCTTGACCAAGCTTGCCAGATCTGCAGAACCTCTTTAGACTCATTATAAATAATAAATGACTGCTATTTTAAGATACCACAGGAGAAAAGAACTTATACTATGTCTGCATTATACTACTGAAATGCATCAAAAGCTTATGATGCATCTGATGGCTGGATAGAGGGACAGGGATAGACAGACAGGTGAGAAGCTGATAAAATACAGTAACACAGGCTTTCGTAAGTGGTCACCATAAAAATCTTTCCATTTTGCTGTGTTCGGTATTTTTCAGAATAAAATGCCAAAGGAGAAAATCCCCAATAATAGATGGGAGGAAAACTATTCTAGCTTGGAGAAGGCAGTCATACTTCTCCTTGATGAAATGTCTGAGGCACTTCATGTACAGATGAGAATGTGCAAAGGCTCTTAGTGGCTTTTCCTAAGAACTCCATACTTAAGGATGATGTCCTCTGGACTGTGACACATTATTGATTCTTAATTAGCATCCCCTGCACTTCCCCCCGCACTGATTAATAACTGAGCTGTGAACCCAAGCGGCAAGTCAGAAATTCTCCAGGATCCCAATGGTTTCTCACTCAAGCTGCATCATCCCCTGGGGTGACTGGACAGAGCCAGGTGGAAATGCCTGAGATGGTGGCAGGAGGGGCAAGGTAGAGGTGACTGGGCTGAGGACAGGAGTGGCAGGTGGAGGTAAGACTTTCTTCTTTAACAACACTGGAAAGATTTCCAGGCTGCACAGCTGGGGAAGGCAAAGACCTGAATGGTTGGTTCACTTTTCTCTCCTGGATCAACCTCTGAATGCAGACTGCTGCACGTGGCGTTACAGGCAGTCATTTGCTCTCCGTCATGCCCACCACGCCACACTTGACAGCTTCTGCACACCTGCAGTGCTGCATCCTACCAGCCAGTCCTGGGGCTGAGCGTAAGAGAAACCAGCCCCTCCGGGCCCACCTACAGCAGGGAGCACATTCCAACTGGACTGGGGATGAGGTGGGTTCTTGTGGGCAAGGAGGAGTCAGACAGCTGGGAAACACAGCTGCCCACACCTATGATTCTTCCCACTGGCCAAGGCACGAGGCGGCCAACAAGAGGTCTGAGTGGGTGACTGAAACTTGCTGTCCTAATCCCTAGGATTGGGAATCCACAGCCCCCAAATGTCTCTGGGGTCCTCACTGGAAAGTGGAAGTGGTGACGAAGGAAGTGTGGCCGCTGATCAGCTTCCATAAGATGCCCACATCAGATCGAAGCCTGCTGCCCATGGGAGAGGGAGGTCACAGAAAAGACCCTGAGTGGGCCTGGTGCCACAGAAGCAGGGCCCCTGGTGTCCCAGCTCCAGGGGAGCGGCCCCAGCACAGGAACAGGCTGCACTTCCTGCCTCTGTGAACTCTGCTTTTTTCTTAACCACCTTGTCCCCCAAGCTTCTGCATATCAATGAGCTAAGCAAACAAGGTCATGGCCAAGGGAGCTCTGGTCTGGCTGAGGGTGCCTGGCCTCCAATCAGACCCGGGGATCAAACCATAATAGCAGACTCAGGTCTCCAGCCAGACCAGGAGCTGTGAAGACTGAAGGCTGGGTGGGCACCAAAGGCTGCCCTCCTGCCTGACAGCAACTGCCTGTCTAACAGAAGCAGAAGCACACAAGTGAGCTCTCCTATCTGTCCCAGTTGTGTACCAAGAACCTCACAGACCACCTTCCGGGAGCGGCTCAGGAAGTCTGGTGGCATGGGGGAATCCAGGCAGCTGGTGGAGGCCCTTCCTTGAACCCAGACTGGAGTGCAGGTCTTCCTCTAAGTCCTAACCCTTTTCCTCGGCCACTGTGCTTCCCTTCCTTGTATTCCCAGGCGAGGTGGTAAAGAATGTCCCTGTGTGGATGGGGTAGGTGGGGGAGGAATCTTGGTGGTCTGAGGGCAGGGGTCAGCTTTTACAGAGCTGGTCTGCTGTCCCTGGCCTGTCCTGACAGCAGCTGCTGGCAGCATGGAGGGCTGGAGGCTAGGTCACATTCTTCAGGGCTGGCACCTGGCTGCACTGAGTGCTGAGTCAGCAGCAGGTGAGACAGGTGCCCCCTACCCCAGGCCTGGTGGAAGGAAGGTGGGCATGGAGGGAGAATCCAAGGCAGATGCGCTCTCGTTTCCAGCCCGAGTGCAGAGCTCTGGGACTGGTGGCCTCTCTTCATTCAGCCTGCTCCTTACTCCGGGGCAAGGAGGGGCATGGTGTCAACTGGGCGGGCCTGGCTAGCCTTTCCTGGGAATTTAGGGGACTGTAAGTTATGCTGTCAACCCAAAGGCTGGTGGTTCAAATCCACCAGCAGCTCTACAGGAGGAAGACGGGTAAGCTCCTCTGAAAATCCACTGGAAAGTTAGCTATAGTTCTGACTTAATTATAATGAATTTGGGATTTTTTGAGTTCTCCAGACAAAGAAAGGACACTAGGTAGAAAGAGTATCCCCACCACCAGCATCTTCCCAGGACTGTGAGGTATGACTCACTTAATCTCGGCAAGTGGGCTGTAGTGGTGGGAGCCCAGAGGGTGACCTGGTCAAGCCACCTCCCCACAGACCTGGTGGCTCTCCCTCGTGGTCTCTGTAGGGGTCCTACTGGCTTCCTTACTTGCACCCCTGGTTTACCCTGTCTCAGTCAGTGTGAGAGAGCCTGCTCTGCTCTCTCTTTCTGCAGCCTCCCGGCTCCAAGCAGACCTAATGCTGCTGCTGGTACAGTCTCCCCAACCACAGCCCCCTCCAACCATAGCTCCTGACAGGCACCCCCCAACAGTTCCCAGCAGGTATCCTCAACCACAGGTCCTGGCAGGCAGCCCCAACTATAGCCCCCAGGGTGCACCCCAACCATATGTCCTGGCAGGCACCCCCAACCATTGTCCCAGGAGCTTGTCAACTCCCAGCCAACATGGTGTCCCTAGGACGGAAAGAAAGTGTTTCTGGCTGACCACAGAATCTCAGGGCAGAAGCCCCAACAGGTCAAATAAGCCCTCCTTCATGTGTCTTTCAGGTAGCTGGGGACAGACTGCAAGCCAGTCCTCCTGATCCTCTTCTCCATAAAGCAAGCCACACCAGAGCCCTTAAAGATGAGGGCGGTGGCCGTGGCCACAGAGAAAAAAAAAGAAAAGAAAAGAAAAGGACTGTCTAAATTGAAGAGGGAACTAGAACAGACCCTAGGCCTGAATTCCAAATCCCAGCGGGTAAAACACTTTCCCTGTGTCTTCAGGAAAGACAAATGTCTGAGTATGAGCAGGCCATGCCACCAGGCTCTCCTTTCTGTCGTAACAGCACCCACAAGGGGCCAGACCATTGTTTCCAAAGCACCTTCTCCACCTTAAGGTGCATTCCACTGATAATGCCGGTGAACATTTTGCTTAAAAAGATGGTGGTAAAAACATCTGGCTTTTGAAAAAAACAATCCTTGAGTCTGAAGCCTCTGTCATCTGTTGTTCTGTACTGCTGAGCTGTAATCAACTCTTAACTGACCCTCCGGAAGGTTTTCACAGGCAGTAAATTGCACAGGAAGAGACTGCCCGCCCATCTTTCGCCTGTGGAAAAGCTGATGGACTTGAACCATAAGCCTTTGTGCTTGCAGGGCAATTCCTTACCACTACACCGGCCCCTTCTAGCTTCTAGTGCCTCCTAACACACACACACATGCCACATGCTTAAGGAAGCAGCCTCTGAATTAGGGACCAGCCAGCCTCTCTTTCTCTGAAGGAGCTTCAACTATGTTTTCTGTGGATCAATCCTGGCCAGGTGGCCACGCTTGGTCTCTTATGCAGGCAAGTGGAGGAGGGAAAAGGAGACCTTCCCCAGCGGCTGCTAGTCGGGAGGACAAGTGCTGAAAGACCAGGTGTCCAAGAGCCAAGTGGGAGGAGGACTCAAGTGAGGCATGTGTGGCGCCCCATGAGGACAGTGACTCCACAGCTGCTCCCCCAAAGTTCTCCCTGATGACTCTGATAGCCGGGCTCCCACCGGCCGAGGCCACTCTGAGGTTTCTTTGTGCTCTTCCCACAGTGAACACAGCATCTACAGAGAACTTGCCCCTCCAGCCCGTGGGACAAAAAGAGATCTTCTTGTGGGTTCCACACATGTGGACATAGAGTGAATACAGCCTGTGAGGCCGCGGGACATGGAAGATGACGCCTCTCCCTCTGTGGTCCCAAGCAGAGACAGGGAACGGGAACAAAGCTGAGCTGGAGGACCTATCACCAAAGGCACAGACAGGAAGCGCAGGGCACATGTTCCAAGGCCCAGAGACGTAATGGTAGCCAGCTCCCATGAGACAGCCTTGCCTTGTCCCCTGGAGAAAAGATGCTGCTTTCCTGATACCAGGTAGGATCTGAAAGCAGAGAGGGCCCCAGCCTGCTTTGCAGTGAGGTCTCCACCAGAAAAAGGTGCCTGCAGCTGGGAGAGCGGGCTGCACAGCCCATTTAATCTAGAATGTTCTGGTTGACCTAGTAAATATGAGAAGAGAGGAGATGTGCTTTCTAGAGAACTGCGTAGCTCAGGTTCCTCTGGCTCATTTCTCAGGAACAATGTGGATGGAGACAAACTCTCCATGGGCAGCAAGGACCCCTCCAAGGCTCAAGGAGGCACACGGGGGTCTGAGGAAGCAACAGGTCGGGCATCCAGAGCTGGGTGGTGAGAGGGACTACCCCAGAAATGAGGCCTCATTCAGCACAGCCCTCGGACTCCAGGAAATGCCAGAACTCCTGATGACCACTGCTGTCACTGTTATGACCAAGAAGGCAGGTTTGGGCTGAAGCTAGACAGTGTCCCCACTCAGACTCAGCACCTGTCTTCTTAGAAGACATGGCTCGCTAATGGACGGGGATTCGAAGACCAGACGCAATACCTAACAGAATAACAAAGCAGAGCTGGCGGCAATATGGGGCAAGGAGCACAAGAGAGATACCAGTGATGAAAGACGTTAGGGGAGGCCTCGGATCTTTCATGGAGGGGGTGACTTGCAGGGACCAGCTCTGGACTGTAGTTTTATGTGTGATAGTGTATCAATTCTGACACTGTTGTCAGACGGCTATAGAATGGCTGTTGAGAGTCCACTTTGCTGTTTTCAGGTGCCGTCCAGTGTAACACACCTCACAGCCATCCTGTGAACAGATCTGAACCTTGCCCTCTCTTGCTCCACCCTCAAGGTCTCAGACATGCTTGAGATCACTGTTACGACCACTACAGGCGATCCAACCTCCTGAGGGCCTCGTCTCTGACCCTCCACCTTGCCCAGCTTGATGTCTTTTTCCAAGGCTTGTCTCCTCTTGACAACCTACTTAAACTATGTGAGGTGAAGTTTCATCATCCTTGCCTCTGAGAAACACCCTAGCTGCATTTCCTCCAAGATAGATTTATTTGTTCTTTTGGCAGTCCATGGGATATTCAATACTCTTTTCCAACATCACAATTTAAAGGCATCGTTGTGTTTTTTCCCCCCAGTCATCCTTCCTTACTGTTCAACTTCCAGACACATAGGAAGCAAATGAAAATACCGTGGCTTCGATCAGATGCACCTTAGTCTTTTAAACTGACATCTTTGCTCTTTAGGACTCGGAGGCCCTCCTACCTATTGAAGTTGATTTCTCCAGTGCAACATGTTTTTTGATTTCTTCACTGCTACTACCATGAGTTCTAATTGTACAACCAAGTAAAATGAGATTGAACAAATACAAATCTTTTCCATTCAGCTGGCTGTGTAGCTGTCTCCCTAATTTCTTGGCACAGGAGCCCACTTTATGAGCCAGAAAACTGAAGCTCTGCAGAATTACCAGTCGTCCAAGCTTATACAGCCAGCAAGTGGCAGAGGTAGGATCTGAACTCCAAGTCATTCTCCATAGGTATAGTCCATAGTTATGTACAGTCCATGTTATGCACACAGGTGCAATGGTGAGGTGACTTGGGATTCATGGGTTCTTCTGGGTCTGTGATCTGACCCTATTAGTTATTGCTCAGCTTGAGGACAGCCTCTGAGGCAGGAAGCAACTAGCTAGAGGACCAGCATTTTTCACTGCTTTAAAAAAGAAACAGAACACAAAAACCAGACCAAGTCCCCTGCTTTTGTGTTCCATTTCACAGCGACATTATGGGGTGCAAGAGATGGTCCTTTGGGTTTCCAAGGCATGTCAATGGCAGCAAGCTGCTTCAATCCTTCAATTTCCACCCATGCTTTCATACTGTAAGGGATGAGACCTGCTTTTGGCTAGCAGTCAAATTCTTTAACCACTGAGCCACCAAATGCTTCTCAAACACTGATGCTCTCAAGAGCATCAAGTACCTCACACTCCCAGGCCACAGAGCTCAGTCAGGTTCAAGAGCTGCCTAGGCCTCCTAGTACTCTAAGACCTCCACCATACAGGTTACTGACCCTCAAGGTCAGGGTGTTCCCTCTGGGTGCTCTGAAGGAAGCTGCTCAGCAGGAACTCTGGGTGAATGCAGCTGTCTTGGGGCCAACCACAGGCCCCAAGTGAATTGGAACAAGGAATGGTCTCACTTCCCAACACAAGCCCTTAGGAGCTGAAGTTACAAAATGAAAGGGCAGGAGGAGAAAATGAGCAAGCTAAGAAAGGCTGTGCCTTGAAATTGACCCTGAGCCTCCTTCCTTGTCTCACACCTCTTCCTCTCTGCCCTCCACACAAGATCTCCTGGAACAGACATCAAGAGGGCAATTGTGCCAGAAGTCAGAGTAGAAATGCTACACGAAGCTACATGGCCCCCCACAGAACCACCTGCTCCCCACACCCTCAGGGTCCACAATGAGCTCTTACCGTTGTAGGAGAGGCGGGGTTTGCTCAAACACATTATAAAGTGCATTTCCATCTCATCGGAAGCCACGGACTTGGAGCAAATGGGGCACTTGAAACCTGAAAAAGAGGAAGAAAGGCTGAAACGTTTGTCCAAACCAGGTATGCTATATACACAGAGCACGTGGGCTCTCCTCATGGACAACCTGGAGAACTGAGCGCTAGACAGCCTTACTTCTCCTTCCTTTAGGAGAAAAGCAGAGTTTGCCATTATAGTCTCCAACCCCTGTTGATGCTGTGTCACACACCCGCCAAAAACTTTAACGTAAGTCCTCACACGTGGATTGAGTTTTCTTTCCTACCCTTCCTCAGGTGATCCAGTGGGCAGTGGGAACCAGGAGACATGAAACCCAGGCATGTGAACATCAAGTTTTCACACTAGAGCGCCTACTGTCCGCTCCACCTCACAGCCCTCGAACCACACGGTGGCATCAGTCCTGGGAGGAATTCCTACAACTGGTGGCATGTCCATCCCATGCCAAGATCCGTCTCCACTCATTACCCACAGCACCCTTCAACCACCAGAGACAAAGCCTTCCCGTGGCCACATCAGGGTGCTGGAGAAGGGTCTGAGAAGTGGTGACCCTCCAGTGTGTACCTAGTCAAGTGTTACTAAAGGAGTCAATACGGCTCATGGTGCCTGAGAGATACTGGGCTTTGCAACTCTGCCCTCTTACTTCCAAAAAAAGCCTGGGGCTCAGACACAGAGTCCCATCAGGGTTTGTCAATTTCTGTTGTGATGTTGTGGAACTGAACTCTGTTCCGCAGTTTAGTCAGAACCGAATCACATCCGACCCTACAGTAGACTTCTGGATTGTAAATCACACAGGAAGGAGACTGTCCATCTTTTCCTCTGGAAGCCTCTGGTGGATTAGAACTATGTGCCTTTCGACTGGCAAGCACAACTCATTACCAGCAAACCTAATCTTTCCATCCATTTAGATACAACAGAGATGAATAATCTCAATATTTTTCCTTTTTCTATTTTACTTGCACTGGAATTCTTTTCAGAAGGATCCATTCTGGCCCACCTAACTTCTGCCAAAGAGACCTACTACCCACACTGAATATTACAGATTGCAGCTGCTCTCTCTGGTGACTGATCCCTACCGACTCCGAGGTAAAATCTGCCTCTTCTTGGTCTCTCGCTAATTTTTAGTCAAGGTTTCCAGTCACAGTGTTATCTGATATTGGTTATTATGAAGCACACAGAAGACCAGGTTTCTCTCCAGACTGGCCCTTGTTCCAGGACCGGAGAGGTGCCCACACCCTCCTGGTGTCCTTCACTCGGCTGTCTTGCTATTTCTGTCAGAAAGGCAGATGATGACAGCTGGGTGGTGCTGAGAGACAGGAAGCCAGCCAGCTCCCACTCCTGGGAGGCAGGCACGCTCCACTCCATCAAGCCCACCACCACCACCACTGCGCGGATTCCTGGCTCACAGCTGCCCCGTGTGGGTCAGACAGAACTGCACCCCACGGCGCTTTCAAGACTGCAATCCTGTATCCACAGTCTAAACCTTTTATCAGTATTTGAATAAAAGTCCACAGAGCAAATTCATTTTCACTCACCAATTTATACACATGTTGTTTCGTAACCAGGATTGTAGTTCCCACAGTGGAACAGCCTCTTTTCACTTCCCCTGTCTTTACTGTCTGCAGTCATCCTTATTTCCTACCCGTCCCTGCCTTCTGAGCTTTGTTATAGTTGTGTACCATCGAGTCGGAACTGACATAGCTGACTCTCGAGTGGGTTCTCAGAGGCAGTTACTTGCATGGGAGGAGACTGCCCATCCTGCTCCTTCGGATCAGCTGGTGGATTTGAACTGCATGCCTTCAGGATTTGTAGCACACGACAATCTATTAGGCCAGCAGAGCTCCCTGGCTTTATCCTTGGGCAAATGCTTCCCTTTTTATTTGCTATGGTTGACTGTTCCAAGGACTGTGTGTGTCTCAAGTGCTGTGGACCTTACAGGCCTGTCAATTACTGGGTGTGAAGCTGAACCATGGAGGTTCTGTGCTTCTCCAGGTGGAATCTTAGGAGAGGAGGTTGCCAGGGCAATTTTCTTCAACACCAGTGTATGGACATTAAATGATAACCTTTCTGTTAGCAGCCAACACCAAACTGTTTTCACCACCAGGGACTTAATTTGCTGAAAGTCTCCTCCAAATCTTCCTGTATTCTGTGATAATGCACTGAACTACAGAACCAGACAGAACACTCAATGTCTAGTCACTTTAAGAAGGAGCATGTACATGTCCATAGTATAGTCCCATTTCCCCAACCTCTTTCACCCAAAAAGATCTTGGTATCTTGTCTAGAATGTCTTGAGAATGCTTTTAGCTCAAGGACTTTGGCCAAGCTTTCAGAGAGCTTTATTTTTCGATCTCTGTGGTTACAAATCTATTAGCAACAATGATAGCAGATTGCTGTCATCAGAAACCCTAGGGTGGGGTGGGGGAGTTCTGGCAGAGCGGGGTATCAAATGTACAGCTGATTCTTGTCCACTCTGGCTTAGAAATCCATACGGTGAGCATTAAACACTTGGCGGACAGATAGGTCATGAAGTTGCTGAGTGAGGATTTCATCATTATAGGAAAGAGGTGGTACAGTGGGGAGGTCTGATTGCTAACTGGAAAGTGGTTTGAACCCACCCAGCTGTTACTCAGCAGCAAGACTTGGCAGACCTTCCTTAAAGGTTACAAAGTCATATCGGGCAGTTCTGCTCTGTCCAATGGGGTGCAATAAATCGACTTGACGGCAGTGGGTATGGAGGATGAGGATAATCTGCCCGGAACCCCTTCACTGGGGTTCCCCTTCACTAGGATTCCCCTTCACATCTATCCCTAAAAGTCAAGCTGCTGCAGAATGACCAGTCACTGGGAGATTAAGGGTCTCATTTGCTCCAGAGATTTACTGACACTGGCTGTTTAAACTCAAAAAAGAACAAGGTTGTGCAACTTTTAAACGATCACAGGCTTCTTCTACTTTCAATCTGTGAAGTTAGCGCCTCAGGGAGGGCCACGCTCAGCGAGAGCTGTGGGGCAGCGGAGACGTGCAGGGAACCAGGTCTTCTCACACCAGCGGTGACACATTCACTGAGTGTGAAAGTGATTTGTTACCAATAAAAAGCCTCCAACACCATATATTACTTAATTTTCTGATAACTGAGGACAGATTCAAGGTTATTCCTCTAAGAGCCCCATCACTCAGTGTCCTATATCCCTCAGTGACAGGGGTCAAGTTACAGCCACAGTGCAGGGAAGGATGCCACCAGGTGACCCCACAGGAAGGACTCCAAGGGCATGACACTGGACACTTGGTCCTAGAAAAATGGTATATGAGGCAAAAGATGAGCAAGGAATATAGAAGGCTAAAACGAATCTGAATTATAGTGTGGGTGGAGAAGACTGAACATGTCACAGACTACCAGAACAAGTAACAAGTAGCAGAGGAAGAATGCTCCTTAGAGGGGATGATGGCGGAGCTGACGCTGGACACATTATCAGGAGGGACCAGTCCCTGGAGAAAGACATCACCTGGTGAAGTAGAGAGGCATAGAAAAGAATACCCTCAATGACATAGCAGCTACTGACAGAGCAGCTACCACAAGTGGGTTTAAGCAAGGCAACAATTTTGAGGATGACACAGACTAGGTAATGTTTTCATTCTGTTCTACATAAGGCTGTTGCTCTGAGTTGAAACAGACTCAAAGGCACCTAACAGTCCCCCTCATGGTACAGGCCCGGAAAGGGTCACAGAGTTGTTTAAGGGCAAACAACTGAAGTGGCACAGCTGAGACTGGAAGATTTCTTAACTCTCAATTTAAACTTCTTTCCCCTGGAGAAGAGTTTTCCAGAGAGAAAGAGAGGAGTGTATCATCTACCTCTGATTTTTTTTTTTGAAGGTCAAGAAACAAGCACCAGTTTATTCTGTGAGTGTGAGAGATGCCAAAATGACCTGGGTTTTCTAGCCTCAAGACCCTGGCACGTAACCTATCCTTCCTGGGCCTCAGTTTCAACTAAAAAGTGGAGAAATTTGAGGACTCTCTGGTGGCCTAGTGGCAAGAAGCTGCACTGCAATCCCAGAGGAACATGGTTTGAATCCACCAGATACTCTGCTGGAGGAAAAACAATCTCCTCCTGTACCAGTCAGATCTGATTTGATGGTACACACATAAAAAAATAATTGAAAAAAAAAAAAGTGGAGAAATTTACTATATACATGTAAGGAGGACCAAAATTGTGATTAGGAAAATGAAGGCTAATCAAATGTAGGGCAATGTCATCACTTTATTTGCATGGCAGACATGGCTTAATGAAGTGGAAAGAACAGGAAAGAATGTGGTGGACTGCAGAGGTGGAGTGTGGTGGAGACAGGGTGTGGCAAAGGTGGGATGAGAGACCAACAGGAACCAAGGCAAAGGCACAATCACCAGACCGTACCAAGTAGGCCAGGGGCCACTCGTCACATCTCTGGTCACCTGTGCAGGATGCCACCTCACCTCCTCTGAACTTCCAGAGTACAGACGGCTCCTAGCATTTTCCACATAGCCAATGTGGTGCCGCCGGCTCAGGTTGACCCTCTGTAAATGTCCCCTTGCACAAGGCAAGAAATAATGCTACTGAATCGTTTACTCTGGACAGTCAAATGTCTTCCCGCTCACCACCTCAGAAGGCAGTATTATCATTAACTTCATTTTACAGATGAGGGCATTAAGGCTCAGAAGGCTCCATCGTTTACTCAAGATAATATAACCATCAAGAGGCAGGGCTAGCACACCCCATCCAGGGAGCCTGGTCACCACGTCTAAGCTTCTGACCATTATCTATGCTACTGGCTTACCACAGGTACGTAGGAAAGTTACAAGGCCAGATAATTATTACTCAGAAACCTCATACCTCCTGCTGCCTTTCAGCAGGTCTCCAAGGCTGTAAACTGCAACAAGAGGAGACTGCCCATCTTTCTGCCTGTGAGGTAGCAACACACCTTGCTATGGACTATGCCACCAAATGCTACACAAACATTAATTTCTCTATCTTCCCTATCATTCCAGCAAGTCTTCTGAGGAACTCTATAAACTGAAACAAAAAGAAAACTATTATTTTCCCCCCTGGATATTGTCATGGAAGGAATGAGTTCTGCTTTCCTCCTGGCACTGAGCCCACAGCCCTGATTAGAAGACGCTGAGTCTGCAAATCACCTTTAAAATGGAAAATAAAGGGCAAAAGGTAAGAGGGACAGAAAAATATGGAGAGCTCAGTGGAAAAAGCAAACCCCCCCTTCCTTCCTGAAAGGTTATCTGATGATTGAGATGGAGTGGCCGCGCTATGGCCCATCTTCCTCACAACTGACCACTCACCAACAGCCCCACAGAGTGACTGATCAACACTATGGTCTTTATGCACCCTCTGAAGGTTAGTGTCTAGCAAATGGTGAGAGGAGGTGGGAGAGAAAGTGTGAGGCACATTCAGATCAGTCCTGCAAACAGACACCACTAAAGGTCCGCGAAACCATCCAGTCCACAGGATTTGTCAGATTTCATAAGGAACTCTGAGCAGCACTCTGGAGCAGTGCAGAGAGCAAGCTTTGCAGGGAGCCCTGGACGCTCCACTGTACTGAGACCTCAGACTCTCCCTCAGAAAAGTCCCTCAGACTCACACTCAGAAGTCAAGGGAGCAGACACAGCATGGACCCCCGTTGGCTTCTTCCCCCACCTAGTTTCCTTCTAAAAGGCAGTGTGCCCCGCACGTACTGTGACTTTCACATTTGCTACTGACAAACGGAAGAGAACGCTGGCTCCCTCAGGCTTCCTGGCCCCAGACTGACGCTGACTTGCTATCATCTCCTCCCAGCAGACTGTGGCAGAGGCAGGAACTTCTACTCATGGTCTTTCTGAGAGGAATGATGGTATACTGGGGGGACTATGGTCACTTGATTATGTGCTGTGTGGGCTCCACCAAGCCAGAGCTGTTACATGATCCCACCATCGCCAGTCAAGAGCAGCCAAGAGAGCTTCGAGTGGAACCCAAATTTCCTTTCATACGCTTGTCCTCAGCTCAGCTCAGCCTTTCGACAGCCAAAAGAGCTGACTAGAGAGTTTGATCAGCCAGTGCTCTGTGGCTTTCTGTCTTTCAACAAGTGCCTTGTGTAAGTGTGGACTCCTCTGCCATTCAACGGGCTAACTAACCAGAATGAGCTGCCAGCAGAAGAAGGTGTGTACATCAAACCCTCTCCTATATAATAAGCTGGTAAGTAGCCACTCTCTCAGCTTGTGCACCAAGCATCTTCCTGTTGTGGAGAGATGCCCTTGAGAGGGCAATGGCCCAAGCTACCAAGAACTCTCGGCCAGACTTTCCATCTGATCCATCATCCATTCCCAATCCACCACACCGTTTATCCTGCGATATGGAGTCTGTCCGTGTGCTCTGGGGACTGGTACACTTCTCATTTCCTGAAGCAGCTGTCTTCCCCTTTAAGACCTGATTTCTTGGGCAGGACCATGTGCTAGCTGCATGTTGCTCCACTTTCCCTCCCGACCCCGCCTGCCCCTCCTTCTCCACGCTGATGCGCTATTTTAACAGCTGCCCCAGTTCTGCCTGTCTCTGGGATCATCTGAAGGGAGAAGAAGCAAAGGAAGCCACCAGGGTTAAGAAAGCCACACCTTCAGGTAGGACCTCTAGAGACCACCAGGCAAACGGCTGCTGGAGACTCTACTCAGAGGAGCCAGGTAGGTTCCAAGAGATCAGACAGCGCCAACCCCTCTACTCCATGCCTGTGGTTCAGTCCCTAGTTCCCAGTTGTCATCTTTCCTTGTCACAGCCTCTGTGGTGATAATGGGACTGTGATTTTTTTGTTAAATAGGACTTCATAGAACTGGAAGCACTGGATGACTTTCATATGCATTTCTGTACTGCACAGGACATGTGTCCCTAAGAACAGAGGCTGCAGGAATCCAGGCCTCATGCACAAGTACACAGACATGTACGTACAGCTACACACACAGCCTCAAGGAACTAACTGAAAACCACTGCTCAGAGTGGGCTTATCTCACCTTGAGAACATTCTACACTGGGGGAAGGCCTAGGAGTTCTGACTTGCTTGGTTCAACATTTTTCTTCTGGATTTGACTTCTGTACTTCTGTCCTAAAACTGTATCTTTTCTCTGAAGCCAAGAAACTTCTCACAAGCAGACATCAGTAGATCATCACGTAGACAATCCAAGTGATTCCTATACACAAGAGCCCTGGTGGAGCAGTGGGCTATGTGCTGGGCTGCTAACCAAAAGGCAGCTGCTGCTACTCTCTTTAAGATTTGCAGCCTCGGAAATCTGCTGGAGGGTCACCCTAAGAGGGAAGGGACCTGACAGCAATATTGTTGTTATGTGCTGTCGAATTAGAACCGACTCATAGCTGACCCTCCAGCAGGTTCTCAGAGACTGTAAATCACACGAGAGGAGACTGACTATTTTTCTCCCATGCTGGTGGGTGTGAACCCCGTGCCTCTGAATTGGCAGAGCAGCTCCTTACGCACCAGGTCACCAGAGCTCCCTTATAGCAATAGATATACATTATATATACACATACACACAGACAGGCATACAGACATACACACATACACATACATACTTTAGTTGGTCTGGTAGTTACCTATAAACCATATACTGTCCTATGGCCAGCATACATGTCTCATGTTCATATATACTCATTTATCTATAAAGAGTTAATGTTAACTGGAAACAGCCAGGTGTTCAAATATAGAATAAACTATAGTACACAGAACTACATGAAAGAATTGTGAAAACATGCTGAGTGGCTCTTTCAGTAAACAGATTTGAGTGAGCTAGAAAAAAGAAAAGATTGCTTACTTGCTTGATCCAGAATACTCCAAAAAAGTATGCCAAACAAGAGGTTCAAATCTCTGGGTTCATTTTAACAACACCTGTGAAATTGGGCAGGGCATCAAGAGTACCATACTCAAAAGGTCACTAAGTTTCTGAAAACTATCATTTTGTAGAAGCAACATGAGCCTTTCCAAATTTATAATGGTGGAGCAGACAGGCATGACCAGGTCAAACAGTAGGATTGAAAAGAGGGTCTGAGGCCCCAAAAAAGAAGGCTGAATTTTTGCTGCACGTGTTACAAATATAGAGAGGAATGCTGAATGTAAGGGTTTCGATGTCAATTCTCTGATCATTGAGCACATCCAGGTGAATGAATAAAGACCTCAAACTTTACTACTGGCGCTTGAGGCTGAATTAACCTATACACGAGGTTCCTGTCCATCCTGAAAAGGAGCAAACTGCTACCAGGCAAGGAGCACGACCAGAAGAAAAGGAGATCTATCTCGGGACAAAAACATTGAAGGGCATAAAAGGGCACATTCTGTACGATTCCTATTTTCTGAAGTTCTAGAACTGGCAATGAAGAATAATGTGAACCGCAATGTAAGCAAACCAACTTAAAAAAAAAAACAACACAACGAAAAACCGACTAATCTACACAACCCGAACTGAAACCCTCTGTGGTCAAATCGATTCTGACTCACAGTGACCCGAGACGACGGAGAACTGTCCCATTGGGTTTCCAAGGCTGTGAAAGCTTTATGGAACAGATCAGTCCATCGTGCTTTCATGTTCCCAACGGCAGACTTTTCTGCAGCTAAACACTGTAATCACCGTACCACCAGGATCTCAAGGAACATCGGGTAGGGGAGAACTCAGCAGTGGTAATCTCTGGTTGGAGAGAAGTTAGAGACTGAATGAAGGGGCGAGAGAACTTTCTGAGTGACAAGGGAGACATGCATTTTTCAACACTCATAGAAGTATAATCACTTGAGATTCTGGATTTTACTGTACATAAATGAAACTCTCAACTAGGGAAAAACCTCAGTGAACAAATATTTAACTCTACATAACTCTTTCATGACCTAAGTGTAAAAGTTTTGGTTAATAAAATTTTTGTTTTCAGTTGTCTAGGAGTCATTAAAGGATCATGTCCATGCGGAAGAAGAGCACCACCACTGAGCAGCAAAGTTAACACACCTCAGTCAGAGTTCTTCAAACTTTTCTGTATCTGAACATTTTGGGAATAGAACATTGGAAATGTATCCATCAAGTTTGTGTAATTTAGATACACTGGTCGAGAAGAAACCCTTGAGGTGACAAGGGAAGTGGAGGTGGTTGTTAAGGGCCATCCAGGTGGCTGCAAGTTACCCTATCATAATACAATACCCTGCCTGACCCTGCGCTACCCTTACAATCTTTACAGAGCTTAAATCCACTGCAGGCGTGTTGTCAATCTATACCCCTGAGAGTTTTCCTCATTTTTGCTGATTCTCCACTTTACTGAGCATGATGTTTGATAATAGGCCCCCAAAAAACATAAGATGAAATCTCATTGTCCTTGCCTCTAAGATAGATCCTGGCTGCAGATTTGTGCTTCCTTTTGGCAGTCTATGATGGTATAGTCAATATTTTTTGTTAACATCACAATTATATCGAAGGCATCAATTCTTCCATCATTTCCCTTAATCACTGCCCAGCTTTCACATTCACGAGGCAACTGAAAATACCAGGATTTGCATCAGTTACACCTTAATCATCAAAGTGATACCCTTTAACAAAGTGTTCTTTTAGTACTTTAGAGAGGTCCTTTGTAGCAGATTTGCCCAATGCCATTTGCTTTTTGACTGCTGCTTCCTTAAATGCTGATTGCAGACCCAAATAAAATAAATTCTTGACAATCTTTTCTCTATTATCATGTTTATTGGTCTAGCCATGAAGATGATGTCCAAGTATATACAGTTTCTAATCTTCATCATAAATGCTTTAAGTCTTATTTTCTGGAAGCAAGTTTGTGTCCTCTGCACATGGTACGTTGCTGATGAGTCTTCCCTCAATCCTGCCACATTCTACTTCTTCATATAGTCCAGCTTCTTGGAACATTTACTTAGCATACAGATATAACAGGTATGGTGAGAGGATACAACCCTGATGCACATATTTCTTGATTTAAAACCATACAGTGTCTTATTCAAATGGCATAGCAAAGATCTAGGGAAAGATTCCTGAGGCAGAGGGACCAGCAGGCACAAGAGCCAGAAAGACTTCAGTGTGTCAGAAAGATTGGACAATCAAGTGAATAGATAGCCTGCCTGAGTAAAGGAATCTTGAGTGACATGCCTCATTCCTCAGTGATCTACAGATGAAATACCACTGTCTTCTAGTTTTTAGAATCTAGAAAATGTTGCAAATAAACAACTGGATGCTAGTCAGTTAATCCTTTGCAAATTATTACTATTTAAAAACTGGGAAGTTTTACCAGGATAAGCCTAGAGGTGTCTTCTTCCATCAGTCCCACTTATGATGTGACAAGTCCTTTCTTATCAAGACATTTTCTTCTCTATGTGTAATCATTTTCCCTCGTACTAAGTCACTATTGCTGTTCACCAAACATTCCCAGCCTTCCTTCTTCCGGCTCTGCAGCAGGACTATACTTGCCTCTCTCCTTTGAAGCTGACGGTGGCTTTGCAATTTGCCTTGGCTAATAAAATGTGAATGGAACGAATGTGCGCCACTTCCAAGCGGAATTTAACAGCTAGTGTGTGATTCATCCTGTTACTCTGCTCTGTGGCAGTGACCAGGGCAATGTGTGTTGAGATGAACCTCTGTCAGCTCAAGTTTCTGGGTAACAGTGAGCAGAGCCTCCTCTTGACCTGTTCTCAACACTATGTTGTTATTGTTAGGTGCTATGGAGTCAACTACAACTCAGCAACCCTATGAACACCAATCAGAACCCTGCCCTTTCCAGTGCCATGCTCGGTCCCACCGAGTCAGTCCATCTCGTTCAAGGCTATCCTTTCTTTCACTAGCCCTTTGCCTTTTCCAGCATGATGTATTTTTCCAAGGACTAGCACCTCCTTAAAACATGCCTAACACTTAAAACTTTAGCATGGGATGGGGGAATATGGAGTTAAGCTGCTGAGCTTTGGGGACTGTGACTACCTTATCACCTAGTTCTAGCCTGTTCTGACTGATACACCCTTCCTTTAACATTTTTCCCTTCTACAATTCATACTTCAGGCACACCTTATTTTATCTCACTCCTCTTTATTGTGTTTGGCAGTTACAGCATTTTTTTAACACTCTGAAGATTTGGGGAGAAACCCTATAGGGCAGGTCTACTCTCTTATCTGTCACTATGAGTCGCAACTGACTTGAAGGCAGTGCTTTGGTAAAGATACTAATCTGCTATAAAGTTTCTCAATGCAGTGCTCCTGGCCTCTTCTCAGCAAAATATATTCCACCCTCAGAATATTCTCACTGCTTCTGGATTCCATGCTGACTGGTACGGAAGAAGGAAAATTATAGAGTAGGCCTTGGAAGAAACAAGTTCTCCAGATGACTGGACTGTGGCATGTAAAAGCAGGACAATGAATGAGGAAGACCAAGAAGGGCTGGTGTCTTAGAAGTGTGGTAGAGAAAAATCTGTCAGGAGGCCCTGTGCCTGTGTCTCCTGCCTGCCAGCCAAAACGGCTCTTAAATCCTGCATGTTCTGGACATAGCAAAGCCAAGTGCCTTGTGCAGGGACTATTTTACCAAACTTCACCCCGTGTTGATATGCTGAGGCTTGCTGGTCACTCTGCCCAATTGGATACACTTTTTAAATTCTTTAGGTAACGTCCTGACAGGGAGCTCTGGTGGCCTAGTGGTAAGAAATTCTGAAGGCATGCGGTTCAAACCTGGCAGCTGCTCAACGGAAGAAGAATGGGCAATCTCCTCCTGTGTGATTAACTGTCTCTGAAAATCCACTGGAGGGTCAGCTATGGGTCACTTCTGACCTGATAGTACACAACAAGAACAGCAGCAGCAGCAACAACAACAAGTACAACAAAGTCTTGACAGATGAGCAGAACTTACAATGTATTTTTTGGTCTGAGTCAAAACTGACTCAATGACAACCAGTAGTAGTAGTTATGGCAGTAATAGTAAGTTATCAGTTTTAAGAGGCACACCATTCTGAACTTCCAAGTGAGACTAAGAGCTGCCAGTGAGCATGAATGTAAATACATACTGCATCTTGATTTTAGAATTGGTAAAGGGTAAAAATGCATGTGCCTTAGAATCAGTGAATATGTAAAACCTACATATACACACACACACACACACATATACACACACACAGAGAAGCAGAATTCCAATCACACAGCAGTAGATTTACTCCTGTTCACTTGCTGCAAATCAAGAGAGGCTGAATGAAGACATCTACAGCTGGGCAGGAGGGGGAGGATCTCAGGGTGTGCACATGGCCTCATGCCCGATGACATAAAACCTACCCTGCTGCCCCAGCAGGTCCAGGCTGCAGCCCTGGCAGGTGGAGACTCTGCCATAGCACTCCAGCCAAGTGAAGAATAGGAAGAACATTTGCCAGGAACAGGAGCGATGGCTATTAACTGCTGTTGTTCCTTTTGACCCTTTAACCCATTTCTTCCAAAGATAGGTGCTGGAAGGGTTGTTTGGAAAGGGGGAGGACACGGTGGTCCGAGGATCTGAGTGTGGGAAGGGACCAATACTACAACGATAAAGTTTCAATGCGAGTGTGAACCAAGTGCCCAGTGACTGGGCCAAGAAATTAATTTATAGTCACCTGGCTAGTGGGCTTGGAAAGTTTAGGTACAGTCGAACAAGATTCAAAAGGTGGGGATGTGAGGTCTCCAGAGGAAAAGAAGGGTTTCTTTTTTTTTTCTTTCTTTTTTTTGCAAGGTCATTTTAAAACATAGGCTATCTGTTCAAAGAGGAAGACTATCCACATCCAAAGGGTCAAAGCCAGAATGTCTTCTAATTCAGAGATACTAAGGATTCTTTGCACATGCCTGCTGTCAGAAGGGGCGAGTTCCTGGAAAGGACAGGATGACTGGTAATAAAGGAGGGCAGCAAAGGAGAGGAAGACTCTCCACAAATGGACTGAACTGTGTGCAGCAGAGCTGGTACAGGCCGAGCAAAGCTTCCATCCTTTGTACGCAGGGTCATACCCATCAGTTGATCGCCCCTAACAACAAAGATTTGTAAAAGCTGATTCATATGTTAATTTATATCAACAACTGTGATGATGGCACAGGGCTGGGCTGTTTTATTCTGTTGGATAAAGGGTTGCTATAAATCAAACCAATTTAACAGCATCTAACAGCAAGATGTTTGGTAATGGGATGGACAGGTCTGGCCCGGGGAGGCTCTGCAAAACCAATTTTGCTGTTGGAGTGGACTTTTCCATATTTAGGGAACTTTTAAAAGTAGGCTGAATTCCTCTGCCATTTCCTTACAGACTCAGCCACAAGAAGTGGGGCCAAGAACCAGTGTCCACACAAGAACAAGGTCTCTAGGCAGAAAAGGCAGCTGTCACCCCCAGAATTTGTACAGTATCCACATTAGCAACAGAAAGGTCAAATAGTGTTTTCCAAGTCCAGAGGCTTTGAGGGATATACTTAGGAATCTCAATCCTTGGCCAGCTTCCCTTTTTTTTTAAATGGAGAGAGCAAAGGACAGAGACTGACACCGGGGGCGTGTGTTTGACAGTGTTTCAGGCAAGGCTTGAACAGGACCAATAATTTATTTCTGGGTTCCTAAAGACATTGTTTACCCCAATCTCCATATGGCTGATGAGAAGGAAAATGCCTGAGTGTACTACTACATCATGCTCTGCATAACATAATATCTGATTCACAGGCAAATGGATGTGACACAATTAAGTGAATGCTCATACCTTTTTGCCTTGGGCCGGGTACATCATCTCTACTGATGCCAACAGCCCTGGCCTCCATGCCCCTGGAGTTCTACCAGAAGGCTCCTCCTACCTCCCAATCCCAGGATGCAGAGCACATGCTGCTGTGTTCATTTTCTCCACAACCTCAGCTCCAGTTTGGGCCCTGGCACAAAGCAACAATGCAGGCTGAGCCTGGTGAATTGGCAGGAAGAGCATCAGCTGGTTGGCTCCTTGCCTAGACCTGAACCTGGACCTGGCCTGGGCCCTGCACAGTGGGGCATCCTCTGACAAGTAGATGGAGATGGAAATTCAAGGAATGGTCCTTAAGGGAGAGGCTGTGGGAGTGGCCCAACTCTAAAGAGGAAGAAGCCAGCAAAAGTAGCTGTAAATGTTTGAAAAGGTCCATGGCAGTATGGAGACAGAAACTGTCAGTGTATATAGAGATGGAACTGCACCCCCTCAAAGGATGTGCTGGAATCTGAACCCTATGTCTCTGGATGCTATCCTTTTTGGAAACAGGTGTTTTGTTGTTGTTTTTTTACACTGACCAGATCATACCTGGGAAGCTGAGGTGACATGGTTCATTTTACATGGGGCTGCAAACCCAAAGGTCTAGGGAATTCTAGTGGTCTACTAGAGAACTGGGCAGCCAATCCAAAAGTTAAGTGTTTCAAATCCACCAGCTACTCTGTAGAAGAAATCTCCTGCCATATAATTTATGGTCTCTAGAAATTTATGGTCAGCTATGAGTCAGCAACGAACAGTAAGAACCGAACGGTCAGCAGCTCAAATCCCCTAGCTGCTTCACTGTATACAGATGAGGCAATCTCTTCCAGCAAAGATTTACTGCCTCAGAAACGCAATGGAGGGTCACTATGAGTTAGAACTGACTAGACGACAGCAAGCAGATCTGACTTAAGCAGCGTGGATTCCAAGTCTAATCATGTGAATCCTAAAATAAGCAGATGTGATACAGCGACATATACACATGAGGAAGACAGATGGCCAGGAGAGGATCGCCAAGGAGCCAGGGCTACCGATAAGGAACAGGTCGACACGACAGAAATGACAATCTGGACTGTGAGAAAACACTTTTTCTGTCCTTTCAGGCCACCAACTTGTATTTTTGTTATAGCTGCACAAGTACACTGAGACCCTGAATAAGCGAAGGCTTTCTGATTCAGACCTTGGCTTTCTGCCTGCCACCTGTGGCTATGATTAGTATTACTACTGAGAAAGATATGGAAATACCCTAGAGAGCTGTGGTACACTTCCAGTGAGTCAAAGGAATTTCCCGGAAAGATCTTCCAAGCACAAAGACTGAATGAGAAAGACCAGCGATTCTTAGCTCCCTAAAATAGCTATGAGTCCCCATCGAGGAATGTAAAGCATGCTACTGCATTGTTTGTCTCTACTCCTGGTTCAAGATGACTTGGAGTCTGCAGATAAGGGGAAGAGGAAAAGAGCAAGAGCAAAGAGGGTGGTGGAAGAGAACCCAGTATACGTCCTTCTTCATGGTAACAGAACCAAGAAGGCTGAGAATTACATAAAGACAGCAAGTAGCCAGGCTGGCTCATGAGCAATACACTTGTGATGATGATGTAACATTAAAATCAAGCAGATGCCAGTAGACCAAATAAGCTGCCTCTACATTGTACCCCAAGGGTACAAGCTGGGCTGCTAACCAAAATGTTACTGGTTCAAATCTACCAGCTACTATGGATGCTGGTAGTCTGCTTTTGTTAAGATTTATAACCTTGAAAATCTAATGGCCTCATGGAGGGTCACTATGAGCCCAAACTACTTGACAGCAGTGACTGGACCTTAAGGAGCCTTGGTGACACAGTGTTTAAAGTGCTCAGATGCAAGCCAAAAGGCTGGTGGTTCAAACTCATCTCTTGCTTCCATGGGAGAAAGATATGGTAGACAGCATAAGATTACAGGCTCAGAACCCCATAGGGAAGTTCTATTCTGGACTATAGAGTGGGAGTGAGCTGGAATCAACTTGATGGCAATGGGTACACTGGATGACAAGCAACCCTGGTGACACAGTGAAATGTCCAACTGCTAACCAAAAGGTCAGGAGTTCAAACCTATTAGTATCTATGCACAAGAAGACCTAGCAATCTGCTTTCATAAACACTGCAGCCTGGAAAAACCTTAATGGGGCAGTTGTCCTATGTTGCTGTCCTATGTTGCTGTGTGCCATTGGGTCTGAACGGACTCACAGCTGATCCTCTCCAGAGGGTTTTCAGAGGCAGTATTTTGCACAAGAGGACACTGTTTAACTTTTACCCACGGAGCAGCTGGTGGATTAGAACGGTGGGCCTTTGGATTGGCAGTACAACTCCTTACCACTAAGCCATCAGAGCTCTCTATATTAGTCCACTCTGTCCTACAGGGTCATTTTAAGTTTAAGTCAACTCAATGGCATACAATGACATCATAATGGTTTTCACAAGGACTGACGGGTGGTGGTGGTGGTTGTTGTTAGGTGCCACAGAGGTGATCGTAAGTCAGAGGATCACATGAAGTGAGAATTCATTCTAGAGTCTGACATTTTAGGCTTTGAACTGGTTCAGTCATGGCTGACAAAGTGAAACAATAAACTGATGTCCTGCTAGAAACGTCATCTTGCTCTTAGAAAATAAGAACAGTGTACATGTTGGATAGACACCAAAGTTCTTTGCTAACCGAGTGAAAAATAGAGGTGTCTGACCCAATGATGGTGGCCAATTGTGCTGCTCTGAATGTGTGCTGCTCTCTACAGACCTGGTGGGGGTCTAGTTTCTTGCATCAGGCTTGAAGGAGCTCACATGCATCTTCTGAGTCTTTCATCCTGGGACGTCAGCCTGTAACTTTTCCTGTTCTGGCTGTCAATCTGCTTGGGCTTCTGTTCTGATTGTGCTCTGTCGGCCATGACTAAACCAGTTAGCCTGATGACTGTTTTTACATTCTTTCTGATATTCCTTCATTTCAAATAATTATACCAACTTTCCAAAATAATATGGCATCAGGAAATTAAATATTGACATTTCGAACTCTTAGTGGCTCTTCCGTTCACTGGTCCTCTCTGAGCTTCAACTTTCTTAACTGTGAAACAGGCATATTCCCACTAATCTAACCATTAAATGAGACAGGACACGTAAATGGTTAGATATTCTCTTAAAGGATCAGAGTTTAAAAAGAGGGAAGTCACTTGGGGTTTCTGGTCTCTACTTAAAACGATGAAGTATGTCATTCTGTCTTAAGGCATCATTTCGAAGTGTCCAGCCATCTGCTGCATTTAAGCAAGATGACAAACAAGTCAGACAGTCTGTCAGTTTACTAATCTGTTTGTCCGCCCATCCAGCCATCCATCTTCTTGCTGTTAAGTATGGAAAAGCATGAAACAGAATTTCTGTCCTTAAAGAAATCTTAGGGAAGGTGAAAGAAGATTAAGTGCTTTTAGCCATTTTCGCAGCTGATATGAATGTATCTAACATACAACTCCTCAGCCTGGACTCTCCTGGAGTGGACTTCAAGGGAGCTCACTAACTCTCGAAATGCCATGTCAAGTTCTCTGGTCAGTGTCTTTTTCTGGGGAATTTTTTGTGGGTTTTAGCATGACAGGGCAAGAACTATCTGCATATCAAGAGAAAGACTGGAAGTAGGTTAAAATGTATTATGATAGATATTTCAGGAATGGCCCAAACATCTTTGATTTGGAATAGAGAAGAGGGGAGTCTAAGGGGGGAAAGCAAAGAGAATATAAGGTTGTCTGGGGCTCCAACTCATGATCAAGGTCATTTAGTATTTGATACACACAAGGCAGCAATTTCCAACAGGTTCCATTAAATTCCCCTTCTCTACTGACTGACCATCCATGTGCTACTCTTTGAAAGACATCCTCACATCCCCACCTACATCTCCAAAGGGTTCCCTACAACAATTGTCCTTCACTGCTTCTTGGACTTACTGTAATCCTCAAAATCAAGGTCACCAAAGACCGTCCCATGGGTAACTTGTCTTCTAACTCCTCAAATAATCAGCGGTAGTTGGGAAGTGATCTCCCTCCTTCAAGCCTCCCTTCTAGTGGCTGTTCCTTACTTTCTTATCTCCCTGAATGCCTTCTCTCCAATACTAACTTGCTTCCTGTTTACTTCCTGAGTGAAAAACTCAGCTCCACCGGGCCCTCATTTTACTCCCTTCTTAGCTGCACCTGCTGCTGTTGCCCCATTACCACATAAGCTCCTTGAAGGCAGTCTGTCTCTTGTACTTATCCTCCAAAGCCTGGCATGTAACAGGCTCTTGAAACTATCTGTTGAATGAATGAATATCACACCTCGTGGAAGCTTGGGAAAAAGGGCCCAGCTGTATAACCAGAGAGGCGATAACAAATGATCAGCATGCCAGATTGTTGTTCTAACTCAGCTGCTCCTTGTCACCACTCAAGGCCCCAGCAACGGCCACCCACGCTGAGGTTAAATAGGACAGTGGAGCTTCGTACTGTCTAAGATGAAGTGTTGGTGAGAACTCATTGTGGTCACGCTGCTTCCTACCCAACCTGTAGTTTCTAGCAGGGCTGTGGATGATAGGCATGGCAGGACCCACTATCTCTAGTGCTGCACTGTGGCTACCTGGCAGCCCTGGAAGAACCAGGGGCAGGAAGGGTTAGCCTGGCCCCTGTGCTGAGCTAAAACACCCTTCCAGTTTCCCATCCTTTTAACCAACAAGAGCTGGGAGGCCTGTCCACTACTTCTCTTTCCCCACCCCCAGGAAGAGCAGCACCTGGTGAGTGGATCTTCCTACCCCAGGAGGGTGAAGGGCCCAACAGCCCTCTCCCAGGAAGTGGGACTTCTGAATGACTGGTAGATATGCTACTTTTTAGAAAGCCTTCTTGCTATGGACATTTTTTGAGCAAAGAAAAGAGGGCATACAGATTTCCAGGTACCCATGACCAGCTTCAACAATTACCAATCAACTCAGGGTCAAGTCTTCCCATCTGTACTATGGGTGTCCCTGTCCTGCTTCTCAGGGACAAGCCAGGTTGAGCCCGAGGTCCTGGTGTAGCTAACCCTTGGTTATCTCCAAACATCTAGCACTGGAGGATATGCTACATGCCCACCCAAGTTCTATTTCCACCCACTCTCCTTGGCCCTGAGTGACTCTGAAGCCAATTCCTGGCACGATAGAAGACCATCATCCGTGACTATGTCATAACGTGAGGCCAGCACCTTTACATTCTCTTAGGAAGCTTGGACACCTGCTCACACCTGTGAAGCCAAAAGCAGATGGCAAATGGCCACCAAGCTGGCTCCATGCTGAGCACGCCCTTTGCATCCATACTAGGCCAGTGTTCCCCAACTCATGGAGGGGCCAGCATGTGGAAAAAGCTGACTGTGACCCACGTCAGCTTGACGCTTCTGTATCACCTCCTGTCACCACACCACACAGAAGGTTAGTAAAAAGTGACACCATGGTACCAGCAATTTGAACCTGAGACATCCTTCCAAGAGAATACAATGTCCACCTTTTGCTCTGTCTTCCAGATGGCATCATCACAAATTTCTGGAACCAGGTCCAGCAGCGAAGTCGTTCTAAGCTACCCATCTCCCTAATACCTCAGAGACAACAGGCAAGAAGTGTGAGGAAGCCATCCCAGAAGTAATGCTAGAAGCTTGCTGCTCCGTGGTCCAGAAAGCCCACTTTGGAGCACCTCCCAGGAAAGTGAAGGTGGAGCTCTAGACAGTCAGTCAGCGAGAGTGGCAGACGTGTGGCTGTGGGGCTTTAAATGACCGCAGACTCAGCCTCTGGATGTTCTGGTGGAGGCTCCAAACATCCAGGAGCAGACACAAGCCACCCTGTTATGCCTCTGAATTCCTAACCAAAAGAAAAAGAGCAGTCATGGGACCAGCAGCCTCACATTATCTGCTTTCCGAGCTCATTTTTGCGTAGCCCTTATAGAGAAGCACAGGGATAAACCACATGTTTATCAACCTGTTGTTGAGTCAACTGTGACTCACAGTGATCCTATGAACAACAGCTCTGAACCCTACCCTTAACCTGACCCAAACACACCTACCTCTATTACCCTGGTCACTCTGTCAATCCATCTCATATGAGGTCTTCCTCTACCCTTCCACTCACGATTTCCTTCTTCCAAGAAATGGTCCCTCCTGGCCAAGTGCCCAAAGTATGTCAGAGCTTAAAAATCCTTGCCTCCAAGGAGAAACTTGGTTTCACCCTCTCCAAGACAGACCTGTTTGTTCTCTTGGCAGTCCAGGGTATGCTCAGTACTCTTTTCCAGCACCATAGCTCCGAGAAGCCACCATTCTAGCAAGGCCTACGAAACATCACAACCACACAGAGTAGCCTAGGTGATGCTCACAAACAGAAAGCAAGCAGAGACAGGGAACAGCATAAGAACATGGTTCCAGTATCCCATCTCCTTAAAGTCTCTTCTGTTACATGTGAGCACAGCAATTAGCCGCAGAGGAGGAGAGCGGCTGGAAAAGGCTGAGCAGGAGAGTGTTGCTACCAGGCTGGTTCCAGTTTGTGCTGAGTCATCAAGCTTGTTGTTTACTTATGATGCCACAGAAGAGGCATTCTGTATAACTACAAACTTAAAATGGCAAAATATTCAACAAAACAAACAAACAAACCCATTGCTGGTGAGTTGGTGCTGACTTGTATCGCCTGTATAGGACAGAGAAGAACTCTCCTATAGGGTGTCTGAGGCTGTAGATTTTTATGGGACCAGGTGACCTCATCTTTCTCCTCAGAGTGACTGGTGGGTGACCTTTCAGTGAGCAGCTGAATCCACTGCACCACCAGGGCTCAGTAATAAAAAGAGTTTTTTCCTTTTTTTTAATTAAGATTTAAATATAAGGGAGCTCTAGTGGCCTAGTGGCAAGAAGCTGCACTGCCATCCTGAAGGTGTGAGGTTTGAATCCACCAGAAGCTTTGCTGGAGAGGGAGAGACAATCTCTTCCTGTACCAGTCGGATCTGATTTGATGGTACATATATAAAAAGTAATAAAATAAAATTAAAAAAAAAATATTTAAATATAGAGTAAAAACAATGTGGCTACTAGAGAAGGCCTTCCAAAATCTGCTAGGACCTCGTCCGGTACATGCAGGCTTCTAGCGCATCATTCCAAAGATCACGTGAAGCTACTGAACACATAAGAGAGACAGACTGTTTCATAAGAGCCACTCTGACTGCAGTAGAGTGTTGCTGTAATCATCGGGCCAAAGAGGGTGTGGATGGACAGAAGCATGATGGGGCCAGGCCTCCCTGATGGACCAGCTTTCATGAGGCACTGTAAATACAAAGGCCCTGTACTACTGGGCCATTAGGTTGGTTACCTAACGGGCCATCTGGGGACCTAACCTCTGGGAGGGACATCTGGCTGACCTGTCCTCCAATTATTAATGCTCATATCCTTTTGTATGTTCAAGATAGTCTTGGCAGAGGAGCATACAGATTTGGGGTTAGAGGAACTGGTACAGAAGAAAGCGGTCTTGATGGAGCTAGGGATCATAGAAGAGAGATAGTCAGGGATCATAGACGGGAGATGGGCAGGGATGACAAAGATCTTCCTGCTTTGGACAGACTGAGTTTGGGGGAATCTGATAACTGTAAGTGGAGCTAGTTGGTGTGGTACAAGGAAGGAGATGGGGCCTGAGTCAGAGTAGGGTGGGGAGGACTGATCTTGACTGAAGTTTCAGTTAGACCAGAGATCATACTAAAGACCAAGTGATGCTCTCACGCTAGGAGAATGTGTACGAACCTAAGTCAATCCCTGAGGGCAAGTGGCATTTTAAGGACCACACTTCAACAGTCTGCAAAGACAGCAGACACTGGAAGTAAAGAGGAGAGCTAAGAATAATATTTATAATACATAGTTCTGTGCCCTCTCCCAAAGAAGTAAGAAATGAAGATCTTCCCATACTGCAGATGCCTATTTGCAAAGTACTTCTTCGGACCTTTGTGGTGGTGCTGAAAAGTAAGTCTGGCGTTGTTAAGTGCCAACTCATAGCAACCTTATGTACCACATACCATAATACTTTCCGGTCCTGCACCACCCTCACCATCACTGGCGGGCTCGAGCCCACTGCTGCAGTCACTTGTGGCAATCCATCTTGGTAAGGGTCTTCCTCTTTGTAGATGACCCTCTACTTTACCGAGCATGATGTCTTTCTCCAGGGACTGGCCCTTCCTGATAATATGCCCAGAGTACGTGAGACAAAGTCTTGTCACTCCTGCCTCGAAGGATCGTCCTGGCTGGCTCTCTTCCAAGTAAAGGCAGTAGTGCTATGAAAAGACTTGACATGACTTAGGCTAAACACTCTCTGTCTTTAAAATTGTGAGCCAGCTAACACTGTCCACCTCTGTGATTAAAGAGCATGAGACAGAGCCGTTCTTCCACACTTCCCTGGCTTCTCAGGCAACAGCTTGATTCTATTCATCGGCTGCATGAAGCTGAGAGGAGAGGTGGGAGCTTGGTGAGGCAGCTTTAGTGTCATTTTACAAAAGAAGAACAAGGTCACACGGCTAAGGAATAGACAGGGTAAGGATGGAAATGCTGTCTTTAGCCGTGGCCCCTTTGGGAAGAACAGGAAGCATAGATCAGGACTGTAACATCTGGTGCCTGGGGTGCAGGAGGCCAAGAAGCTGCTTGTCCAGACCTCGGCCCCAGAGCCAGCTCGAGCCTCGTTTACAACCACACCTAGTGCTGGAAGCATCCACATGATGCATTCTATCTTCACAATACAGCATGGATCAAGGGTCAAGTAGACTGATAAACACATGAGTCTGGTTGGAATACATAAATCAAGCGGACAATCTGTGCCAAAGGAACAGAGGACTGGATGAGAAACCACATCAGTCTCCTAAGAAAGGGATTCTTCCCACAACACAGTTGCCCCACAACCTGCACACTGCACAGGCCTCGACCCTGCCTTGGCTGGCAAGGAGCCCCCTCCCATTTTTAGGGATGGCTTAACACCACTTAACAGGTCGCATTTAAGTCCATTTCTATAGGGGACCTCATGTGCATCTGAGTAGAACTGTGTTCCACTGGGTTCCTAATGGCTGAAGTTTTTCAGGAAGATCACCAGGCCTTTCTTCCAAGGTGTGGACTTGAACACTAGACTTTAAGTTAGCACTCAAGGACTGCTAGGGCCACTTAAACGTATGATAAAATGTTCACTGATCCCACCAGCTTTTCTCTAGCAGGTCACACTCTCTGGAAAACACATACAGGCACTTAGTTCTAGAAAGGAAAGCTTTAATTTGAAAATATATTTAGGGATGGAAACATTTACAGACTTTCTAATATATTAATAAGATGATGCTATCTACACTTGTCTGAAATCTGTTTTTTTTCATTGTGATAGCAGCTTCTCCCCCCAGGAAAAAAAGTAATCTCCTTCATCTTTTTGCAATAATTATATAGCATTTAATTCACAAATTTTCCACAGACAGACTTACGTGATCAGTATCAGAAACAGCAATGTGATAAACGTCTTTACACATTCGTCCACTTATATCCTTTGGGCCACTGCCAAAGACTGGAACTGCTTCCTCAAGACACTCATACTTTTTATTAACTACTGTCTTGGAGGAAATGCAACCAGGGTATTCCTCAGAGGCAAGAAATGGTGAAACTCTGTCTCACATACTTTGGCCATGTGGTCAAGACGAGTCAGTCCTTGGAAAAAGATAACATGCTGGCAGAAGTCGGCAGCAAAAGAGAGGAAGATCCTCAGAAAGAGGGACTGACACAGGCACAGTAACAACAGGCTTAAACACAGAAAAGAGAGGATAGAGCAAGAAAGGACAAGTTTCAGATATGCTGTTTATAAAGTTGCTGAATCAAAAGTTGACTACATGGCAACTAACAATGCAGGCAGCATAGGAAACTGGGCTAACCCAAAGGTTGCACCTCTTTGGTGGTTCAAATCAACCAGCGGCCGCATGTGAGAAAGATGGGCAGTCTCTATCTGGATGACATGAATAGTCTCAGAACACCCGCTGGAGGGCAGACTATGAGTCAGTTCCAACATGACAGCAATGAGTTTTGCAGGTTTTTTTAGTTGAGTGGTTTCTAGGAGGGGCATTGTGGTTCAGGTAGTATTTTCACATTCCACGCAGGAGTTGTTACTGTTATGTACTGGTGACTTGGAATTGACTGACAGCTGAACATCTGGTAGGTTTTCATAGGTATTTAATAGCAAGGGAGGAAACCGCTCATCTTTCTGCCACTGAGCTGCTGCTGGATCCTGAATCGTGTGCCTTTGAGTTGGCAGCGCAGCTCCTTACCACTGGGCCACCAGAGCTCCCTTCCATTCAGGAGACCAGTGTTCAATACACCATATGCTCAGCCATCATCTGTTGGTGGAGGCGTGTGTGGTGCAATGATGCTGGAAAGGTGTCAGTGGCACTTCCAGACTTAGATGGACTAGGAAGAAAGGTCTGGCAATCTCTTTCCAAAAGTCATCCAATGAAAAGTCTATGGATTACAATGGTCTGATACACAATTCATCTGGCTAGCAACTAGTATTAGTAGATTGTACCTGGGCCTCCAGGCTCACAGGGGGCTGATTTCCACAACACATGCACAGCTTGCCTCAGTTTCCTAAGCACTGCTCAAGCCTCCAGGCACCACATACCCTTTGCTCTCCTGCCCAAAATGACTGTTCCTTTTAGTACCACAGGTGAACTTCTCAAACTTCAAAAACTGAACTAAAAAGCAAAACCAAAACTGAACTCACGTCATCTCTCCAAGGGAGTCTTCCTGACAAGAAACACAAGTGGTCAAGTAAGTGTTTAGTGGTTCCTTATCAGCTTTTCAAACAACTCTTATTTTTAAGGTTAATGGAGGGCTGGCTAGTAATTTGTGAAGTGTCCATATGATACACCATCAGGCAACCAAAGCGGGGGATGGATATGACTCTGCATATTAACTTGTCCATATATTCAATAATTTATACTTTAAAAAAAAAAAAAAAAGGCCAGTAGCAAAACATTCAGGAGTGTTGGTAGCACAGAGATCGAAGTATTTGGCTTCCATCAAGTTGGAGTCGGCAGTTCAAACTCTTCAGCTACTCCGTGGGTGAAAGATGAGGTACTGTGGATCCTTAAAGATTTATAGCCTTGGTGAGCTATGGTGGCCAAGTGGCAAGAAGCTGCAGTGTAATCCCAGAGTTGTGTGGTTCGAATCCACCAGATGCTCTCTGCTGGAGAAAGAGGGACAATTTCCTCCTGTACAAGTCAGATCTGATTTGACAATACACACACAATTAAAAAATTAAAAATAAAAAAAAAATAAATTTACAGCCTTGGAAATCCTGTGGGGCAGCTGGTTGCTAGAGTCAGGATTGACCTGAAAGCAGTAGTTTCAGCAAAATAATTTGTAGCATGTGACACCTTAGCAAACAAAGAAACCGTGTGTGCTGGGATAAGCTTCAGTACAGGCTTGCACCTTCACAGGTACACCCAAATAGCACAATGGTTACCTGGGGAATGAGGCTGGATGTGAAAGAAAGGACAATAGCTTTTTAGTTTAAACACTCCTACATCGTGTGATCTTATGAAAATGAACCCAAATTACTTCTGTGTTTACAAAAACCAAGAAAGGTTTTTAAGTGGAAAATCTCTCCCCCACTCTGATTATCCCTGGGTCACAGTGGCTGGGATGGTGACCGAGATGGGACAGCTGGCAGTCTAGGAGTGCGTGGCACTGAAACCCCATCCCCATGGGCAGTTTGTGGGAGGTGGCAGCAGTACTCAGGGTCTTCCCCATGCTGCTACGGGTGCTGGTGTCACGCCCACAGGTGCCTCGGCCACAAGAGCAGTGCCAGAGTTGGCAGAAGGTGCTGGAATGAGCAGTAACGAGCCTTCTTATCATTTTTGCTTTTCCCTTCTCCATTTTCAGCTCTGTTGCCTACAATTAACACGTGTAATACTATAATTACCAAGGCGATCAGACGAGTATCATTTCTCACGCTATGAAAGCTCATTCCTGTTTTCCTTATTGGAAGTAAGGGCCATCTCTCTCATTTTACCTAAGAAAAGGTGAGAAAACCACCCTACAGCCTCAGCAAAGAGCGGTATTTAAACAACTAGAAAGAACTGGACTGTGTCCCCATGTGACCAGTCAGCTGCCCACATGCTCCACACCATTCCGTGTCCCTTTGGTGGGGCCCCTAGAGGGCAGATGGTCTTTCCAAAGGACCCCTCTTTGCTCTCATGATGCCAGGCACTGCAAAAAAAAAAGTCAAGAGCAACTAGAAAAGTCTCTTCTCTCTCTCTCCCTCTCCTAACTGCTGCTCTGACCTGCTGCTGGCTCATTCGGCTTTTCCCAGTGCCCAGGAGAATGGTGGGTGCAGGCTGAACAGCAGGGGGTGAGGAGAGAAACCCAGGAAATACCCTGCCTCTCCAGGATGACACTTTTGTGCCAGGCATGGAGCTGACTGCTCTGCACACATTACTGTAGTAAATCCTCGGTACTCTACACTTGGTACTTGTATTCTTCCTCCTTTACAGATGGACACTGAGGCACTGGAAGGTCAAGCAAGGAGTGAATGTTGGGAGCCAGGAGCCCAGCAGAGATGGAAAGATATGGCCAGAACAAGACTGGGAAAGAGGAATAAACAGACAAAACCTGGACTTCTTCCTACTTTGCAATTTAGGGGACACACATGCAGTCATAGGGTTAATTCCAAATCACAGTGACCATACAGAGTAAACCAGCCCAAAGGGTTTCCAAGGCTGTAAATCTTTATAGAAACAGACTGCCTCATCTTTGTTCTGTGAAACAATGGGTGGGTTCAAACGGCTGAACAGGTAGGAGGCCAAGTGCTTCATCAGTGTGTCATCCAGGTACCCTAACTCCAGGGTCTCTCATCTCACTGCTGTTTTGCAGAGTCCCACTTGAAGAACTCAGTGCTGCAGGTGTGGGAGGAAAGGCCCCGAGCAGAGAGCAGAATACACATGCACTGTCACTGAGGTTCCCTCCCTTGGCCACCCTTCTAGCCCTGGACTAATACTAGGAGCCTTGATGCAACAGCACATTCCATGTCGAGCTGCTAACTAAAACATGTGTAGCTCAAATCCACCAGCTGCTCCACAGGAGGAGATGAGGCAGGCTGCTTCCACAAAGCTTTACAGCCTTGGAAACTGGACAGAGCATTGCCAGGAGTTAGAATTGACTTGACAGCACTTGGGTTTGGTCTTTTGGGTTGGGACAAACATCAGGACTTCTAGGTTCCTACTTGTTCGTATGTAACATAAATACCCTGGCTTATACCTCTCAGATTCCTTCCAATTCTGAGGTTTACGAGCGCAACAATATGAGAGCTCTGCAGTATTTCTCTCCTCCTATGGAGGGTCCCTGAAGGAGCAGTGCCAAGAAGACTTGGGTCTTTTGTCTAATCCCTGGGGAATGACATGAGGGGCCAGAAGGCCCAGCTCACACATGTGTAGTTGTTGGTGTGTCCCGCTGAATTGCTTGCGACACACAGCGACCCTATATACAACAGCCCTAAACCCTGCTCGCTCTCTTGCCAATCTTACTGTCTCTGACACACGTATCCCCATTACCCCAGTGATGGAATAAATCATCCATCTCGCACTGTCCCTCCATCCTCCCAAGCATGACGTTCCTCTCCAAGGACTGACCTCACCTTGCAACATGTCTAAAGTATGTCAGAGAGATTCAGAATCTTTGTCTCCAAGGAGCAGTCTGGTTTGACCCGCTCGAGGACAAATTTGTTTGTTCTAGTGTCCATGGTATATTCAATACTTTCCTCCAACACCAAAGCTTAAAGGCATCAACTCTCCTTCTATCATCCCTAGTCACTGTCCAGCTCTCTGATGTACGGCAAGTAATGGCTAAGACCGTTGCCTGTATCAGGAGCACCTTAGTCTCCAGACTGACACTGTTGCTCCTCAGTACCTTGGAGAGCTCTCTCACAGTAGACTTTGCCAATTCAATTCGTCTTTTAATCTCCTGGCTGCTGGTACCAAGAGTGTTGACTGTAGAGCCAAGCAAACTGAAGCAGTCAACAATCTCAATCTCTTCACCAGGTATCATGATGCTGCCAATCAGCCCAGTGGTGAGAATCTTTGTTTTCTTGATGTTGAGCTTCAATTCATAAAGTGTTCCAAAATATCCTCAGGAGTGACGCTTACTCAAAAGGTGGTGTGTGTTAAGAAAGGCCAAGAATGTGAGAAATCTCAGTGAATCTTCCTTGCGTCTCTCCTGCCCTGTGTGTACAGCCAGGCCTTCTTGATGTCTCTCCTTGGCCCTTGGTGCTGGGCTTCCCACCTCAAGTCAAACCTCCAAGACCTACAGCACTCTAAAGAGGAGGAATGGTGACAATGATAACATGGCCATGTGTGCCAAAAAGTGACCAGATGAGTACATCTCAGCTCCCTGATGAGTCCCAGATGACACACACATGTACTCGGACAGGGTGAAGGCAGAGTTTGCATACTTTTTAGCCCTTTCTGCCAAGCAGTTCGTCCCATTCCAGCATCTCTCAACTGTATCCAAAGGTCAAAGAATTGACCTTGAACATCTCCAGTTGTCTTCAGATATGCAACCTGAGGAGCTTCCATTTCCCCAGTGACTGAGAAATACATTTCTGAAGAGACTCCGGATGTCAGCTTCTGGTACCCAGCCTGCCAGGCTGTTTAGTGGTGTCTCCAAGCATCTCCCAGGCACTGCCTTTCTTCTGTCAGTAATCTCTCTTAAACAAACAAGGTTCAGAGTGTGTTGCTATCAATGGGATCTAACAGGTCTGTCTAAGCAGGCTTTTTCAACTGTCTTGATCCTTTTTGAAGTTCCTGAACAGCCATTTGCTCAGGCAGTTTGGAGGTGCGTCTGCAGCGAGGACGGTTCCTCATAGCTCAGAATAACCTAATTTCCAGTCTCTCACAGTGTCATCTGCAGCATCGGGCCTCAGCAGTCAGCCAGGCCCTCGGGATCGGGAACCCTTCACAGCTCTGCTACACGTGGGTCAGTTTTCATTAAAAGGCCTCAGCCAGGTCAGAAGCAGCCAATTCCTCCAATTAGCGCTTTAAATTCAGCTCCTGGCCAGAGGATTAATTCTGTTCAGAAACACAGCAGCGGGAAAGTCATCCTGAGGGGTGGGGATGGGCAGGGATGGGCCATGTGTTTAGGATTTCTGCCAGTGGTGACGCCTGGTGAAGCATCCAAACCTGACCTTAGGAGCACTTGTCCAGGGATAATGCTTAGAAGGTAGGAAGAGACAGAAAAGGCCAAACGTAAATTAGAAATATAGGAAATGAGTAAGGAAAGCACTATTACTGTGGAGGATCGTAATCAATGGTGTGGGGGAAAAGGTGCTGAACAGAACTGCTGGATAGAAAACCAAGGTGCTGTAAACGTTCACTTACTGTTTAACAATAAACAAAGACACATTTGACCACAAGCATCACAGTACTTTCACAGGCTCTGAACTCAACAAGACAAGTAGAGAAATCCTCCATGGACAACTTTATTGAGATCTCCTTCCTTCCTATTTTCTCAGCCCTCTCCTGATGTAGGTAAGGAAAATGTAGGTTAAAAAGAAAAGGAAAAAAAATAAGACTTTAGTCATTCTATCCCCGCAAAAGGATGCAGCTAAGATTACCCGGTTTTCTTGACGCCTATACTCTCCTTCAAACTCAAGACTTCCTCCTGGGTCTGTCTCGTAGGGGAGTTTCATAGTCCTGATGCTTAGACACACAACCAGGAAAAATTTCCCCACTCCTGCCATCAGTGAAGCAGAGCCGTGCTAACTGAGCAAATCATGTCATGTGCTTGGTAATCCCAAGAGCTGCTGGTTTTCTTACACTTGAGCCTTTGGGCTTTCCTAGCCTGGACTGTCACAAACTGTCAAACCAAGATGCCTAGTCATCTGACCCTACCATGCTGTCTAATCCTGCTATGTTGATGGGTACCATTGAATTGGAAGCGACTCTCAGCTGACCCTCAGCAGGTTTTCAGAGGCAGTAAATCACATGGAAAGCAACTGCCTGTCTTTCTCCAGACAAACAGCTTGGTAGATTTGAATTGCCTGCCTTCAGAGTTCCATGTCTAATCTCCTGTTGTGTGCTGTTGGAAATGACCCACAGATGACCCTCTAGCATGTTTTCAGAGGCACCAAATCATATGAGAGAATGTTCATCCTTTTCCATGAAGCAGCTAGTAGATTTGAACTACATATCTTTGAGATTGAAGTACAACTTATCATTAGGCTACCAGAGCTTTAGATATGAATGCAAAGACATGGAGGAAGACTTGAAGATACATTAAAAATATGATCCCCATGCTTGCCTGAAAGAGGGAATCAGCAAATCTATTGAGCTAAGACACCAGTACACTTTTAATTAATTCAAACAATTTCCAACAATTGTAGAAAGACTAGAAACCACTGGCTCTAAACACTTTTCTGCTTACATTTAACAATAAATAACCAAATAAGCAACCTTCAAGACCGTGGGTGCCATCTTTTGAGGGTGGAAAAATAGTTGCCAGGCCATCTAAGCCATTCTACCACAAACAAAAACCAAAGACTCCATTTCCTTGACAGTTCTACCGTATCACGTTTTTATTTTAGTTCTTAAGATACTTGGTGCCCTGCCTGCAAGGGATGGGAGCATACAGAGGGTCTTGGATCTAATCTGAAAATGGTACTGAGCTGGTAGTGCCTGAGGTGCTCTCTCCTTCATAAATCCTAGCAGGCAGCAGCCTTTCAGGTGAAAGAATAAGAGGAAAATGAGGTGAATGAACATTTTTAAAGATGAAGTGCTGAACCCCCCACTGCATTTCTGCTAATGGGGTCTGATTTATTTACAATTAAAAAAAAAGAAGAGACCACAGAGACATGTAACAGCTCTCCTGGGTCGACCAGCTGAAGCTATCCCCAAAACAAACATAAGGACTAGCACCTACACTTCCAGCTAGCCTCCTAGCTTCGCCGGTGATCAGGTTACCAAATTCCGTCCATGGCTTCTTTGCTAAGCACTAAAGCAATGTGGTAAGACTGGTGGTGTCCTTTCTGCCCAATGCTCAACCCACAGGCTCAGGACTCCCACTGTCCTTTGGAGTTCAAATTCCCCTTAACCCTGATCATGGTGGCCATTTATAGAATGGTCATTGCCACTATGAGACAGGGGTCCCATCTTTAATCATTTCTTTCATTCTGTGATGAAGCTGTGGCCACTCTGTTTCTGCCCTGAGTCACTACAACCTGCATGGCGCTGGGCAAGTATTTGAAGGGGCAGAGACATGAGCTGGACTTAACCATCACTGTGTAATTGTCACTATGTTGCAGTGGGACTTGGAAGCAAGGCTACCAGAAGCCAGAAAAGGCTATAGACCACTGGTGTGAACAGCTCAACCAACAGAAGGAAGAGATATACGCAGATAGACAGTCAGATCTACAAAGTCCTTTGTAGAAGGAGTGAGAAAAAAGGGTCAGGTTCAGTATCAATACATTCACAGGATGTGAAAGGGCAGAATAAAATTTCTCTTCTCTGAGGCCCCAATATTAGCTGAGGGGCTTGACTCTGCCACTTTGATCCTTACTCTTCTCCTTCTACAACCCATTGCTAAAATAGCAGTCTCTTCTTACAAAGCTTACATTTGAGAACACTCCTGAAGCTGGACAATGAATCCCTCTCTATGCACAAAGTTACCATTTTACCTGTAAGGTTCTATTCATTGCCATTTCCTAATTTTTCCTAATACTTGAAACTGCAGGCCTTGAGAGTGATTGAGCACAGGAGTAAGCATGGATCTCAGAGACCAGTTGGGTCTTCTGCTCTCCTAGGCCAGCCAAGGACCGGGTAGAGAGGGTTCTGCCTTCTGTGTGGGATGCTGGTGCCTGGAGCCTGTTCATCAACTGCGTTTCAATCGAGGGCTTAATTCGCACACCTCCAGGTGCCAATCCACCCAGCTAATCCCTGCTGGGGAGACAGATGAGGAGGGAAACTTCTGCCCATCTCTATTTCTATCGGAATGGCTGCACTAAAATCCATTTAGATCAGGATCAGCTAGGCATGAGTAAGCACAAAACAAGCATTTCAGTTACATTGGGGTTGAAGGAGGACAGGGAAGGGAGGTGGAGGGTGGCAGGACGGAGGGAGCCCAGGGAGAACCGGAGCTACCTGAGACCCCATGAAAGTCTGAACAAAGTCCGAGACAGCACAACAACATTGCTCCATGAGAAAGGGGCCCTGGAGAAGCAACAGGTAAGCAACCAGCTGGTGACCGAAAGGCTGACAGTTCTGATTCACCAAGTGGTCCCAAGGGAGAAAGACTTGGCAATCTGCTTCTATAACCATCAGGAAAACCAAGTGGGGCAGGCAGTCCTACTCTGTGACACACAGCACAGAGTGAGTCAGAATCAACTCAACAGCATCCATCAACAGTAAAAACCCTGTGAGAAATAGGCTCAGGACAAGAATCTTGGGTCCTAAGTTCCCAATACCCTGAGCAATGGAACCAGAAAATGCCAGAAGCTGGAATACAACCGGAGGAAAGACTTGTGAGCAGTTAAACAATGCTGTGTGTTGGGGTGCTCGGCTGTCCTTTGGAAGAGATTCATTAAACACTCTCCATTCTCACTCCCTCACAGAAGAGAAGGTCATCTGAAGATGACACACACACACACACACACCTCTGTTGGAAAATTTTACCCTGAAACAAAGTGGAAGCCATCAAGTGTTTCTCAAAGCAGCAAATCAGGAGGCACTTGGGGCTTATTTTGACCTTGGTTAACTATAAAAATGAAGGATGTCTTTGCAATTCTGTTTGGCTGATTTTTCTGGTAATAAAGCAGCCAGGGTCATGGGTTCTCCGGTTGTTTCTTCGGGGATTCCCACAGCAGGCGAGAGGCCAAGAGCCTTCCACGTGACAGGTCCTCACTGTCTAAAACGTGAAGGCTGGTTGTTCTATACACACCACATCAGAATCCAAAGATTGTTTCCTTTCTTGTCAGAGGACTAATCCTGGATCTACTCTTCAACTAACAAAGGTAAGTTAACAACACACAGACTTTTAGACCCAAGCTGGTCGCAGCCATAAGCACTGAGGAGCAGGACTGTCACTGACTCCTCAACCCAAAAAATATTGGCAGTCTCTGGCCCAAGCGCCTGACAGGAAGGTGAACACACACAGGCACTTGGCCGACACACCAGAATCTATAAAGGGACAACTCCTTTCACAGCTCAACTTCTTTCAGCCCTTAAGGAGATTCCGTTTCTTCTCTATGGACCCTCAAATTTCAAACCAGATTTTTTAAAAAAGAGTTCTAAAATAATATGAAAAGAAAATCCACATGAACAATTACCAGTTATCAATTAAAAAAATTACAGTCCTCATAATCTTCACCAATAGCAAATATTCCAGAGGATAAACAAATACCAACAAAATAAAGCTACTCAAAGAAACTGATATAAACCACCATTTGGTCAGCTCAGAAATGGCTTTAGGTCAAAGTTACCAAATGTCCTTACCGAGGAAATGTAAGAGCAAACAAATACTGTGTTTTGGTTTGTTGGGTTTTTTATTTTTTTTTTCTCCTTTATGATTCCTTGTTGAATATTTTCTTTCTTTTTTAAAAAAAAAATTTATTTCATTATTTTTTGTGTGTACCGTCAAATCAGATCTGAGTGGTACAGGAGGAGATTGTTCCTCCTTCTCCAGCAGAGCATCTGGTGGATTTGAACCATGCACCTCTGAGATTGCAGTGCAGCTTCTTGCCACTAGGCCACCAGAGCTCACCTGAATATTTTCTAAAAAAAAGGTTGTGTTTGTTGTGGTTTTTTTTTTTTTAATTTTTTATTTATTTTTTGTGCCTTGTACTGTCAAATCAGATCTGACTGGTAAAGGAGGACATTGTCCCTCTTTCTCCAGCACAGCATCTGGTGGAGAAAGGTTGGTTTTGACGCTTGTTTGAGACATCCTCTTGGTCATCTGAGGATGTGACCAGTTAAGAGAAGAAACTGATTTTCCAAGGAAAAGTTAGTTTCTGTTTGAGAGACAGTAATTATCCCTCCAAGGTTGAGTATTTACATGATTTTCTTCTGTAAAATACAGGTTCTGTCTCTCGGCGCATGTGGGGGCCTGCATAGGGTAAGGAGGGCTCAGCATATGTGAGCTTCTCAATGGCTCCCCAGCGGCTCTGAGCGAGGCAGGAGGTAGCTCCTTCCCTGAGCATTTGGCTTCCTGGGCAGAGGAAAGCAGTGTCTCTCTTCATCAAACCCTCAGACTTAGGATATATTATGACCTGCTGATGACATGGAAGCTTCTGTGGACCAGGCTCTTCACAAGAAGAGCCACCAGCACATCCAGTCAGCACCCTAGTTCTACCACAAGAAAAAAAAGCCAATGCCATTGAATTGACTGCAGCTCACAGGGTCCCTCCATCAGATTTTCTAGTCTGTAAATGTTCACCGTGAGACTGTCATTTTTCTCCTGCAGAGCAGCTGGCGGATTCAAATCTCCCATCTTCCAGTCAGCAGCTGATACATTACAGATGATGAGGCTACCAGGATTCACTGCTCTTAAACCACACAATGGAGAGCCAAGGGGGTAACGTCCCAGTGGTGCTCCCTCACGTCTCCACCACTGCTGGCCTATGCATGGTGGGCTGGTGCCGAACCTGCCAGCTGGGAGAGGGGGTCACTCTTCCCTCCACCCTGCCTGTTACAGAAGCTTTCTTTCTACACTGGCTCTGGGAAGCTGATAAAATCAGTCTAACAGGTTCACCAGCTCACCCTACTCCTTTAACGACTGCTCTAAAACAAGAGAGCACAGATGAGCAGCCTGAAGAGAGAGGCAGGCTCTCTTGTTCAGACTTGTTCTGTAGTGAAAGGTTGGGTGTGTGAATGTGGGAGGCAAAAACACAAACCCACTGCTGTCCAGTTCTGACTCCTAGAGACCTTATAGGGTGGAGAAGTAGCTAGGTTTCCAAGGCTGTAAGAGAGCATCTTCACGGAAGCAGCTGCCTCATCTTTCTGCCATGGAGTGACTGGCACGTTTAAAGCACTTTAACCAATGTGCCACCAGGCACATTCTTGTGGGAGGTAAGGAAGGGCTGGGATCCCCTGAGGATGTGAGCTGCATACCAGAGCACGGGCAGAACCACCTGTGAAATTCCAGGGCAGTAATCGCTGGGTGACAAGGTAATACCACCACAGAGCTTCAGCTGGCCAGGGAAGCACAAGGTGCTAGGATTACCTGACAGTAAATTATTCATCACTTTCCTAAAGTAAAAAGTAATGATTCCTCTGACTCTTAATTAGAGGTGCCTGACTCAGAACCAGAGTCACATCGGAGAAGCCAGCATGTGGTCTCTGAGGTTACTCGGTGATCCTCGAGGACTGTTTCCACCACTGTGCCCTCTCCCCTCATCAGCCCTCAGGGCCAAGGATCCATGGGAAATCTGCCCTCAGTAGACAGAAAGAAGTTTATGTCTCAGGCTGCCTGGGAAATGAAGCAGGCATAGCTTGTCTGTTGGGCCGCAGGCCACCAGGCCAAAGACCTGACAGAACTCTCAGGATCGAGGAAGGCCTCTCCCAGAAGCTTACCCTTCATCTCTCACTCCAAACTTCAAATTGCTGAAGCCCAGAACCATCTTTCTAGATTAGCATAATTCACAAGGCCCTTCTCAGTTTGGAAGTCAAAAGCCAAACAAGGAAAACTTGGATGTAAAATCACTACACTGGTTGAAATGCACACAGCTTGTCAGTTACTATGCTGTGGGCTTCTGTCATTTCCCCAAGAGACACAAAACCAGGGGCAATAAAGGGACCTTTTGAGGGGAATCAGTGCCCAGTGAACTCAAAAAGCCTGGTGAGATTAAATGGCAGCAAACATGTGAGCTGGAAGGAGAGAGACATCAGGAATCCACTGAAGAGCACACTCTTGATGAAGGCTTGGAAAGATTCTTGTAAGACCAGAGGGAGCACAAAGGACATGCCCAGACCACGACAAGCAGCCCAAAGAGCCAACACACACTCCAGCAGGGATGTCCTGAACAGGGGCCCAGCAACAATCTGGGAATACCTCAGCGGTCTGGATTTTTCTTAAAAATGTGACATGTCCATAATCAATCAATAAATTGAAAAGGCATCATGTGGACATAGGTAGTAACTGTGTGTAGCAGCCAAGTTTGCCTCTTCTCACGAAGTGAATTTGTACTCAAGATGTGGTCTGGAGAGAAACCTTTGTACGATTGCCCACGACGGCTGCAGATCCAGGGTATCTGCCTTTCCCCCTTTCTAAATGGGTTCTTAAGTGAGAGAACAGGATTCCCCCCCCCTCCCTCATTTCCCACCTTGCACATCTATTTAGGTAACTGGTGTCTGACTTCAAGGTTCTAACCACCCACCTAAACTAATTTTACAAGGCAGGGTGGGAAGTGAGATGAAATCCCCAAGATTTCCTCTGGGATGTATAAATAGAGCTCAGGAAGGCTGCGGCCCACCCAGGGCAGGAGGACACCGAGATTCCGCTTTTACTGGCAATCCAGACACCCCACAGTGCTAACTCACAGCAAGTCTCAGCTCAGGAATATAAACTTCCTACCTCTCAAGGCGATGGGCTCACACAGTGATTACCACAATCACAGACTCAAGCATAGCAGAGATTGTGAGGATGACACAGGATCAGACTGGGTTTCACTGTATTGTTCATAGGGATGTTAACAGGTGGAGTCAATTCAACAGCATCTAACACCACCCCAAATAACAACCCCTCCAAAAAAAAAAATAAACCCACAACAGTAACAAACTAACTCCCATTTGCAGGCTCCCATTCTCCTCACCGCTGTTTCAAATTCAGGAAGATCTTTGTAAAAACAAGAAAACTGTAAAATGCATTAAAACCATAAGGATGGATTGGTGGCTGCAGGATTACACGGATGAACCAAACTAAGATCCACCAGACCTGAGGGATTCCAATTCATAACAACTCTATGTGACAGAGAATTGCCTCAAAGGGTTTCTGAGGACAAGCATATTTAAGAAAGCAGATTGCCACATCTTTTTCCTGTGGAACGGCTGTTGGGTTTGAAACACTGACCTTTCGGTTAACAGTCTGATGATTAAACCATGGACCATTAGAGGTCCCTCAAAGATGGAACAGCTGGTGATAGAGTAAATATGATTAGCTGTATCCATGGACATCAAAATCACCCACTTCCAAATCAAAGACAAACAGCTCCTGCCGGGTCCCACTGGCCGGTCCTACGGGGAGTCTACTGAGTTTCAATTAGGGCTAGGCAAGGTGACAGGTAGGATGACAGTATGCTCTCCAACACCTTCTGGGCTTTGGGTGGCACTGGTATTCACTTGTGACAAAGTGATCAGGTGTCTTACTATATGCTAATTTGATACTGAGAGGAAAAAAAGAAAAAATTGTAAACAAATGTTGAACACACCAGTTAATGATATGCATGTTCAAATATTTAGAAGAAGTGTACAGATGCCTACAATTTATTTTGAAATGTGTCAAAAAAGAAAACAGATAGATGGGTGGATAGCTATGTGATAAAACGATCATAGTAAAAACTATCTTTTGGGGGTGGGAGAGTGTAGCAGTGGATGTGGTACCCACAGACATGTCATTAACAAACATTTTTTTTTCCTTTTTGTAAAAAATTCTGTAAACGTGGACCACAGACAATGTTTGACAATAAAAAAAGACTAAAGTACTAATAGATGCAGCTTGCACTGATCTAAAGTGAGTTGCACTCACTGAATAAAGCCAGTCCCATGAGTTAAAGAGTATGATTCCCTTTCACATCTACTCCCGTCAAGTGAATTACAACTCATTTCAACCCTGCCTGACAGCTTGTGGCTGTTGCTAGATGCCACTGAGTTGACCATTGATACGGATCCTATGAAAGACAGATCTGAACCTTGCTCTATCCTGGGCCATCCTCACCATCTCTGATACGCTTGAGCCCACTGTTCTAGTAACTGTTAATCCTTTCTTTCTCTGACCTTCCACCTCTCCCAGCATGTCTTTTCCCAATCCTCCTGACACACACCCAAAGTATGTGAGATGAAGCTTCACCATCCTTACTCTAAGGAATACCCTGACTGAATATCCTCTGAGACAGATTCTGTCTGTTCTCCTGGTAGTTCAGCATTCTGCTCTCTGTAAGTTGTTGCTTGTATAGCTGACCTTCCAGAGGGTTTCCAAAGGCAGTAAATCACACAGGCGGAGATTGCCCATCTTTCTCTCAAGGAACAGCTAGTGATTTCAACTGAGTGCTTTTGGTTTGGCAGCAAAATTCCTTGCCAAGAAGCCACCAGAGCACTACCAAAATGACAAAATTCTAAAGCAGATACGACAACAGCCCATAAGGCACATTGTAAAGAAGACTGGGGGAAGGGAGGAGCGGTAGGTAACAACAATGAATTTTTTTTTTAAAGTGAAGGGAGAGAAGAGGAAAAGGAGGGAGGAGGTAAAAATGTGTGAATGAATGGAAATTTAACTCTTCTGTAAACTCTCATTAAAATCACAATTAAAATAAAAAAATTTATTAAAAAATCTAAAGCAGAAAAGGTGAGTGACTATCAGGATTAGTTTGTGACTGTGAGGTGTCGCATGTGGGATCTCTGTGGTAATGGAACAGTTCTGGGTCCGAATTGTAGTGGTGGTTACACAACATACACATGTGGTAACACTGCACAAAACTATAAATGCACACACACACACACACAAATATGTGTGCACAAGACTGGTGAAGCTGCACAAGGTTAGTGGTTCATAACATGCTAATCTCATTTCAGTACAGATGTGACTATTGAGTAACAGGTATCAGGAGCCACTCTATCATCTTTGCAACCTCCTTGAATTCTGTAGTAATTGCAAAATCAAAAGTTAAAAGAAAAATTTAACTCAGACCAGACCATTCTCAAGTAGATCATTAAGAACCACTCATTTATTCCAACTACTTACTGTAGAGAAGTCAATGAAGGTTTCTAGCTCTTAGACATTCATTTTATTTTCTAATTCAAAAAATTAAAAGAAAAGTTCGTTAATCAATGAACTAAAAATATTAATTGCTATGTCTCAGCCATTTATGCTAATGATAATATAATTCCTTGTAAGGCAGTAATCTAGGTGTCACATTAAAATATGATGGAGATCATACAAAAATGTAATTTGGGGGAGAAAAGTTAAGTGGGTCAAAAGGAGAAGAAATGGATATTTTCAAGAGTTATTTTGGAGTGGCTAAAAATTTACAAACTGAAAAAAAAAAAATTTACAAACTGAAACCAGAGTTATTTTTTTTAAAATAAAACTATTCTGCACCAATCGTACCCACCAAACCTGGGTTTATCAAAACTGGGTTCCTCTGAGATCTGAGAGCTCCTAAACCTTGTCAGTAAATTTCACTGGAAGCACGGGGGAGCATGCTCTAGACACAGCTGTTTCCATCTGTTGCTGAAAATAAGACCTTGTCTAAAATAAGAAAATAAGAAAAGTCATAAATCCTTCCAACTACCACCTCAGCAGGGGAATGAATAAAGATTCTTTTCATCTTTTTTAAACTGAATAACTTTGCTCCAGCCTAATCATACTAAAATGGACACATTAAAATGCTGATGTGCTGAACCGAAAGGCGTCATTTGCTGAAAGCTCACAGGAGTAAACGCTTTAAGGTGTCACGTCTCAATTCTGAAAATAAAAATCTGGGGAACTTCCCGTTATAGCAACATGGCAGCCTAGATAACCAGAAAACCCTACTGCTACAAACATCTAAAACTCCTAGAGAACAGAAGAACTGGAAACCCCCAGGTACCATAAACTTAGCATGGGGATGTGGGTACCAGAGACCACATGAAATCAGAGGAGAACCTGAACCCTGGAGAAGGGATTATTTGGAACAAAGAGAACCCTCTCCCCTAAAGCTGTGTCCCTGGTGATAAGGTGAAGTAGCACAGGCATTATGCCAGCTATGGAGCAAAGAGAAGACTTTCTGAGCTATGAAACCGTGGGCCTGCACCTTCTAGACCCTGCCAGAAATTACAAAGCAGGGGAACAACCCAACATTGCTAGAAATGGGAAGCAGTACAACCTGACAGCTCCTGTAAGTAAACTTAAAAACGAAATACATAAAAAAACCAAAACCCCTTGCGATTTGAGTTGAGAGTTCAACTCACAGTGCCTCATCAGGTTTACAAGGCTATAAATCTCTATAGAAAGAGGCTGGCCATCTTTCTTCCATGCAGTCACTGGTGGAGCTGAACTGCTGACATTTCACTTAGCAGCCAAACACATAACAATTATACCACCTCAAAGCTCACTGCTGTCAATGTGGCTCGAACTCACAGACCTCTTCCACCGAGTTTCTGAGGCTGTAAATTGTAACAGGAGGAGACTGCCCATCTTTCTTCCAAGGGGCTGCTGGTGGATCTTTTTTTTCCTTTTTAAATTTTATTATTATTTGTGTGCGTGTGTACTGTCAAATCAGATCTGACAAGTACAGGAGGAGATTGTCCCTCCTTCTCCAGCAAAACATCTGGTGGATTCGAACTACGTACCTCTGTGATTGCAGTGCAGCTTCTTGCCACTAGACCACCAGAGCTCGCCTGCTGGTGGATCTGAATGTCTAGAGAGGCACAGCCTTTGGGTTAGCAATGTTTACTTCTATGGACTACGCTGCAGTTGTTGTTACTGCTGAGCACCATCGAGTTGGAACATACCCACAGCTGACCCTCCAACGGGTTTTCAGAGGCAGTAAATCACCCTGGAAAAGACTGTCTATCTTTGTTCCATGGAGCAGCTAGTGGATTAGAACTGCATGCCTTCAGGATTACAGCACAGCTTATTACCACTAGGCCACTAGAGCGCCCTTAAATGCATATGCTGTTAGGTCTCCTTAAATACATAAAAGAAGAAGTCAAAATTCTAAAGAAAGAGAATCTATTAAAAGAAAGAAGGAAACCTAAGGAAATTTAATTGCAAATGTCTCCAAGATCTAAGAATATTTTCATTACATATTCTAGAGCCATGAGCCCAGGAATACTAAATTAGTGTAAGCCTTATGTTAATATCAAAGTGAAACAATAAAAAGGGAAAGGAAAACAATCCCCTTATGACTGAAAAGAGCTTGCTTAGTGCAGCTAAGGTAGAATATAGGGGGAAAATTCTAGTCTTAAAAAATACATATGTCAGAAAGAAGAGTCAGAGACTGCTCTGGTGGCAACGCACATTTTATTTGGGCTGCTAACTAAAAGGTTAAGAGGTTTGAATCCGCCAACTGTTCTATAGAAAGAAGATGGGCAGTCTCCTCCCTAAAAGGTTTATGCCCTAAGAAACATGATAGAAGGTACCCAAGAGATGGACTCTGACTCAACAGCATTGTTGGTTTTTACTAAAGAAAGAAAGAAGATTAGGGGCCAGGGGGCGGTATCTCACTTCAGGGCTGGGGAGGGTCACTTGGGGTCACCATGACCTAGAATCAGCTAGATAACTACAATAGTGTTGGGGGTCTTGGGAGAAAATGGGTGACTGCTCCAGAATGTAGAGTTTCTTTCTGAAGTAGTGAAATTGCTCTAATATTGACTATGGTCAACTGTATTTTTTGTTTACTTTTTTTGTTTACTTTAAGCAGGTGAATTGTGTTAAATGTGATCTGTACTGCAATAAAGATGTGAAAAATATACTAGGAAATAAAAATGGAAAATCACTAATTAAAGGTGCCAATAAAACAAACCAAGAAAAGAACCACCATACTTCAAAAGAGTACATGAGAAGACAACTGGGCCAAAATATATCTGACAGAGACTTGAGAAAAAATTACAATCGTTGGTTATGCAGAAGAGAACTTAATAACAAGGATGCTACGTCTCTCACAGCTATGACTGAGGTGGCAGCATGGCACGGGCACTTCTGTGGGAGATCTAGTTGTTACTGTTATGTGCCACTGAGTTGCCTGTAACTCAAAGTGACCCTATGTACACCAGCTCTGAACCCTGCCCTATCCTCAGCCAGTCTCAATGACTCTATGACACCTATCCCTATTACTCCACTTACTGTGACAATTCATCCTATCTGGGGTCTTCCTCTCCTGTGCTGTCCCTCCTCCAAGTACTGGTTCCTCCTGGCCACATGCCCAAAATATGTGAGATGGAGCTTCAAAATCTTTGTCTCTAAGGAAAAATTGTATTTCACTCTCTCCAATACAGACCTGTTTGTTTTCTTGGCAGTTTATGGTGTATTCAATACTCTTCTCCAAAACCACAACTCAAAGGCATTGATTCTCCTATCATTCTTAGTCACTGTTCAGCTCTCTGATGCATACTAAGTATGAAGAACATGGCCTGAATCAGGTGCACCTTAGTCCCTAAACTGACATCATCTCTGCTATTATCAAATCTATATAATCTATATAATAAATAAATCTATATAATATAATCAAAGCAACTGGAATGTTGGCTTTTCAAGGCAATTGTGTTAGCCCTTGCTGAGGGCATGGTCTCCAGCCCCTAAACTGTGGACACATGGTCTTGCAAATCATCAACAACTGAGGGGCTAATATAAGAGACCACTTTCCACACTGATGGGCGACGGTGGAGGGACTGTGGCACTGCTGTGAAGAGACTACAGCAAGGTGTAGCCAAAAGAACCCTGGAGATAAAGGCCACAGTTGAGATAAAGGCCACAGGTGAAAGTTTTGCTTGCTAGATTATTGAAGGAAAAGCTGACCTGCAAATGCTCTGAAATAAAATTTTCTGAACTGAGAAAACCAAGGGCTTCTTGGATTTGTGCTGCTGAACTGAAACTAGACTTTGAGTAATTAAGTAAGTAAGTAAGTAATTGTGTCTTACAGTTAATCCGGTTTGGGACTGCTGAGCTAAACCTGAACTTGTATTGGAGATATTCTGTGCCTTCCCCATTCTCCAACCTATTTTCCTAATAAACCCCACAACTGTGAGTAAAATCTGTGTGTCTTACAATAAACATCTGACCCAATAATTGGTAAAAATAGGTGCAGGGGCAGGTGGGGTGGCATATCTGAGTATGGAGCTATGTATATGGTGCTAGGGACATTATTGATGGGGACAGTTCCCCTTTATTATGTGGGTACTAGTCAGGCTGCCACTCCCATGTTGCACCTATTCCTTAAATAGTAGCTAAGCATAAGACCAAACCTCGTCCCAAAACTTGCCTATCAAGCAGCCCTCCATGACTGGCACTGTCTTACCAAACAATGGAAACTGCTGCCATCACAGCAACCCCAAGACATCTATGTCTAGAAGTTGACCTTGTAAACATGCCACCTCCACCATCTCAAGGCTTCCTCTTCCAGATCAGCCTTCTGTGGGAACTTTCAGGAAAAGCTAGGTCATCTTCTCTACCTGCTGTGAGGAAGGGAGTGTATTGTTTCCTGAGCTCTTAGGAAGGTAGGCCATCTGTCAATGGAAAGTCTTCAATGTCCTTTTTTTTTAAGAGCAGATGAGGCAGAGAAAGGATCTTCTTGAACCCTACCTACAAACATAAAGCAACCTCCCTTTTAGTGGTGAAACTTTTAGAGTATATTCTTTAAAATCCAAAACCTATACACAGATGAAGAACCAGCTGATTGAACCAAATAAGGAATTGCATGGTTTAAAATCAAGAAGGTTGTACATCAAAGTTGTATCCTTTCTCCATACCTATGCAGGCTGTATGCTGAGAAAATCATTCCAGAAGGTTACTCCATGAAGAACATAGCATCAGGATTGGAGGAAGGCGACCTCAACAACCTGTGTTGTATAGATAACACAATCATGCTTGCAAAAAACGGAAGCACTTACTAAGGAAGACCTAAGATTATACTGCCTTCAATATATGTTACATCTGGATAGCAAAAAAACCCCAAAATCATCACCACTGGGCCAACAGGCCAAATCATAATAGACAGAAAATAGATTAAAAGTTATCATTAACCTGGTAACAAAAGTCAGGAACTCAAAAGACATTGATTGAGCAAATCTCTTGTTAGGCACCTTTTCAAAGTGCTAAAGAACAGGAATAACAATTTAAAGACTTAAGTGTACCAAAGGCAAGTCATGTTATCTTCAATTGCCACTGAAAGCTGGATAATGAATAAGGATGACAGAACAACAATGTCTTTGATTTGAAGGCATTAATCCTGGAAAAAGAAGAGGGTCAGTAAAAGAAAGGAAGCCCTTCAATGAGATGGACTGGCACAGTGGTGCAACAATGGACTTGAGCACGTTGGAGATTAGGATGGCGCAGGATAGGACAAGGTTTTGATTTGTTGTTTGGAAGCAGGAGTGGCATCCGCTTCCTAAACAACATGCCTCCAGAAACCCTATGAACTTTGATAAATATCGATGGTGGTAGAGGGGCTTCAAGCCTTTTGTTTATAGGGTTGCTATGAGTCATGCTCGACTCGAAGGCAATCAACAACAGCGCTGCTGAGTGGCACCTAACAACAACAAACTATGAATCCAGGGGAGCTCTGGCAGCTGAGTGGTAAGCAGATGTGCTGCTGACCCAAAGGCAGCTCTCCTAGCTGCTCACAATAAGAAAAATGGGCAATCTCCTCTTGTGGGATTTACAGCCTCTGAACACTGACTGGAAGTTCAGCGATGAGTCAGCCCCACATGATGCAACAGTACCAGTGGTCCTTATCTAATTGAGACTTTAAAAAAAAAAAGATACAAGATCTAAGGACAAGAAAAGAGGAAATACAACTCTGGTATGATAATCTACACTGGGAAAGGCAAGAGAATCAAAGCTTTCAGAACAAATACACATTCAGCAAAGTTGCTGGTCACAAGATCTACTTACTTAGTGCATAAGTTCATTGTGGAGGACCCAAAATGTTCATTGTGGAGGACTGAAATGTGCAATCATATAAACTGTCCCTCATTGTGCATATAAGATATAGAAACTGAGGCTTAGTTCTCCTTAAATTAAAAAAAAAAACACAACACCACCAAAACTACCAGATAAATGCACTGGATCTGCAGGGATAGCAGAAGACTGAATTTTTAAAAACCAGCAAGCTGTAAAAAGATCAATATATTACATCCATCTATTTTTTAGCATACGCACAAAATTGTTGGGATTCATAAAAGTAGAACAAGTACTAATAAATCCTCAGGAAAAATAAGAAAATAAGATACATAGTTGTCCGCTATCTGATTTTCTGTGCCAGTCTGTGTATTTTAAACGCTTGATAAATTAAAACAATATATCTCCCTGAGATCCTGTGATAAATGCAGACTCATGATGTTTAAGGAAGAGCTTGTGGTGTCTAAGAAAGTCCCATAACTCCTTGGCTCCCTACTATCTACACACACACACACACACACACACACACACACACACACACACTTACTTTTCAGGGCACATTAAAGCTTACTCTCATACTACCACACCCCCAGCAACAGATGCACGTAACAGAAGGTAAAGTCATGAAGAAAGTGATTCCACTTCCAAGGCACTTATTCCTAAGTTAGAATAAAAACCAATCGTGGGCAGCACCCGCCTTTTCATGGCTGCTCAGATCTCCCGTAGTCTGAAAGGACGGGGAGAGCGCTAGGAAACCTGGGAGCATAAGGTTGGATCATTGGAAAAGAGACTTAGCTGAGCAGGGGCAAAAATGTAGTACTGGCTTAGAGATCTCAGGTTGAATGTGGTTCATTTTCAAAGTCAATAGCAATAATGCAGCTCTACCTAAGAAAGCCAGCAATTATTAATAATGTCATGGCATCTTTTCTTTTAGGTAAGATAGAGAAGAACTCAAACCTCAGATCCACAGAAATTGCACAGGTCCTACCCTAAAGCATCTTAGCAATAATCTTATCTTAGTCTACATTCTGCCTATATCTAGGATAAAGACTCAAATTTTGTTTCAGTCTTTTCCAAAGGGAAAATGTAGTTAAGAATACCCTTTTAGTGTTACAACAGAAGTGATCACAAGTGGATGGCTTTAACCAACAGAAACATTGTATCAGAATTCAGGAGGCTAAAAGTCTAAATCCAGAGCCCTAAAGGAAGATATTCTCTGTCAGTTCTGGAGGAAGGTCCTAGCTTCAGCTTCTTAGTTTCTTGATGGTCTCCATGTGTCCTGGCCTCTATCCACTCCAATCTCTGCTTTCAGCTCTGCCAGCTTAGTTAGTATTTCTTACGAGGATGGTGCAGGGCAGGGCAAGGTTCCAATCTGTTGTTCATAGGATCTTTGAGTCGTTTAACAACTACATTTCAAAATACAGCCTGCACTAACCCTGCCTCATGGAAGGAACACAGACAAGCTCCCAAATGAAACTTTAACCACAGACACAGAGGTTAGGATTTGCAGCATATGTTTCTGGGTGACATACAATTCAATCCACACCAAATAGTGGACAAAAACAAACAAACAAACAACAAAGTAAAGGGCAAGAAGAGTTCATGCATTTAATTTTAGGTGAGTTACCAGTTTTTCCTTGAGCCATCGCCAAGGTTATTCTGGTCCTGCACACAGGAAACAGTTTGCCTGGGTGAGTGTCAGATTAAAAACAAACAAATAAACAACTTTCGCTCCTATAATGTTCCCCAGACAAGCACCGCCTACGACTGATCCAATCAGGACACTCAATTCTGCTCAAGAGGAGATTTTCCATGTATGGAAATAGCAAGAGAAGTCACTTTATAGAATCACTATTTCAATTCCTCTGTACCTCACTATTCTGAAGGAACTATAAAGCAACATCAGAGAAAAGACATCCACTTTTAAGAGACTCTGGGTGACAGAGTACATATGAAGCTGTCCTTGGGGAATTATATTACCTAACAGGTCATTCTGAGTTGCTTACAACACTGTAATAGTCCATTTTTATTTTATTTTTTTTATAATAGTCCATTCTTAATGGTTCATTTATCATACCTACGATCTTGTTTCTTAGGAAAACAGTATG
>NW_006399751.1:78340-111172 GCF_000299155.1 Elephantulus edwardii
CCCTGTAAATGTTCATTAAAACTAATAAAATTTAATAATTAAAAAAAAAGACTACTCGTCTGAAGGTCAATAACTCAATCTGTTCCCACATCCAGGAAGGGGAACACCCAAGTCACTGCAGAAGATTACCAAGATTAAATTCTCAAAGTCAAGATCACATTTTTAAAAGAAAAAGGGTAGCTCTGAATTCATATCAAGCTCACTGGAAAGCCACTATTTCGCTGCGCCCCGGGTCCTCCTCCCGAGCTCCTCTACGGCCATCTGCTAAAGAGCTCTGGTGGTGCAGTGCGTTATGTGCTGGGCAGCCAGAATCCTCAGCAGCTCCTCAGGTAACAGATGGCCTGTCTCCTCCCATAAAGATTTACAGACTCAGAACATGATGGAGGGTCACTGTGAGTTGTCACCAATTGATGGCACTGGGTTTGGATTTGGCTTAAAGCCATTTGTTAGACAATAAATAAGGAAGACCAAAGAACTGACGTTTTTGAATTGTGGTGTTGACAAAGAATATTCAGTACCATAGTTTGATCAAGGGACAAATTTGTCCTGGGAAAAGTGCAGAGAGAATGCTCTTTAGAAGTGAGGGTGGCGAGGCTCCATGTCACACAGTTTGAGCATGGTATTAGGAGGAGCCAGTCTCTGGGAAAGGAGATTATGTGTGGAAAAGTGAATAGTCAATGCAAGAGGAAGACTGTGAACAAGATGGACGGACACAGCAGGGATAGTGAGGGTAGTGCAGAATCAGGCAATGTCTGGTTCTACTGTACACAGGCTCCGAAGAGTCCAAGCTAACTCCAGGGCTCCTCTTAGATTAGACTGCTAACACCATGACGGCAAGGATCATGTTTTATTCACTTGTGATCAACTGTTAAAATAAGAACTAAAAAAACCCAAAACAAACAACAACAACAAACCACAGAAACCAGGAGCAACTCATCACCACCAAGTCAATTCTGACTCAAAGCAACTCTACAAGACAGGACAGAATAGCCCCTACCCAGTTTCCAAGGCTATAATCTTACTGGAAGCCGAATGTCTCTTCTTTCTCACCCAACAGTTTATGGGTTGGCACTGCCAACTTTTAGATTAGCAACCCACTGCCCTAGCAAGGGTTCTTCTACACCTGTTATGTAGGAGCTAAAACAATACCTTGCATCGAGAGAAATGTTCAATTAATAACCATTGCATTTAAGTGAATCCAGCAAGAAATGCCTGGTGAGGCAGCAGGAAGACAAGAACTGTACTACACTGTTAGGAAAGCTGCCTGTTCAAAAGAAGTGCACGTTCAAAATGTCAAAAGACGAGCAGCCAACCTTTGCCAGAAAGCGATAAAATGTTCCTCAAAGCAAAACTGAGGAAGGGAAGCACCCGAATTTCCTTTCACAAGCTTCAGAAAGATAAAAGCATGGTTTGAGTGATAATGTGCTATAGGCTTAGGCAAAAGCAGGTGAAAAAATCTGATAAAAGCAATCAACCACGAGGCTGTCCATTGCTCAGCTCGGTGGGGACCAGACTTGGCTACATTGCTTCAAACTCACTGGTTTAAGGATGGCTTCAAAAGACGAGGAGACAGAAGAGAGATGAATGCACCGTGCTGAACCTGTTCTTCACTGTTGCCGTGTGCTCACTCCCTCTGCACTGCCAACAACCAGGGAGGCAATGGAATGGGGCGGGGTGACGGCAAGCACCCCAGGGCCACCTGCTCTGGAGGCAACCCTGGGGCTATTTTCCCACCAGCTGGTAAACATGCCTAATGTCATGGGTTATACTGTGTCCCAAAAATACATGTATGTAATGACACAGTGTGGAAGCTATGTAATGTAATGATCTGATAAGGTAAACAGTTGTAAAAAGATTAAAGGGTGGAATGCAACACTACTTTAATTGGTCACAGCCCTAAGAAGAAGGGAAGCTTTCCTAGGGTATGGCCTGTAACACCTTTTCTCTAGCCAGAGATGAAAGAGGAGGAATCACAGCCAAGAGGGGGACATCAGTGCCACCAAGCACTAACTGCCAGTAGCAGAGTTCATTGGGACTCGGGTTTCTAAGTGAGGAAGCTCTCTGATAGGGCGGAAAGCCAAGGCACATGGCAATGTCCAAGGCCAGGCCAAAAATGCAGAAGGAAACAAAGGTCTTCCTCCAGAGCCAGCAGAGATGGGGTCTGTGGCTAGAACTGATACCCTGAATTTGGACTTCTAGCCTCTTAGACTGTGAGATTAAGTTTCTATTTGCTAAAGCCATCCACTTGTGGTGTCTCTGGTAAAGCAGCACTAGGCCACCAAGGCACCCTGTTGTTGATTGCCGTGGACTCGAGCACGACTCATAGCAACCCTATGAACAAAACACCTGAAGCCTTTCAATACCCATCTTTCTCGAAGTTCACAGAGTTTCCAGGGGCATGTTGTTTAGGAAGTGGATGATACTCCTGCTTCCAAAAGACAAACTAGAAGAATGTCAATACATCAAGTGTCACTTGATCGCTATTTGTGGTGATTAGGTGCCGTCAGGTAAGATCCAGAGCAAGCCTATGAACAACCCTGTCCTATCCTGTGCTGTCTTATTATCCGTGACAGACATGGGCCCACTGCCATAGTCACTTTGTTAATCCATCTCACTGAGGGTCATCCTCTCTTTCACTAACGTAACAGACCTCTCCAATGGCTCCTCATGACATGCCCAAAGTTAAGTGAGAAAAACCTCACTACCCTTGCCTCTATGGAGTACTCTGGCTTCATTTTTTCCAAGACATACCCTGGTTTGTTCTTTTGGCAGTCTGTGAGATAGTACTTTTCTCCCAATACCACAACTCAAAGGCATCAATTACTCTTCTGTAATCTTTATTCATTGTCCAGCTCTCAGCAGCATAGCAAGTGAATGAAAAGACCATGGCCAGAATAAGGCATACCTTTGTCCTCAAACTGACATCATTACTCCTTAGTAATTTGGCGATGTCCCTGACTGTAGATTTTCCTAGTGCATGTCTTCTGATCCCCTGACTGCTGGTAGCAAGTGTACTGACTGTGAATCCAAGTTGTTGACAGTCTCGATCCTTTCCCCACACATCATGATGCTGTCTACTAGTCCAGTGGCGAGGATTTTTGTTTTCTTGATGTTGAGATGAAATCTATATTGAAGGCTGCAGTGTACAACCTTCTGTAGCAAATGCTTCAAGTCTTCCTCACTTTTAGCAAGCAGGACTATGTCATATGCATAATGAAGATTACTGATGAATCTTCCCCTTATCCCAATGCCACATTCTTCTTCAGAGAGTCCAGCTTCTCAAATAATTTGTACACAAACAGGTCTATCCTGAAGAGGGTGAAAGCAGGCTGCTCACTGGTGGCAAAGATTTTGAAGCTCTGTCTCACATACTTAGGGCACATGGCCAGGTAAGACCAGTTTCTGGAAAAAGAACATCATTCTAGGAAAGGGTGGAGGGACAGCGCAGGAGAGGAAGACCCCAGATGAGATGGATTGACTCAGTGACTGGAGAAATGAGATCAGGTCTGTCAGAGACAATTGGCTCAGGACAGAGAAGGGTTCAGAGCTAATGTACACAGGGTCACTCACTATGAGTTGCAGGCAACTTGATGGCACATAACAATAATTAACAACAATGATGATGAAATAGATATAGAGAAAGGGTACAACACTGATGCACACCTTTCCTAATTTTAAAACACCCTTGCTCTATTCCCACCTCTAAGTCTAGGTATAGGTTTTGCAGGAGCACAATCAAGTGTTCTAGAATTCCCATTCTTCTCAATTTTAGCCATAATTTGTTATGATCCACAACATTTGTTAAAACCTCCCAAGCTACAGTGAACCTTTCTATGATTAGTCATGAGAGAACTACTAAAAGAAAAACATGAAGATTCCAAAGTGTATCACTGCTTTTTCCTAAATTTATATGGCGATGCAAAGGTCCTAGAATAGCCAACACCATTTTTAAAAGGAAGAACTAAAGTAAAGAAAGCATACTTTTCATACCATTTCAAAATTCACACTCAGCAATTACACTCACGCTGTTATGGGTAAGTGCCAAGAAACTGACTACAACTCACATCAACAGCTTTGAACCTTGCCCTATGCTGTACAACCCTTACCCCCTCTGATATGCTGGAGACCCTTGTTAGTCACTGTGTTAATCCATTCTGTAGAGGGTCTTCTTTCTTTTTTTTTTTATTTTGTTATTTTGTGTGTGTGTGTACCGTCAAATCAGATCTGACTGGTACAGGAGGAGATTGCCCCTCCTTCCCCGGCAGAGCATCTGGTGGATTCGAACTGTGTGCCTCTGGGACTGCAGTTGCAGCACCTTACCACTAGGCCACCAGAGCTCCCCAGAGGTTTCTTCTTCCACGCTGATTCTCTGCCACCTTTCCTGGCATGATATCTTTGTCTAAGGATTGGCCCCTCTTGACACATGCTCAAAATACAGAAGATGAAGTTTTGTCATCCTTGCCTCTAAGGTTAAGTATCTTCCAAGACAGACTTGTTCTTTTCCCAGTCCATGTGATATTCAGCACCACCATTCTCCAACACAATTCAAAAGCATCAATTCTTTTTCTGTCATTTGTATTCACTCTTTCAGATGCACAGGAAGCAAAGACTATGGTTTGGATTAGAAGCACCTTAGTCTTCAAGCGAACACCCTACATTTTACACTGATGCTATACTTGTAGTATATATAAAGATACAAGTAACCAAACAGGGAAAGACATGTAAGTCAGCTGAACAAAATTCAGAATCCAGAAAGTAACTTTTACATAATTATGAACAACTGGATTTTGACAACTGATTTTGCCAGGGAAATTTAGTTGGTGAAATTCAACAAGTGACAATATGATGAACAGGATACAAATGCATGAAGGGAAAAAAAACAGAACTTAGACTCTTCTTACATTACACCACATATAAAATTAACTAAAAATGGAACACAGATCTAAATGTGGAAGCTAAAAGTATAAGCTTCTATTAAAAAATACAGGAGAAAAATCTTTGTAATCGTGGAGTAGGCAATGATTTTTTAAGTATATGACACCAAAAGCAAATGTTTACTCTCCAAAAGACACTACATAAAAGAGATGAAAATATAAGCTATATAAAACTATTAGAAATATTTACAAATCATATATCTGGCAAAGGATTTGTATCCAGAACATACAAAGAGCACTTAAATACAACGAGACAAATCAGTACTTTTTAAAAAAGAGCAACAGATGTGAATAGCTATTTCACCAAAAATAATCTATCAATTGCTAATAAGCACATAAAAAAGATGTTCCAATATCATTAGTCATTAGGGAAATGAATATTAAAACCACTGGAGATGCACTGCTAGAATGCAGAACTAGGAAGATTGACACTACCAAGTATTGGTGAGGACGTGGAGAAACTGAACAGTCATAAATTGTTGGTGGGAATGTAAAATGTCATGGCAATTTTTGGAAAACCGTCAATTTTTCTACAAGATGAAAAACAGACCTACCATACTGTTTAGCCATTACACTCCTATAGATATTTGTCCAAGAGAAACTGACAAAAATATTTATGGCAGCATCATTTATAATTGCCTCAAACTAGAAAAAATCCAAGTAAGATCAATTCATACAATGGGATCCTTAGCAATAGAAAGGAACAGATTACTGATACATGTTCAATACAGATAAACTTCAAAAACATGCTAAGTGGAAGAAAACAAATATGAAAAGACAACATAGCATATGATTCCATTTATAAGAAATTTCTAGAAAGACAGAAAGCAAATAAGAGGAGTTTTGGTGTGCTTTTTCTTAAAAAAAAAAAAAAAAAAAAAAAAAAAAAAAAAAACCCCCACCACACCACTGAAGGAAATGATATTCAACAGTGAGGTCAGGCAAGCAACAAATGCTGGTGAGGTTGTGGAGAAACTGGAACCCTTATTCACTGTTGGTGGGACTGTAAAATGGTGCAACCACTGTGGAAGGCGGTATGGTCCTTTCTCAAAAAGTTGCAAACAGAGATACCATTTGACCCAGCAATTCCACTACTGGGAATATACCCCAAAGAGACCATAAATGACATCCAAGCAGATATATGCACACCCATGTTTATTGCAGCTTTGTTCACAATACCAAGGATTTGGAAACAACCTAAGTGCCCATCAACAAACAAATGGATAGAGACGCTGTGCTATATTCACACAATGGAATACTATGCTGCATTGAAAAACAAGAAACTCACACAATATTATTCAAAATGGGTGACCCTGGAGGACATTATGCTAAGTGAAATATCTCAGTCACAAAAGGACAAATACTGCATGGTATCACTGTTGTAAAACAGGACTGACATCGGAGTTGGGGGGAGGCTGAGAAAAATGGGTTCAATAATGTATACCGTATTGAAACAGATGAGGGAGAAAACTGTTTAAAAGGAATATGTAATTAGGTATTTTTGTCATGACAGGAGATCAGAACAAAGGCTACATTGTGGAGTGGACCTGGGGGAGGGTTTGTAAAACAATGAAAGAATTTTTCTTTTACTTTTCCAAGAGGGGAGTATACTAGGGGGGAGGGAGGGGAGAAATGTGCAACACTGAATGAATGAAAACCCAAAGTCTCTGTAAATTTTCATTAAAATTAAAAAAATTTTAAAAAGGTGAGGTCAGGTATTGACCATGGATACAGGAGGGGAGCATCCCTGAAACCACTCTTTTTCAAACAAGACTAATACCAGGAATACCAATTTTTAAACCTAGATTCCAACATCCCACCTTAGAGCTTGAGCATGAGAATTTGTTGGCAAGGAGAGTCTGAGAATCTATGTTTAATACTTAAGAGTTCTCTGACCAATCTCTAATAAGGACCAATTCATTCCCCTTCATTTATCTTACTTCTGAGTACCATTTACTTCAATGATTTTAGCATTAGTTTTTAAGAGTAAGATTTCTGACTACCAGACAGATTCTGAGATTAGAATTTGCTGGGATGTAAATTTTATTTATCCCAAGAATTCTAAATGTGCTTCTATATTCTAATTGTTAATGTGTTGGGTACCAAATCACATTTTTCTGAATTTTTCACACTGTTGATATGTACCATCGAGTTGACACTGACTCACAGCAGACTCTCCAATGGGTTTGCAGAGGCTGCAAATCCTATAGAACAGACTACCCACCTTTCTCCCACGGAGCAGCCGGTGGATTAGAACCACATGTCTGTGGGTTGGCAGTGCAACTCCTTACTATTGAGACACCGGAATTTTTAAGAAAGATGTATAACTGCTAGATCTATACCAAAAACCAAACCCACTACCACTGAGTGGATTCCATCCTACAGTGAGCCTCCATCAGCTTTCCAAAGTGGAAATCTTTACTGGAGAAATCTGTCCATCTTCTCCCTGTGGAGTGGCTGGTACTTTCAAACTGCTGACTTCTGGGTTAGCAACACAGCACATGTCTTACTAGGCCTCTAGAGCTCTTTGTTAGATCTATGGAATTACTAATTCTATACAATTGTGACATGTAGTGATAATGGCACCAGTGCCATTTTTTCATGGTTCCACTCCGTGACTTACTGCATAACCATCAGATTCCAGAAGAGGCACAACAGATGCTAAAGGAGACACAGTTCCTACGAGGAACTGACTGACGAAGACAAGTAATATTCAGTAACACTGTAAGGTGGAGCAGACAGCGGGAATTTTTAAGGGACTGTGTTCTAGGGAGGGGAAAAAATTACACCACTGAAATGATTTTCAATTTCTCTTAACCAGTATGACTCAAAGGAGTGGGAGAATCCAGTCTCACAACCTAGAATGCATTAGCCAGAAAGAGCCAGAATGTGGATCTTAATGAGAATGTACTTAGAAGACTACACAAGCCTGATTTCCCGAAGACCGTGTGGATGGAGCCCCGGTGGTGAGTTCAGCCGCTAACCAGAAGATTGGTAGCTGAAGTTCTCCAGCTGCTCTGAGGGAGAAGGACATGGCAGTCGGCTTCCATCCAAATTTACAGCCTTGAAAACCCTTCTGGGGGATTCCATACTGTCCTACAGGTCACTATGAGTAGAATGAAGTCTGTACAGGAAAATTTTTTAAAGTGTACTGAAACTCTCCTCCCCTATGATTTACAGCCTCAGAAACCTGCTGGAGGGTCAACTATGAGATGATTTCCACACGATGATAATGGAATTGAGGGCTCTTTTTTTAAAAGCTGATTTTTAAGATATTGTGATTTAACAAGCCAGGAGTGAGGCTCATGCTCCTTGGAGAAGCTTCTATGATAGCCTCTATTTCCAGAGATAACGGCACACAACTGTCCATCCATTCCACATGATCAACCAACTCCAGTGTGATTTATGGCCTCTGAAAACCCACTAGAGGGTCAACTATGAGTTGGTTCTGACTCTACAGTACACAACGACAACAAGCTCAAGCTGCCATACACGTACAACTTCATAAGATAACCCAGGAGACATAAAAGAAGAGTCACCAGCTAAGCACTGCCTAAGATCACAAATCACAAAATTATGAGTTACTGTGGTTTAAAGGTAGGTTTAGCTACCAGGCAAATATAAAGTGGTTACCGAGCAAATAACAAATGTTTTAAGGTAAATTTGGTTACCTAACAAAAGGTAACAAAGAAGGTGCAGATCTGCTCTGGAACAGTATTCTAGAAAAGTGACATACAGATTGTGGTCAACATGTAAGGACTTGTTCTTTGTAACTAAGGGCAGGAAGGAGCCTGGAATCTACCTACTGGGAAGAAATTCAGTGTTCACAAACCAGACTCAATTGACTTTCATAACAGAAATTCTTCCCAGATGTCAGCCAAGCTTGTGTTGTGTCCTAAAATTTTTTTTCTTATCTCCCCCACCCCCGTCCATTTTACTATGCAGCTCTAATTCTGGACTGTTACGCAAATAATACCTAATCATATATGACTTGACAGCATTTAACAACAACATGGAGAGAGCTCAGTTGGCCTAACAGACAGAAAGTGATGCTACCAAGCCAAAAGTGGGTGATTTTAATCTGTGTTCCTGAGGCCTGCTTTTAATTGTTTTTGGTCAAACATACTTCTGGGTGGTATAGCACTGGTCTGTCAATTTGCTGTACAGAAGTAACTTGTGGTTGCTGTGATGCTAAACACTGTCACCCTGATGTGCTAAATGCGATATTGGTCACACGTTGCCTTCCAGATAGTGGTTTCCCACCAACAGTGAATAAGGGTCCCAGCTTCTCCACAACATCACCAGTGTCTGTTGTTTCCTGCTCTGTTGAATTTTGTTATTCTTACTGGGGTGATATGGTATCTCATAGTTGTTTTGATTTATATCTCTCTTAGAGCTAGAGATTTTGAACATTTCTTCATGTGTTTATTTGCTATGTGAATGTATTCTTTGGATGAAGTGTGTGAACCAAATTTTAAAAAGTTACAATCAAAAATAAAAAGTTCAATGGATGGTGCGTGTCTTTTCTACGGACCATATAAACTCATATCAGTGGATGAGATGTTTTCCGTTTACTAGTCTTCTTCTAAGTATATTCTATTTAGAGACATCGGGAAGAGAAGTCTTGCAAGGTTTTCAAAGAAACGGAAGAAAAAACTGAATGAGGGTCTAAAAACTGAAAGAAGGTCTACTCACAGATAAGAAGAGTAAAGATCAAATGGTATCAAATCTAAAGGCTGCTCCGCTAACAAACAAAGGAGGCACAGGGCTGAGGTTACATATCAGTCTCTAGAATGGCATTCCATTCTAGGACTAGCTCAGTATCCATTCTGTTCTTCCCGCTCATACCAATTTTTTTTTGTCAATTTTCTAGTAAAGACAAGCGTTGAAATGCCACCTCTGTGAGAAGGCTACACAAGATGATGTTGGAAGACAGGTGGATTCAAATTCAGCCTGAGTTATTTACCATTTTTAGGGCCTGGACCAAGGTCCCTAATCTCTCAACCTCAGTTTAATTATCAGTAAGATGGAAAGAATTTCTTCCCATCTCTTGAAGTTGGCACTGCTACTCCTGAAATATCACTTCATGGCTTACACTTTCTTCCCTTCCAAATCAATGCAACTGGACCTGTAAAAGACTAAGGATTTTCCTGAACATACTGTGAGCAAACACATTTTGTTTCCAATCTTAGATGGTTCAATTCATAGTCATCAAGAGAATTAAACACATATATAAATACATAAGCATATGGCACCCAGGTATATTGGAGAGATCTATTCCTCCAGGTACTACCTAAAGATGATTGTCTCCTTAAAATGATTAAAATTTTAACAGCTGAGGGAGAAAATTAAGTTGCTTCATTATTTTTGGACAGGTTGTCCAACGTTCTTTGGCTGGGAGAGCAGATAACTTGGCTGCCAGAGAACAGGCCGTGCCTGTCTGAAGACGGTTCCTTAAAAGGACAACTGCAGAGATGAGCTCCCGGTCCAAAGCAGCTAAGCAAATCTTAATGATCTCGCAACTCATAGCTGAGAACAGGCCCTTGAGTCTACTGCTTCAAAGGGAGGAGGACATCAGTCGAAATGCACAGTCTTCAGATTCAGAGGGATGCTGGCAGGAAAGGGAGCTGAGTTATCTCAGGCTGACAGAGCACCTTCAGATTCCCAATGTGATCATGCTTGGTTCTTACATAAGGAAGTAAGTGGGATCTCTTACCTCTAACTGGCTTTAAAACTAATAACTGCAGCCTCTTGCTAATTATAGGCAAGTCTTTTCCAGTCTGTTGTTCCGACGTTTCCCTTACTTGAACCACAGAACCACCTGTGCTTTGCAGGTGTCAGCCTCACAGGATTCGCCCAGCATCATATAGGGTCTGCTACTCGAACTGTGGAACACGAGTTTTATTATCTAAAGCCTACTTATTCATTCAAAAGTCTTTCCAGAGCAATGGGTAAAATGAAGGCAGTGGTAAAGGATTTAGAGACATTTGTATGAAAGTTGATGAGAGTGCGTATTTGTGAACTTATTTAAAACCAAAGTTACCTGGATAAGATATACAAGACATTCTTAAACTATTAAAAACAAACAAACAACAAAACCACAACCAACCAAACCCAGTAAGATTAATATATATGAATATATACTTCTAGGTAGTATAGCCCTGATCTGTCCACTTGCTGTACAGAGGTAACTCGTGGTTGCTGTGAAGCTGAACACTGTGACACTGATGTGTCAAAAGCAATAATGGTTACCCATGGTGGACAGTGTTTTGTGGGGCTCCCCAGTTAAAACAAGCTTGGAAGCAAGAGTGGCATCCACTTCCAAAATAGCTTGCCTCCAGAAACTGTATGAACCTGGAAAAAGGATGAAAGTTATGTAAGTGTTCAGGTCTTTTGGTCAGAGGATTACTATGAGTCACTTACAACTTGACGGCACTTAACAACAACAACACAGCATATATATATATATATGCCATAGATATTGAATCAAATATATGGTAATATCCTAGTTAGCAGAAAGTGGTAAATGCAAGAATATTGTCATTTCTTACACTATACATGAAAGGGCCTAAAGTAATTGATGAATACCTGGTGACTAGGTCACATAGCCCTGGTTTACAGTGTAAAACTAAGAGTGACCACTGAAAACATAAACCAAAGTTCACAAAGAGCATCAAAGAGAAAGATGAAAAATTCTGATAATCCAAACGAAAGCAGGCCAAGTGGGGGGAATAAAGAAACAATGATGAGAGAAGAGAAAGTAAATGGCTAACCTAACCACAGTAAGTATTTAAAATATAAACACTTCAATTAAAAGGCTAAGATTATTAGAGTGGATAAAAAAGCAACACCAAACTACACACTTTCTAAAGGAAACCCACTTTAAGTAGAAAGACATAGGTTAAAAAGATCAGAAAAAGGGAACTCTGCAAATACACCAAAGAAAATGAAACTCGTTTAACAGTGTTAATGTCAAAGTAATTTCACAGCAATGGATATCACCAGACGATAAATAGAAAGTAATCTCATCATGACAAAAGGGGACATTAATCAAGAGGACATTACAATCCTCAATATTTATCCAACTAGTAACAGTGCTGCTCAGTACATCAAGTAAGGGGAGCTCTGGTGGCCTAATGGCAATCCCAAAGATGTGTGGTTCAAATCCCCCAGATGCTCTGCTGGAGAAGAAGGGGCAACTAAGTACATGAAGTAAAAACTGACAGGGCAGTAAGGAAACAAACAAATCCTCAATTACTGTTGGTGATCTTAATGCTCCTGCCTTTATAGATAGAAATTCTGCATTATTTTAGGCAACTTGAACAGCACCATCCACCTAATTGACACTAATACACCAATCCACTCAACCATAGCAAAAAAGATTCTCTTCAAAAGCACATGGAACATTCACCATGCTATGTCACTTCTGGACCGTGAAAGACTGACAGATCTGAGAGGATTCAAGTTATACAAAGGATGTTCTCTGATCACAATGGAATTAAACTGGAGACCATTACAAGAGGGCTAGCTGTTTTAAAAAAAAATCCCCAAATAGTTGGCAATTAAACAATATACTTTAGTTTTAAATAAACATATAAAAACATGTCAAAACTTATGTGATTCTACTAAACAAAACAGTGCTTACAGAGAAGCAATGATTCTGTAAATCACTACCTAACTTGGGAAGGACAGGAGAGCATTATGCTAAGTGACCTAACTCAATCCCATATGGACAAATACTGTGTGTAAGACCATTATTGTAGAAATGGGTAACTAGTAAAATGTGTATGAGGATCCCTTGGAACACAAGGGTGAGGATAGGCTCACACAATAGGTGGAGGGAAGGTTGGTTAAGGAAATGGAAAAGATCCGGTGTGGAAAACAATGTATACGAACTTTTTAAGTAAACCAGTATAAAATAAATTTTTACAAAAATTTTAAAATAAAAAAAATAGTGCTTACAGGGAAATTTATAAGACACTGTCATTTATTAGTTGAATTCTAGTCTTTCCTCTGGGACACGTGGGTATGATTCCCAGTCAATGCACTCCAGGTCCAGCCACTGCTTATCTGTCAGTAGAGGCCTGCATCTTCCTACTGTGATGAACAGGGGTCAGCAAAGTTTCAGAGTAGGAAAAAAGACCTGGCAAGTTTCTTCTGAAATTTAGTCAGTCAAAATCCTATGGATGATAGTGGTCAGATCCACAACTGATCATGGGAATGATAACGAGACCAGGTGGTGTTTCATTCCATTCACTGTGCACTGGGCTTTCAAGAGTCCACTCAACAACAGCTAACAATAACCACAGCAGCGATAACACATTATTCTACAAATAAGAAATACTTAGGATAAATGTTTAAAAGACTTTTACTCTAAAGCTACAAATTGCTGCTGAAGGAAGCGAACCACCACTTAAACAAATGGTGAGAACTACCATTTTCATGAGTTGAAAGTTGCAGTATTGTTAAGATGTCAAATCTCCCCAAATTTATCCACACATTTAACTCAATCCTAATAAAAGTCCTGGCAGGAGCTTTGCAAACAGCTGATTCTAAGATTTCTATGAAAATTCAAAGGACCAAGAATGCACCAAACAGTTTTTATAAAAAATCAGAAAGAAGATTTACATTATTTGATTTAAAGGTTTGTTGTAACACTGTAGCAATCAAAACAGGGCAGAACTGGAGTAAAGATGGGCAGAGGAGTGCAGAAAAAGACCAGCCAATGACTACCAACTAAGGAATGGATTAAAATGTGGTATATATGGACATCGCTCACTAAGTAACTGCTGCCAAGTCGGAACCAACCCATAGCTGACCTTACAGCAGGTTTCCAAGGCTGTAACTCACACGACAGGAGACTGTCCATCTTTCTCCCTCAGAGATGCTGCTGGATTTGAACCCACAGGGAAGTGCCATCTTTGGGTTAGCAGCACAAGTCCCTGTTAGGTTCCATCGCGACAACTACAACTCACAGTGACCCTCAACCAATAGAACCTTGTTCTATCCCGTGCCATCCTCATGACCTCTATCTTGCTCAAGCCCACTGTGGTAGCTACTGTGTCAATCCATCTTGTTGGGGGTCTTCCTTTCTTTTGCTGACCTTCCCCACTACGAGGCCTCTTTTCAAGGACGGGCTCCTCCTGAAAATATGTCTGTAGTAAGTAGCTTCACCTTCCCAGCACTCTGGTTACACTTCTTCCAAAACAGATTTATTTTTTTGGCAGGCTGTGGGATTTTCAATACTCTTCTCCAATACCCCAAATCAAAGGCATCAATTCTTCTGTTATCTTATTCACTGCCGAACTTTGAGATGCATAAGTAAATCAAATACCATCGCTGTGGTACAAATGATAACACTGCTGATGTCAAGTGGATGCCACCAGTATTCCCTCTATATATATGGACACAGAATGGCACAATACTCAAGACATTAATGAAATTAATTCTTGGAAAAGGTTACAACATGGATAAAGCTTGAAGAGTTATGTTGAGTAAAAGAAATCAAAAATCATCTGTTCTATGATTCTATTTATACAATATAATCATAATAGGTAAATTTATAGAGATTAGTGGTACCCAGGGCAGTAAAATGTTTTGGAACTAGACAATGATGAGAGTTGTATATTAACTGTACATAGTGGATTAAATGACACTGAACTGCATACTCTAAAACAGTTACAGTGGTAAAACTTAGGGTATACTATTTTACTATCAAAAAAGAAAAGAAAAACCCAGACTGACAATGCAAGTACTGACGTGAATGCAGGGCACACTGAACACTCCTAAATGGTGATGGAACTGCAAATTGCTATCACCACTTTGGAAAATAGTGTGGTTGTTTCTCAAGTTGACACACTTGTATTTGGGGCTATAGCTTCAGTCCTAGGTGTTTACCTAAGAGAACCAAAAACACAGGGTATACAAGGACTAGTACACAAATTTTCACAGCAGTTTTACTCCTAATCACCCTAAACTGGAACACATCTTCATTTTCAGACCAATGGATAAATTGCTATACACCCATACCATAAAAACAAATGAACACTGTTACAGGTAACAGCTCCTTTTGGAGCTTAAGGAGCCAGACACAAAATACTATGAACTATGTAACACTTTGTAGTGGCAAAAGCCAGATGCAAAAGAGCACAGGTAAGGGGAGCTCTGGTGGTCTAGTGACCTAGCAAGAAGTTGTACAGCAATCTTGAAAGTATGTGGTTCAAATCCACCAGAAGCTCTGCTAGAGAAAGAGGGGCAATCTCCTCCTGTACCAGTCGAATCTGATTCAACGGTACACACACACACAAAAATAACAAAATTTAAAAATAACAAAATTTTTTAAAAAAATAAATTAAAAAAACACATAGTATGATTCCATTTATATGAAATGTCGGATTGGAAGCCCACAGAGACAGAGAGCTTAGTGGTCGCCTAAGGCTAGGGTTAGAATCCTGGTGGCATAGTGAGTAAACAGCTGAGCTGCTACTCTAAAGGTCCATGGACCAAACCCAGCAGCAAATTCACAGGAGAAAGACATGACTGTCTGCTTCCATAAAGATTAGTGAAAGCCTTGGAAACCTTATTGGGTGGCTCTACTTTGTCCTACAGGGTCACTGTGAATGGAACAAACACCAAGGTTACGCTAGGCCGGATGGGGGAAACAGAATGACTGGTAATGGATACAAGGCTTCTTTCTGTGATGATGAAAGTACTCTAAAATTGAAAAGTGAGGCAGCACAATTCCAAACGTACTAAAATCACTGAACTGTACAGCTGAAATCGGGGTAGTGGATGATATGTGAATCCTATTCCAATAAAAGCACTTTGGGGGGAAGGGAAGGGCTAAGGGAAATGGTAACTTTTGGACTTATCCACATACCATTGGTACCTTATAACCTAACATACCTAGAGTATCTAATAACCATTAGCCTGGGTAACATCACCAAGGTTGTAGTATACAAAAAAGGAAGAGATCCAAAGACTGACCCCTTTCAACTTTCAACACTAGAGGTAAAAAGACGAGGAAGAATCAATAAAGGACATTCAGTTGAGAGGCACAAAGGAAACTGAGTATGGTTTCTTAGGAGCAAATAAAGAAAATGTTTCAAAGAAGTTATCAATTTTGTCAAGGGTACCTGCCTTTTGAGTAAACTGAGGACTGTGAATGGCCTCCTGGATTCTGTAACAAGAAGGCCCTTGGTTTTTTTTAAGAAGGCCCTTGTTATGACCTTGTCATGACCTTGACATGAGTGGTTTCAAGTGAGTGATAGGTGATATCTGATTGGAGTGGATTTTTTTTTCTATAATTATATTTTATTAATTTTCATAAACATTTACAGAGATTTTGGGCTTCCACTCATTCATTGTTGCACTATTCTCTCTACCCTCCTCCCAGTTTGTTCTTGTCCAAATGGATGAGTGGATGAGAATAGCAAATTAAAAAAATCAGAAAAGGATTCCGAAAGTTTTCATATAATAGGAAGAAGAGACATGGGGTAATACCGAGAAAGAGATTCCTCCTGTGGTGGTTGCTTCTGCAGTTTTGTTTTGTGTGTTTATTCTTCTTGTGTGCTGTAGAATAGGATCCAACTGAGAAGGAGGATATTGCCTTCCTTCTCCAGCGGAACATCTGGTGGATTTGAACCGTGAGTCTTCACGATTGCAGTGCAGCTTCTTGCCACTGGGCCACCAGAGCTTCCTTCTGCTGTTCTTTTTAAGCTGCACTGGTCCACTAGAGAAGCAACATTTAAAGAGAGAGAGAAGGAAGTGGAGAGCAATGTTCTTGACTAGTCAAAAGCCCCTGACTTCATTCCAACCTCTTGGGATCCCATAGGATAAAGCAGACTGTCCCACAGAGTTTCCAAGACTGTAAATCTTTCAACTAGCAACTGCTACACCTCTCCACAACAGATCTTTGATGGGTTCAAACCACTGACTTTTCAGGTGCCAAAGGTTTAACCGCTGAATCATCAAGGCTCCTCCGTGACTTGCCAGATGGGAATGAAAGGCAAGGTAGTAGCAGTCTGTACTAGGCGCAGGGACACCTCCCACCTAGATGCAAACTGGTGGAAACTGTCCTCTCACTTGTGTTTTCTCAATGACATAAAAAGCAGGCTCATCTTTTGAGATAAGAGAAGATACAGAATGGTCCTATAGAAAGGTCAGAGAGTGGACAGAGCAGAGAAATGCAGCAGGCCTCCCAGGCAGCACTGAGGGCCCACCTGAAGGAAAGGGTCATGGATTTACAGTAAGCTCATCTGTGCCATCCGGGCCAGGAGTCCACCATAATCGAGTAGGCAGGAAGGGAGATTTCACCAAAAGTTGTGATCCAGCCAAGCAAGGATGACACAGCAAAACAAGAGCAGAGGAGTTGGGGGTGTGAGAATCACAGGGGAGTGATTACCCCGGCTGATCATGAGATTCGAGTTATTTAAGGAGGAAGTAAGAGAATGAGGGGGTGAGGGCCAGCCAGGAGAAGGAAACAGGATCCATGGGCCATAGGTGGTGTGGAGCCAAAGTCAGACAGAAGGACTGATGCCATGATAAAGAGCAGAAACATGAATCCACAGGTGGCAACTCTCACGGCTGACATATAGAGAAAAGTCATTTCTCTACTATTTTATGAGAGTACAAAGCATGTTTTATGCTCATGCATGGTCAAAGGGCTGCTGAGCTGAACAAAATTCCCAGAATTTAATTTCTGATGCCCACAGTGATAGCAATATAATCACAATTTGAGAAATCACTTCTTAGAGCCATGTCACTTTTTTAAGTTTTGTGATAACTGAGAGTTCTCTAACCTCTAGGACTCAGTTTTCTTGTCTATAAAATGAGCATGATACTAGGGTGAAGATTAAAAGAGTTATAATACATAATAAGCATTCAGAATTGTGCCTGGCACTTAAATAAATAAATGGCTTCCCCCCCCCCTTTTTTTTTCCTTTTTAAATGACAGGGAGCCCTTGTAGTATAGAGGGAGCTGCACTGCAACCCTAAAGGCTACACCTCTCTGGCAATCCCAACCCACTGGCAGCTCCTTGGGAGAAAGATGGGTAATCTCTTCCCATGTGATTTACAGATGAGAAATCAAAACACTCAACCACAATGAGGGGAGTTTTTAAGATGGCTAAAAGGAGCCTAGGTGGCATAGTGTGCTAACCAAAATCCAGTTGTCAGTTCATAGGGAGCTCTGATGGCATAGTGGTAAGGAGCTGTGATGCCATCCCAAAGGCATGCAGTTCAAATCCACCAGCTGCTCCATGGGAGAAAGAGACAGGCACTCTCCTCCTGTGCAATTAAACTACCTCTGAAAACCTACTAGAGGGTCAGCTATGGGTCTGTTCCTACCCGACAGTACACAACAGCAGCAAAAGTCAGCCCGTAGAGAGCTACGGTGGCCTAGTGGTAAGGAGCTGCACTGACAAACCCAAAGGCATGTGGGTTGAATCTAACAGCTCCACAAGAAAAAGAAAGGCAATATCCTCTCCTGTAATTTATTGCCTCTCAAAACTTACTGGAGGGTCAACTCTGAGTTTGTTCCAACTTGACATAACAACATGGGATTAAAAAAAGAAGCAGTCTAATTCCATACAGCCTCTGAAACTCTATAGGCCCATTCCATTCTGTCCTATAGGGTCACACTCTGACCACATGACAGCAGATCTGTTTATAACTCTGCATGTTCCTTTTTCAGAAAAGATCTAATAACCAACAAAAAGAGAATGTCACAAAGGAGCAGTCTCAAGAGGGAAGGGGTCAGAGAAAGGCTCAAGTACTTGGGCTGCCTGAGCGCAACTCACTGAAAAATCTGTCCAGGTATTTCTCCTGCTTCTCCACCTTCTGGGCCATGAGAGAAATGACACAGGTCATTCAAAGGGGCTTTGGGCTCACTGGACGCTTGCTCCACAGTGATGGGTTCAACTTCATCCTGGATTTGATTTCCAGGCTCTATGACAGAGCCTTCCCTTCTTGTCCTGACAGCTGGCTTCAGACAGTCACATGTAAGAACATCTCTTAAAAACCTTAGGAGTCCTGGTAGTGAAGTCAGTAAGGTCTGATGCTCTAACCCACCAGACGCTCCTCAGGAGAAAGATGTGGTTCCCAAGATTTATAGCCTTAGGAACTCTACAGCAGTTATATTCTAATATGATAACCAAGAACTTGAATTGACTCAATGGCAGCAGAGCGAATGTCTTAAGCAGCTTGAACAAACACAATGGCTAGAAGACTTTGGTAGGAAAACCATGTTTCTAGAAATTACCAGAGACAAAAACAAAACCAGCAAACAAACATGCAAACACATACACACACACACACACACTCTCTCTCGCTCTCTGAAAAACAGAAGATGGTAAGTAAGAAATACTAAAGACAAAACAAACCTTGTAAATAGGATATCCTTGTAATAGCATATCTACAGCTTTACATATGGGCGGAGTGTGCTAACACAATGAGGATTGCAATCTGGGTCCTAGGACAACTAACCTGCTATTGTAAACTTTACATAAAACAATAAAATATTAACAACAACAAAAGCCACCTTATCTCCTAATGCTTATCTCTTCTAGCAGAGTACTGCTTTACCCCCCCAAGGGCACTTTTTCCTTTTCCACCTACACATGCAGCTTCTGAACCTTTGAAAGACCCTCTCAGTCATTTTGATTAACTGCTTCCAGGAAGTCAGCTCCAAGTCACCCTGGCCAACTCTACAAAAATCACCAAAATAAACTGGTACTGAACCTACTCCTCCACAAACCACCCTGACCTTTACCCCATGATGTCACCATTCCTATCTTCACTAAGGAAGTTTTATTTAGGCACTTGCTCTTTACCATGGGCCATAAATACCAAGATAGACCACTGTTTGTTGTTTCAGTGTTTTGGGTGTTTGTTGTTTTGTTTTACTTTCTTAACCACCACATCTGGTATACAGTATGAACTCTATAACCAGGAGATGTCTTTTCTCAGTAGCAAACATCAAATTACACAACTGACTTATTTAATTCATTTTCTGAAATGACATGCTTATCAGTTCTCTATCAACTAAAAGAATAATGCAGAAAATTCTAGAATGGCACTCTTCAGTAGAACTTCTGCAATGTTAGCAAAGATTTATTAAGGAGTCTGGTGTCATGGTGTGTCAGGGCTACTAAATGAAAGAGTGACAGTTGAAATCTACCTGGACCAAGATGAGTACTCTTCTCCCAGAGAGATTTACAGCCTTGGAAATCTGATGGAGGGTAACTATGAGTCAGATTCTACCTGATGGTGGCAGTGGGTTTGGTGTATGGTAACCACCGGTCACTTGTGGTTACTGAACTCTTGAAATGGGGCAAGTGTGGCACCAGGGCTTAATTTTAAGTTTAAATAATCAGATGTTGCAAGTGGCTACCAAAATAAATCAAACTCCCTAGAAAATGGAAAGCTCTACAAATTTGCCATGTAACTTCCCTCTACAGCCAGAGTACAGAGGAAGAGTTAGGCCTTCTATTGCCACTGAAACAGATCTTTGCCACAGCTGTGAACCCCCTAAGAGGTACAATGCTGAAAGGTTTCCCTCCATGACTCAGGGGCTGCACTTCCTCTGGGAGTGAAGAACAAAACCATGATGGGCTTCCTGCTTCCTGCCCCCCTGGTCACAGTTCTGGTTTGCTAAACAGTACAGTGCTTCCTAGAAATTGTAGCAGGGTAAGATCTTACAGAAAGTAGCTAGCCAAAACTACTTTAAGTTACACAAAGAGCCACAGAAGTAGGGAATTTAATAATAGTTTTGGATTATTTTCACGAAGTGAAGAAGCAATGAAATAAAAACACAGAACGCCACTGCAAGGAATTTAAAATGTTACGTAACTGTTCCGTAAAACTCAACTATAGAGGGCTAAATGACAGGTGAATAAGCAATGTGCATGAGAGGGCAGATGTAGAAATTATACTAGAGGGCAGCACGGAGAGATAAAGAATTGGAAATATGGGACAGTGCAAGAGAAATGAGAACATAAGTAGGTTTATTAGAAGACTTCCAGGAATCTCAAAAGAAGAAATAAAAAGAATAAAAGAAAACCAAAGTTTGGAGAGAGAAATAATTGTGAATTTCTGAAATGCTTTAAGAAACCTGAAATCTCAGATTCAAGAACAAATATCAAGGATAAAACATATCAAACTCCTGAACACAGAAATCTGCAAAAGAGCCATGAAAAAGAGAAAACAAAAAAATTGCTAAAAGGGAAGAAAGAAAAAAAAATATGGAGCTCTAGTGCAAGATGCTGTACTGCAATCCCAGAGGTATGCAGTTCAAATCCAACAGATGCTCTGCTGGAGAAGGAGGGGGCAATCTCCTCCTGTACACCAGTCAGATCTGATTTGCCGGTACACATAAAAAATAATACAAGGGGAAAAAAAGAAAGAAATAAAAAATATATTAACTCTATGATAATGCAACAGACAGCAGTGTTCTCCAACAACAGAAGACAGAATATAATGAACAGGATAATATAGTCTAATTACTGAGGAGGGGAATGGGAATTCAGCATAGATTTTTTTTTATCTACCTAACTATATAACAGTATCATTTATTTCACATAGAAGCAGGATTTTACTGAAGATTATCCAAAAATGACTCTTAACAGCACATCAGCAGAGAACTGCCAGAACTAAAGGCTGGGTTTAGAAGGGGTCGTGGTACTAGGGATATTGTAGCTGATGTAAGCGGAAAGCAGGGAATACCAGAAGAATGTCTATGTTTCACTGTTATGCATCAGAGAGTTGGACAATGACTAAGAAGGATAGAAGGAGAATTGATGCCTTTGAGCTGTGGTGCTGGAGGAGAGTACTGAATGTATCATGGACTGCCATGAAAACAAGACTCATCCTGGAGAGGGTTAAACCTGGCTGTTCCTGGAGGCAAGGATTCTGGGGCTTCGTCTGGCATATTTTGGACATGTTGTAAGGAGGGACAGGTCCTTGGAGAGAGACATCATGAGTCCGCAACATAACAACAACAAATTATCATGCAATGATTGTGGTAAATAAAAAGTATTTCTTTTAGGCAAGCAAGAAAAAGTACTTATCACTAACAGCCCCTTACTGAAGATATTTTTGAGGTTTACTTCTAGAAGATGGAAATTTAACTCAACAACAATGATGGAGGAATTAAGAGACAACAGTGAGCAAGGAAGCAGGTATGCAGGTGCCTCCCTTCGATCTCTGGGTCCACAGCTTCCTGCTATACTCTGTGGGTGCTTCGTCCTTAATCCGGCTCACACCTTAGTAAACCAGCCTCATTTGACTCAATCTAATTAACCTCTGTGAGTATGCCATCTTTTGGACACCACCTTCAACTCCTTTCTTTCAGGAAATAAACATTCTTTAATGCTTTCCATAAGGCTACAGTAATCTTAAGAACAAAATATGAAAAGGACAGTTCAAAAATAAAACAAAAACCAAGTCTCACAAAGATTATGTTCAGTATCAGTATGTGGTTAGTGACTGGGGTCTTAAAAGCTTGCAAGCAGCCATCTAAAGTACACGCATTGGTCCTAAGTAAAGAATGTTAGGTCTTCACACTGGATGCAAGGCCAAGGACTCAGAGAAAAGAAAGCTAAAGCAGCTTTTTTTTTTATATACAATATTAATATATTTTAATAACTTTGACTTTCTGTTAGAACACATTTTGTTAGTATGGGCACAAATACAGATTCCTTCCTGACAGCTGGTCAAATGGCTGCCTTCCAGATGTCTTTGCACAGATAATAAATAGCATTCCCAAGGTTGCATCTATTTATTGAAACAACCCAATAGGTATCCCATCAATCCATGGAGCCTTGTTTTATTATTAATGTCTTTAAAGTACCTAGGATTTCTTTGATCAAATCTATAGATTTAAAAAAATATATATATACTATGCAGCATAGAGGAGCAATAACTTTGTAAATTATTACCTAACTTGGGAGGGACTGGAGAGCATTATGCTGAGTGAACTAACTCAGTCCCACAAGGATAAATATTGTATAAGACCATTATTGTAGAATGAGTATAAGGATCCAGGAGGGGTGGGAGAGGCCGGAAGCAGAGGCATGAGGATGTGCAGGGAGAAGAGGGAATTAATCATTGTGCTGTACAATTTGATGGGTGGGGGTGAGGGAAATTGAAAGAATTTGTTCGAATTTGTATTAGAATTCTGTAAATAAACTGTTGTTGTTGTTGTTGTTATGTGCCATCGAGTCGCTTGCAACTCATAGCGACCCTATGTAGTAGGGGGAAAAAATAAACTTTATTAAGGGGGCTCCCAGCCAGGATTCCTTGGTCTGCAGAGAGAGACAGACCAGGGAAATACCACGCCCTAAGGTTGACAGTTGTTAAGTTGTAGGCTACTCATAGTGACACTTATGAAGGAAAGATCTGGACACTTGTATAACTTTCATCCTTTCTCCAGGTTCATAGGGTTTCTGGAGGCAAGCTATTTCCAAAGTAGATGCCACTTCTGCTTCCAATCAGGGAGCTCCACCAAACACTGTCCGCCATGGGTAGCCATTCTCACATTTGACTCATCAGTGTCTCAATGTTCAGAAACATAGCAAACACCAGTTACCTCTACACAGCAAGTGGACAGACCAGGGCTATTAGGGCAGGTTTTTATAGTAAGGGTCTTTAAGGGAGGGAAGGGAAGGACATTCCATTGAGGTTTAGCCAGGTGGGTGGTCTTCTAGGGAGGGAAGGGAGGGTCACTGCATGGTAGTTAGTCAGATGGGTGAGGCGGTTCACTCCCTCTATGGACATTCCTTGAATGTTGATATTCTTTGAATCCTTCCTTCTCCCTTTGACCTTGGTCCTGGCCTAACAAAGAGGGAAGAAAACATCCACTGACTCTGAGACAAGAAAAACTAAATGGTGCCCAATTACAATTATTGGTCACAAGAACAGGAAATGAATAAGGTCCTAGATAGAGTGAGAGAAATTTTAAAACTTTTAAAACCAAAAAAATATAAAATGACCAGGCTTATTGGTCTTGATGGGGACTAGTCGAACCTCCAAGACTATGGCCCACAGTTATCTTTCAAACTCAGAACAAAACTCACCCTGTGGCTCAACTTTTAACACTTGTTAGATCTATATGAACAGTAATACCAGGGAGACACCCCTTATAATAATCAACCATAAGGCCACAAAAGTAGCACATGTCCCTTGATAAATCTCAGAAAGCAAGCAAGGATAGAATAAGATTACTGGAAACAAAAATAAGAAATGAGAAAGAAGAGCGTAGTTATATTGTAGGTGTATGTATGCTATAAAACAATATAAGTACAAATTATTGAATGGAAAACCATTTATCAGCTTTCACACAAAACACAACAAAAAGTAAATAAATAAAAATTAATTAAATTTCATAATCATATGTAAAAATCCAACGTAGAACAATGGCAAACTAAGCCAAGCACTGGTAAAGAAAGAACACATTATAACCAAGCAGGACTTACTTAAAGCATACAAAGATTGAGTATTAGGAATTTTATTTACCATTTACTTCATTAACAGATGAAAAGACAAAGTCAAAATAAATGCCAGGGACTTTAATAATAAAATGGCCAGTTTTGTTATTTAAACTAGTACACCAGGAATAAACAAGAAGAACAAAAATAAAATACACACAGTCAAACAGAGGAATGTCTATCTGTGTTTCATTGATTATGCAAAGGCGTTTGACTGTGAGGATCATAACAAACTGTGGCTGACTCTGAGAAGAATGGGAACCCAAGAACACTTGATCGTGTTAATGCAAAACCAGTAGCTGGACCAAGAGGCAGTCGTCAGAAACGAGCAAGGAAACACTGCATGGTTGAAAATTGGGAAGGGTGTGTACCAGGGATGTATCCTATCTCCATACTTTTCAAGCTGAATGCAGAACAGATTATCTGGGAGGCTGGGCTCTAGGAGAAGTGTGGTGTCAGGATTGGTGGCAGATCTATCAACAATCTGCATTAAGCAGATGACACAACCCTCTTTGCTAAAACTGAGGAGGACCTGAAGCACTTGCTGCACAGGGTCAAGGACTACAGCCTTCAATATCAACATCAAGAAAATGAAGATTTCACCACTGGATCAACTGGCAGCATCAGGATTGAGACTGTTCACAGCTTTAGTTTGCTTGGCACCAGCAGCCAGGTAATTAAAAGACATATTGCGATGGGAAAGTCTGCTGTTAGGGACCGCTCCAAAGTACTGAAGAGCAATGGTGTCACTCTGGAGACTCAGGTGCGTCTGATACAAAACATGGTCTTTGCAATCACTTGTTATGCATCAGAGAGAGTTGGACAATGACTAGGAAGGATAGGTGAATTGATACCTTTGAGCTGTGGTGCTGGAGAAGAGTATTGAGGACCATGGACCATAAACTGCTAAGAAAACAAACATTCATCCTGAAAAGGGTTAAACCAGGCTGCTCCTTGGAGGCAAAGATTCTGAGGCTTCGTCTGACATACTTTGGACATGTTGTAAGGAGGGCCCAGTCCTTGGAGAGAGATTTCATGCTTGGGAGGGTGGAGTGACAGCGCAGGAGGGGAAGGCCCTCATGAGGTGGATTGATTCAGTAACTGTGGTAATCGGGGTAGGTGTGATTGGCACGGGATAGAGTAGGGTTTAGGGCTGTTGTACATAGGGTTGCTATAAGTGGCAACCGACTTGAAGGCACATAACAACAACAAACAATAACACACTGCCATCAAGCTGATTTCAACTTATACTGACCCTCCACCAGGTTTCCAATTTTAATGGGAAAAGACTGTCTCGTTCCACCATGGTCTGTCTGGTGGGATCAAACTGCTGACCTTTCTATTAGCAACTCAACGCTTACCTCACAGTTCTACTAGGACTGCTCAGCTAGGAAGAGGGGAAAACATAGAACATCTTCCAAAAACATATTGAGAGAATAGTGCAGGATTGGGTAATGCTTCTATTCTGCTGTACAAAGGAGTTGAGAACGACTTTACAGCACCCAACAGCAACAATAAAAAAACACACACAACACTTCTAATCCAGGAAGCTTTCCCTTTAAAAACAGGAATAAAATAAGGATGTTCATGATAATAGATTATAACAAATTACCACTGGAGGAAATAGCCAGTATCTTAAGACAAAAAAGATGACCCATGAGTTAAGAGGAAACTAGTCATTTATTTGCAGACAATGTGATTCTCCTGAACTTTCTATTTCTATGTAAATGCTTCCTATTCAAATTATAAGAGCAATAAGAGTTCAACAGTTCTGAATATACAAAAAATTTGTAAATTGTCCAACAAAAAAAATGTAAAGTTACTATTTACTTACTGTAAAGACTCCAAAATTCGGAAACCCAAAAATCTCTGTAAATGTTCATTAAAATTAATAAAATTTAATAAAAAAAGACTCCAAAATTCTTATAAGGTACCTAGTGATAAACCTAAAAAAGGGGGTTCGAAATCCAATATACATATATACATTGTGTAATACATACAACTTTATCCAACATAGGTAAATTTTTACTTCTATTTGGTGATCACTTACTGGACAGGATTTTAAGGGGTATGGCGCTAACAACCAAATTCATTTAACTCATACAATAGCCCTATATGGTATTACTATTATTGGCCTCATGTTAGAAGAAATTAAAGGCACATGATTGTTAAGCAGTTTGTCAAAAGTTCCAAAACTAAAAGTCAGCAGCACTGCGATCCAAGTATAAACCATGTGGCTCCAAGCCTGTTCTCTTTTAATCATTATTCCACACTATCTTACCCCAGAAAAGGAGAAAGGGTTCCCCACTCTTCTCATGGCATTTGTGGCTAAGCCAAACCAAGCCTCCAGGGCCATCCTCTAATCTTATTAAAGCAGATGTGATTCTCCGGTCTACAGCTATCTCAGCAACCTTCAATTGAAAAGCCAAAGAGCCCCTCTTTCAACAAACTGGCTTAGGGTGAAAAATTGGTAACCAGAGGCTGGGACCCCATCTATTTTAGTTGACATAAGGGGAAAGCGTGTGACTGGTTAGAACAGATAAGAATTCTACATTTATGAAGACAAAGAGCTGCTTTGCAGCATAAGAATTTAATAAAAACTCAGGTTATTTACGTAGAATCCCTAGGCAGGGCAAATGTTTAATGTGCTCAGCTGCTAACCAAAAGTCTGGGTGTTTGAGTCTACTTAGAGGTACCTAAGAGGAAAGGCATGTCAATCCTTAAAAACGAATCACTGAAAACTCTACGGAGCACAGTCCTACTCCGTACACATTACATCATGAACTAGAAGTGACTGACTGATTTATTTACATCTTTCTGTTAAATTCTGAGGATTATGGGATAGATAACAATTATTTGTAGGCTTTTTAAACTTTTCTTGGAGTTCAGAATTATTTAAAAGTTTAAAAAAGTAAAATTCATTCCACCTTCTATCTTTAAATCCATCTCCATCAGGTTAAAGGACACACTCAATTATATAAAGGTGACAGCTAAAAAAAACTCCAAAAAAGGCACTCCAAAACATTTTTTCTCCTACAGAAATTGACAAACTGTTTCTAAAATTTATCTGAAGTGTAAAGGGCCAAAAATAAAAAGCTAACAAGTTTTTCTTGTTATTATTGTTGTCTGCAACACAGAGAACTGTTTATTCTGCCGTTTATAGCACAAGGACATCGGGAAAATGTTACTGCTCATACAGTGTAGTAGTAAGTAGCACAAAGAACTGAAACTGCCCATTAGGGTTGGTTTGCCAGCTGTCCTGCCATTAAGAAAGAACATCAGCTATAAACGGAGCAGCTCTGGGTACCCTTGTACTTCCTTTTGCTGTCACTATCCAGATTCTCGTTTGTCCCTTAGAAAGCTTTTTTCCAAACCAACACAATTTTAAAGACAAAGCCATAATGAGGTAAAAGGACTTGTGCATCTACGCTCCCAGACTTATTACAAGACTATAGTAATTGAAAAAGGAATAGCACAAGGACAGACAAACTGGCCAACAGAAAAGAACAAAGGCTCAGAAATAAATACAACTATAGAAGGAAACATCATACATAAACCACAGAAATGTCCAAGTAAGGAGGGAATCTCATACTGTCTCAAGTTGGTTATTCATATAGAAAAATGGAAGACAGTCTTCTCACTCGTCCAGTTGAAAAGTTCAACTGTCACTGCATTAAGGATTTAACTATAAAATGCAAACTTTTTAAACTTTTAGAAGACAATGTAAGATTATCATATAATGACCTTAGGAAAAGAAAATACTTCTTACGATATAAAACACACAAATATGTAAGGGAAGAGGCGGAAAAATTTAATGACATTAAAAGCAAGTGCATATATAAATTTTATATGTAGGCCAACATAAAAAAAATTTTAAAAGCAAGTTCATCCTAATAAGTCATAAAATTCAAATCACAATTAAAAAAATAAATTCATCATAAAGTGATAAACTACAAAGTGGGAAAAAAATCTATCTATATTACACACGTGAACACATGCTCAGTACTCAGGAAAAACAGAACATAAACTTCTAGAAATCAGTAGAAAGGATGACTCACTTGATAAAAACATAAATAAGAGACATAATCAACTATTTCACTATAGAGGAAATAAGATTAAATATATAATACTAATATATTCTATAGTAAGACTTATCAAATATAAAAAAATAACAAAAATCACCAATCTTTCTGATTTTTTTCACGTTTACCAGGGCTTACGAAGGCTTACCAAAAATTGTTGACCGACAATATTAAGCTTGAGCATGTGAAAATGTGCTATTCTGGGGATGTAAATTGTTCAAGTTTTAGGCAGTATTTTAGTCAGGATAGACTATGCAAAGGCATTTGACTGTGTAGATCATAACAAACTATGGCTGTCTCTGAGAAGAATGGGACTCCCTGAACACTTGATCGTTCTAATGCGAAACTTATACTTGGACCAGGAGGCAGTCGTCAGAACAGAGCAAGGGAACACTGCATGGTTCAAAATTGGGAAGGGTGTACGCCAGGGATGCATCCTATCTCCATACCTTTTCAACCTATATGCAGAACAGATTATCCGAGAGGCTGGGCTCTATGAGGAGAAATGTGGGGTCAAGATTGGTGGACGATTTATCAACAATCTGCGTTATGCGGATGACACAACCCTGCTTGCTGAAACTGAGGAGGACCTGAAGCGCCTGCTGCAGAGTGTCAAGGAGTGCAGCCTCCAATATGGATTGAGGCTCAATGTCAAGAAGACAAAGATTCTCACCACTGGACCAATTGGCAGCATCAGGATGGATGGTGAAGAGATTGAGATTGTACACAGCTTTAGTTTGCTTGGCTCCATAGTCTTGGCACCAGCAGCCAGGAAATTAAAAGGCGCATTGCCATGGGAAAGTCTGCTGTTAGGGACCTCTCCAAAGTGCTGAAGAGCAATGGTGTCTCTCTGGAGACTAAGGTGCGTCTGATACAGGCTTTGGTCTTCCCAATCACTTGTTATGCATCAGAGAGTTGGACAATGACCAAGGAGGATAGAAGGAGAATTGATGCCTTTGAACTGTGGTGCTGGAGAAGAGTATTGAGAATACCATGGACTGCTAGGAAAACAAACAGATTTGTCCTGGAAAGGGTTAAACCGGGTGGCTCCTTGGAGGCAAGGATTCTGAGGCTCCGTCTAACATACTTTGGACATGTTGTGAGGAGAGACCGGTCCTTGGAGAGGGACATCATGCTTGGGAGGGTGGAGGGACAGCGCAGGAGAGGAAGGCCCTCTATGAGGTGGATTGATTCAGTGACTGGGATAATTGGGATGGGAGTGTCAGAAACGGTGCGATTGGCACAGGACAGAGCGGAGTTTAGGGCTGTTGTACACAGGGTTGCTATGAGTCGCAGGCGACTCGACGGCACATAACAACATAGAATATATATATATTAAAAAACTCCATGGAGTTCTCAGGATGCTGTAAATCACACAGGAGATTGTCCATCTTTATTGTCAGGAGTCAGTACCACCTGAAAGATGCTGCCTTTCCGTTAAAGTGTAACTCACCATGAACTACCCAGCCAGAGCTGGAATTGTGGCATAAGAACATGAATACAAAAAGCTAAGGAATAGGGAGCTCTGGTGGCCTAGTGGCAAGAAGCTGCACTGCAATCCCAGAGTATGTGGTGCGAATACACCAGATGCTCTGCTGTAGAAGGAGGGGCAATCTCCTGTACCATACACACACACACAATAATACAACATTTTTTTTAAAGCTAAGGAATAATTTACACAGAATTAATCTTGGATAGTTAAGGGGGATGAGAAGGGAGAGAGGTGATAAAAAAATTAATCAACAGTAAGTTGAGTGAAGGGAAAGGCAATAAACAATAAGGGTTTGACGAGACATGATAATTAATTACATTCATCAATTATAATTATTGATGCAAAACAAAACATGAATGAATGAAATTTAATGATTCGTAAACTTTTCATTCAAAAAAATGAGTAACAAAAGCCTCTTATTCAAATGTGTAAGGAAACATACAAAAGCATTAAGGCAAATGCAAACAACTTTAAAATCCACAGACAAGATCATATACAATTAAGCAGTGCTGTCTGTATTATATTCATATAATACATAACACAGTAGAAATAAATGTACTAGAACCATATAAATTAAACATTCAAATTCATTGCCATCAAGTCAGAACCAACTCATAGCTAATCCACTAGCAGGTTTTCAGTGGCTGTAAATCATGCAGGCAATTGCCCCTTTTTCTTCCTCAAAGGTGCTAGTGGATTCGAACTGCCAGACGCCTTCCCCATTAGGCTACCAGAGCTCCCTGCTAGAACTATAGTTACTAAATTTTTATTTAAATCTATTTTAATACATTTTGAGGTATAGGGGAGAAAGAAAAGGTCAAAGGACAGATATCATTAAGAAAAAGTTTATTATATAAAATCAAACAGTTAAAATGATTGGCTTGGATAGATAGATAGAGCAAAAATTCACTAAACTCTGGGCAGTGATTACCTTTAAGGGGAAGAAGAAAACCAGGATTGGGAAGGGGTACATATAATTAAAACTGTAATGGGGGCTTTTTGGTTTTGGGGGTTTTTCTTGTTGTTTTCTTTTAAATTAACCAATCTGCTGGGTAAGTAATTCTACATTTAAAAAAAAAAATGTCTGAAACAGTTGTTGGGGAGGGAAATCCCAGAACACAAAAGGGTTCTTATTCACAGTCACAATATTGGAAACGTACAAGTGAAACCAAAATTGAAACAGCACAAACCTTCCTGGTGACTTTTTGATTTAGCAATCCCCTGACTGAACTTGACGCTAATTTGCTACAAGTGAATGGACAGGAAAAGGAAGGGCTGGGCTCCAGTCTGACAAGATGTGCCCTGTGGACGCTCGGTGAAGGAGAAGGAGAAGGAGAGGGAGAGGGAGAGGGAGAGCTTTACAAAAGGAACACCAAGATAATTATTTAAGCGTTTGAAAATCCTTAGGCAAAAGAAGTTCTAGAATTTTACCTCACGTATTAGTCAATGTATTAACCAATGTGTTGTCCTTGTTAGGTGCCTTCCAGCCAACTCATATGACTCTATACACAAGGGGAACCTTGCTGAACTTTCACCATCTTCACAAACTGCAAGCACCCAATCCATCTCGTTTAGCGTCTCCTTCTCTTCTGCCTACCCTCTACTTTTCCATGAATGATATCCTTTTCCAGAACTGGATCCTCCTAATAACATGGTCAAAGCAAGTGAGATAAGTCTGCTCGTCTTTGCTTCTAAGTAGCACCTGCCTGGCTCCACTTCTTCCAAAACTAAACTACTAGGTGTCCGTTCCTAAGAGGTTTCTCTTGCTTTTCACTTGTTTGAAGGAGACAGTACTTGTTGAAGGATATGTGTACCTTACAGGTCTGGTAGCTTCAAGCCCTCTATTCTCCATCCTGCCTTGGGCCTCTCCACTGGTTAATTGCTGGCTCTTCCACATCAAACACTGACTTCCTGTTTCCCCATTACTGAGCTCCAAAGGCTTGGAAATGGCTAAGAGGTTTTGAGAAACAGCAGAAAGAAAAAACCCAGAGTGGAGATAGCCTTGGCTTTCTGAAGGAAAAAAAGATCTTAACACGGTTTTAATAATCTTTCAAACTTTCCTCTGTAGCTGAGGGGCTGAGATGTGGGAAATGAAGAACTGGAAATCACAGGAGAAGTTCAAATTCACAACAGTAAAAAAGTTTCGACTAGCATTTTAGATACTAGGATTCTAATCTTGGCTTGTTCTAAACTTTTCATGATCTACAAGTTCCTTCCTTGGAAAAAAAATTGTGGTAAAATATATACAAATTTTTCCTATTTTGGCTTCATTTCTTAAAGTGTATAATTCTGTGGCATTAGTTATCTTCACAATATCATACAATCATTATAGTTTCCTTTTTCACTATCCTAACAAAATTCTCCTCCTATAAAGATTTACAGCCTCAGAAACCCCAAGGGTCATTATGAGTTGTACCTGATGTACCTGATGACAGTGCGGTAGATAGAAAGAGGCTGACTGGGTCCTCTTGGGGAGTGTTATTCTAAGTGCCTTAGACCTGAAACCTTCAGAGGAGCACAGAGGACTTTTTATGCACCCTCGCCGAGGTAGTTATCTCCTGCCCTGGCAGTGAGTGTCCAGCACCTTGTCCCACTTCATGGTACTGATGGAGGCACAGCAGTCAAGGGGCTCCTCTCAGTTCCTAAGTTATCATCACTAGGACAACAAACCAAACCTAAGCTGCTTCATCCAATGGATAGAGAGAGCCCTCCTACAGGACAGAGCAGAGCTTCACGACGGATAATGAGATCCATCCTACAGGACAGGGCAGAGCAGAGCTCCACAGTGGCTAAGGAGATCCATCCAACAGGACAGGATAGAGATCCATCCTACAGGACAG
>NW_006399751.1:111327-123499 GCF_000299155.1 Elephantulus edwardii
GAGCAGAGCTCCACAGTGGATAAGGAGATCCATCCTACAGGACAGGGCAGAGCAGAGCTCCACAGTGGATAAGGAGATCCATCCTACAGGACAGGACAGAGATCCACCCGACAGGACAGAGCAGAGCTCCACAGAGGATAAGGAGATCCATCCTATAGGACAGGGCAGAGCAGAGCTCCACAATGGATAAGGAGATCCATCCAACAGGACAGGATAGAAATCCACCCAACAGGACATGACAGAGCAGAGCTCCACAGTGGATAAGGAGATCCATCCTACAGGACGGGGCAGAACAGAGCAGGGCTCCACAAGGTTTCCAAAGCTGTAGATGTTTACAGAAGCACGCTGTCTCATCTTTGTCCTAGGAGAGCCTGGTGGGATCAAACCATTCACTTTTTGGCTTGAGGGTAGGCACTTATCAACATGCCACCAGACTTCCATAACCCACAAATTAAAAGGAAAAAACCCCAAACTCCAAGTCTGATTCCGGCTAACAGTGACCCTGTAAGAAGAGCTGACCTTGCTGAGGCTATAAATCTCTACAGAAGCAGGCTGTCACATCACTCCCTTGGAGAAAGCAATGGGCTCTCCATCAGATGGGTGACCCTTCTGTTTGTTGTCAGTGCTTTAACTACAGTGCCACCAGAGGTCCATACTGAGTCCACAAAACCCACTGTGTTGAGATGATTTGGACTCCCAAAGCCCTTTCATCAGGTTTCCAAAGCAATAACTCTTTACAGGAAGAGACAGCCCATCTTACTTCGCTTGTGCGGCTGGCAGGCTCGAACTGCTGACTTTTCAGTTAGCATCCTGACCAGTGCACCACCAGTCTCCACAGTTAATACAGAAACTTGACGGTGTGCTTGTGCATGGGCCTGTGACATGCAGCCTCCTACCCTAGGCTGTGACTGTACAGCCTTCTTTGGGAATGCAGAAACTCTAGTAACATTGGTCGTGGACACTGCAACTCCCCGAGTGCGGCCTCTGGCTCTATTCTGCTGCCCCACACGCTGACTCTGGGGCCTGGTGTCAGCGTGGAAGGCACCAGAGTTCTGACATGGCAGCCTCTAGTTCTGCTGCACCGAAGGCTTTATCATCCACAACCTACTCAAATCCCTCCCCCAACAGCTACCAAAAATTCCCCTGGTGAGAAATGCTATTATGAGAACGGGTGGCTGCTTTGTGACTCACACTGTTTCATTAAAAAGATTCTTTTCCCCCCTCTCCCTTTTTCAAACAGATTTTCAGTAGAGAAATCCAAAGGCTTTCCAAAGCCACAGCAAAACAGAACAGCTCATAATACTATTTCTCAAAGGCCTGCCACTTCATAGAGGATTCCCATACCTCAAAATCCCAGAAATGAAGATTCAGGGGCCTCTTGTGATGTACTTGGCTTCTGGGATAAGCGAGGAAGTCAGAAATGGATGTATTAAACACAGCCAACATGACTGGGCTCGTCAGATATTAAGATGGAAAGCAGTTATCTTGCAAGTCAGTCCTGATTACAGGTCTTGGATTTGTCTACAGAATTCCAGGGTGACTGACTGTACTTGGCATGTCTGTTTTGGCTGCATCTTACTGGGACAGAGCAAATCTAATAATTATATGGAGTTCCTGGCATTTGGGGCTGCTTGTTGCTTTAGTGTTCTAATCAAGTTTCTTTGAAAAACAGACATTGTTACAGGATACTGTCCAGGGTCAGCTCCTACCTTAGACAGAACAGAAAAAAACAAAACACTGCCTGATCTCATGTCTTTGAAGACATTATAGGTATAAATGATGTAGACGGAATAGAGCAGTATCACAGATAGTCATTTTTTTGTTGTTTGTACTAGTGCAAATACTTGATTTTATTTGTTGGAATCCTTCAAATGACTGGGATTCCTAGAACACCGGGGCTAGCATCAGGATAAAAGAATCCTAGTAACTCTACAGAAAGGCACTTTCTTAGCAAAGAGAAAGATTATTCAATATGGAAACAAATGGAAGGATTTCCCAACAGCTAAGAAGCATGGGCAAAATGACTAAGCCGGCTGGATCTTGGGTTCTCCGCCCACCATGGTCCCACGTCATCCGGGAGACTCCAGATTTAAGTTTCTCGCACATGCTGGCAAATCCACTCTGACCTTAAAAGATACTTACAGTACAGTGCAGAGGTGGCTAATTTTAGAACAACTATGTGTGGCCCATGGTTTATTTAATTTTACTTCGAGGGTTATACCTTTTACCAGTAAGAAAGTCTGAGCCTTCACAATAGCTGTTCAGGCTGCTGGCATTCAACCCCAAACCTCAGGATTTGAAATGTTCCTTGGTTTGGAGACTGTGGGACATGGTTTCATGAGACAGTCCAACTAATTGACCTAGTAGTGTGTTTAGTGGTCCTGTGCTACTTCCTACTTTGTTGCACAGTCCTTGGGGTTATAAAAGCTTACAATCATCTCTATACTCTACTTGCTTGGAGCAACAGAAAATGAAGAGTGAGGAATGGAAAGGAGAATTATAATGTATTGGTGAATGCCTCCTCTACCATGAGACCAGGACTAGATGGTGCCCAGTTAACATTACTGTACTAAATATTTTGATTCAAGATTCTACAGAAGAATTCAGATCAAAACAAGGCAAATACAGAACAGAATTAAAAATTCCCAAGGGCTATAGATTTTCTAATGAACTTCCCCCCCCCCCCCAATGAACTCTCGACACAGACCATATGGAGCTGTACTGCTAAACCAAAGGACAATGTTCCTTGGCAGTTGAATTCACCAGTGGCTTGGATCCACCTGCAGTTCACTGGGAGAAAGAAAGGCAATTTCCTCCCATACGACTTATCCTGGAAGCACAATGGAGGATCAGCAACGAACTGGGTAAACATCCTGGAGCCCTGGCAGTAGGAAAAAAACCCCAAACTGCCGCACCCAAGATAATCTCTAAAACTTAAACCAAAAATGCCCTTTGAAGTCAAACTAAAAATCAAACAACAGTCTAGTTTAGCTACTAAAAAAAGTTTGTCTTGAACATGATGCACTTTTAACATCTACATGAACCTATATGTATTCAAAGTGACAACAGCATTTTAAAAGCATAAACAAGAAAAGATGGGGCAAAAAAACTACACACTTGCAAGAATACAATGAATTGATGTCATTGAACTGTACATAAAAAAATATGGTTGAACTGTACGTTCTGCTGTGTATATTCTCAATATCAAAATAAAATTTGAAAAAGTAAAGTCTAAGACATGCTATGATGGGTCTAACTCACTAAGACAAAATGCAAACCACAGCTACAAAGATGAAGTTTCTAAAAAAATCACCTTTCAAAAAAAATTAAGATATCACCTTATGGTGAAAGTTCAGAAAGTCTCTCATCATGGAACATTCTTATCAATTCTCTGTTATGGGCAAGAAGTCCTTACCTGTGTTGGGCAAGGTAGAAGGTCAGGAAAAGAAAATATGCCCCTTGAGATGAAGTGACACAAGGTGCTCGAGCACGTTATACATCTTGAGGATGATGCAGGATAGACTCTGGTTCTGATCTGCTGTTCACAGGGTCACAAGAACAGTAATCGACTCATCTGCACCTGACCACATGTTGTGATCCTTGGGAAGTGCTGTCAAGTCAGTTCCAATTCATATCCATCCCAGGTACAACAGAACAAAACACCACCTGGTCTTGAGACAACCTCATCACAGCTGCTGTGCTTGAGCCCATCCCTGCAGCTCTGTGTCAATCTGTCTTATAAGGACTTCTTCCTTTCCGTTCACTCTCTACTAAGTACATCTAACTATACGACATATTAATAATTATTCCTTGTGGGAATGACATCCCAATTGCTAGTGTGGGTTGTAATAAATAAGGTTCTTCAATCCCAGAGGCACGCAGTTTGAATCCACAAGATGCTCTGCTGGAGAAGGAGGGGCAATCTCCTCCTGTGCCAGTCAGATCTGATTTGATGGTACACACACACACACACACACACAAATAATCAAATACAATAAATAAGGCCCTTAAAAACTTCCTTCAAAAAACCAAAGTGGCAAACTGTGGGGCTCAGAGACTTCTAGCAGCAAGACCAGAGAGGAAAACTGGTTCTTACATTTCCATAAGGTTACTTTACAGTAACAGATTTAAAAAGTGGTGTGAATCATTTCTCTAGAAAACAGTGTTCAATGATCAAAAAGAAAAGTGGCTCTAAGGATGACAAAGATACACATGAGCAGTTTGGCCATTTAGGGTTTTTTTTAAGAACTTTCAATTCTCTCATTAAGAAGACAGAGAACCAAACTGAATGGCTTAAGGAATTTCTCAGTAGGCTCCTGACTAAAACCACAATGAGTAGATCTCTTGCCTAGTCTAGAAATAAGCATTTAGTAAATAAATAATTTGACTGAAGAGTAAATATCCTTGCCATAGCCTCATGGACAGAACATCTGTTTCCTTATTCAAGAAAGGAACTGAAGAAGGGAAAATCTTCTATATGTTGCAATATTCAGACTTTTTTTTTAAATTTTATTATTTTGTACATGTACCATCAAATCATATCTGACTGATATAGGAGGAGATTGTCCCTCCTTCTCCAGAAGAGCATCTGGTGGATTCGAACAGCACATCTCTGGGATTGCAGGGCAGTTTCTTGCCACTAGAGCTCCCTGCAATATTCAGACTTTTAAGAAGCAAAGAATATGAGAAAAAGAATAAAATACTGTGAACTGTTATTTTTATATACACACATACACACACGTGTGTGTGTGTGTAAGAGTCATTCAGTAAGTATCAGATGAATATGTGAGGCTCAGCTCCATATATTCATGGGGGGTGGGGGGAACCAATCTTCTGTAAACCAAACATCTCATGGGATTTGGCTTCTTGGCTTGGAAGTTTTAGGGTGATGGTTTCATGGGACATCACAATTATTTGGTCTAACCATGTTTGTCTCTTAGTTCCTTTCATAGTGCCTGTGGTCTTAAATGCTTGCAAGGAGCCATCTAAAACATGGCAACTGGTCTTAGCAACAGAGGAAATAAAGTCAGGAATAAGAGGAAGAGATAGAACAAGTGGCAAACTAAGACCATCAACAACTGGCTCCTTTGTCAGGAGAACTGAAGAACTGAATGGTGCCCAACTCTTATGACTGAACTGTGACCAAACACTCTACAAAAGAGACTGAAAATTCTTATCAAAAGGAGGAAAATGCGTAACTTCAAATGCTTACAGGAAGCGGATAAACTCCTAGAACTACTATCCTGGGATAATCTTGAAAACTTAAACTAAAAATATTCCCTAAAGTCTTATTAGCACCAAATTATGATTTAGCTTAAAAAGCAAAGATGACTGCCTTGAGTATCATGCTCTTTTAAGATCTATCTGTATGGGATCAAATTGAAAAGAGATCCAAATATTGGATAGAAAATTTAGAGGGAAGTGAATTTGTGGTAATGAGCAATGAGTTTATGTTAATGAGGGAGGAACAGCTCAAGAATCGACTTTAAGACTGGTTGAACAACTCCAGGAATGCAATAAATGTCACTGAACTGTACATATTCAACCTACTGAAATGATAACATATTTTGCTATGTATATTATCAACAACAAAATTTTTTACAAAACTTAAAACCAAAGTCATCACTTGAGAAGTCTTCTTAAAATCAAACAGCAGTTCCATTTAACTAGTAAAGATGCTTTTCATATTATCTTCTTTTAAGATCTATCTGCATGGGGTCAAATCGACAACTGAAACTCAAAAGATCTGACAGGAAACTCAAGAGGGCAGTGAGTTTATGTTAATGTAGGAGGAACAACCCTGAAGGAAACAAAAAAAAATCTCTCAAACTCATTCAAACTTACTCATAATTGACCCTTTAGCAGGTTTTCAGAGGACACTGTCCATCTTTCCCCAGAAAAGCAACTGTGCCTTAGAAGTAAAATCCAGGGGAAGCCTGGCACTAAAGGGGACTTATCACAATTACCTCCCCTTTGGCACAACTCTGATTCTGTGGCCTAGGCAATAGGTTTAGGCCTGTCCACAGGAAACGAAAGTCTTCTGTATATGTACAGTTTTAGAATCATTTATCTATCTCTAGCTTTTTCCTTAGCTCTAATGAATTCTGGGACCGGGGTTCCATAACCAGCATGGTTAACGAGCTCCCCAGAAAACATTTGGCACAGTTAAGTTTTAGATTGCTCCTAAACAATTCAAAGAAGTCAGGAGAGTGTGTCTGCCCCCTTCTTATTAAACATCCAAGAGCAAATTATATCATGTCTCTAAGTGGAAGCCTCCAGGAATCTAATAAATTTCTACTCCCTTCCCCTTGACTCCAACAGGAGGCTGTACATTTAAGATTATCATATCCAAAGTTAACAGTCTCATTTGATGAGTTTACCAACTATCCCCACTAACACTTTAAGATCAAATTTGGTTCTTTCTTTGCTTCTTATTTGAAGATAATCTGTTTATTCATTTTTACCAACAGCTCACCTCTCATCCATACAGTACTCAAAAGACAGGAACCAAATCAATGGACTCAAAGATAAGTCTCTGTCATACAAGAAAACAGGATTCAGAAGTAAAGAGAGCTGACTCTATGAGAAGCCCTTGTCACTCTCAAGCCAATACCTCAAGTAACCACCATGAATCATTTGATTCAAATGAGGTTATGACAAAGCTCAAAAGAGAAACAGACTAAAATTTACAGTTATCCACCACACTCAGAGAAGGTGCATGAGGATCTAAGTTTTGAGTTAAATGACTCTAGCACCACAACCTCAAAAACCCACTGTCATTAAAAAAAAAACCAAAAACACAAAACACCATATCCAAACATTACCCCCAATCCTGAAACTGTTAAAATTAAAGTTAGTTGTACAATCGGGTTTACTACCATCTCATTGTCCAATAAACTTGGGCTGTCTGTCACATATGCAAAATACAAAACATGTTTCTTTTCCCAGAATGAAATGGAGTCAATGAGTTCTTTGGTTAACTCTTAACCAAGATGGTTTGGCTCACAACAGCCTTTGTGACATCTCTAGGGTTGGTTTTTGTTTGCACACATCCCAAAAGTAAACAATTTAGAGGCTCAACCACTGTTTCTTGCAACACCTTTCAAACCTCAATGAGAAAGAGGTTACCATGACCACAAGGAAATGACCGTCTTCTCAAAGGAACTTTGTCTTTCATTTTAAAGAAAATTAAATATTTCATAGAGAACTAAAAATTCTACTTTTGGGGGAAAAATCATTAAGGAACTTTTGCAAAGCAGGGAACTCACCACATTCTCTGGAGTCCACAGAATGTGTTTCCTTCTCCAGAAACCATGTCAAGGCCTATTACCTCCAGCACACCTATGGCGAGGCACAAAGAACCTTCTGATCCACTCCCCTGGAGCTGGCAGCTCTAATTATGTAACAATAGGGAGAATTAAGTCATTTGAGAACCCTAGAGTTGCAGCAAAACAGAATCCATGAGATATCCTGCTGGCATGTTCAAAGGCTTATTAAAAGCCACCTTCTATCAGCCCCAGTTGATGGCTTGGTGACAACAGGGGAACAGCTCAGATTTTCCTAAATGTTCACATGGAGGCATTATAGACTATGGAGAAGCTGGAACAAAACATCCAATGACCAGCCATTTTATATTATAGCAGGATTCAGAAAACAGGCAACCTCTTCCAAGAAGGTGGGCCTTCTGGAGTTACTGTCCACTACTAGAACAGGACTGGCACGAAAGAAGGGTCAGGACTTTAGGGTACTCCACAGAGAAGCGCCAGGAACTAAAATACCTTCACCTCTCTGCCACGGTGTTGAATTTGATTCCTAGGGACCCTCCAATGACTTTCCAAGGCTGTGGATTTTTGTAAGAGGAAATTGTCCATCAGTTTCTTCAGAACAGCTGGTGGATTTGCAGCCCAGACATGTTACATCCTTCAACATTCAAGCTAAAACACTTCATAGCAAGACTTAAATTTTAGGAAAGTAGAGACTCAAATGGTTCAACAGAGCAGGTTTTCACAAAAGCATTCATTACCACCAATGTCCCAGCAACATACGTCAAGTTCTAATAGAGAGTCTTGGCTTCCTTTATGGGTAATGGTTCAGAGAGCAGAGCTCACTCTCTCCCATCCAACTGGGTAGGAGATCAAAGAAGGCAGAGAGCTATTAGAGAAGTGCATCTTAAGGCTCAGTATCACTTTCCATTATTTGTCTACAGAAACGATCTCAACAGACCCTTACAGCAGCAGAATGACTATTATCTCCATCTGACAGATGAAAAAATGGTGACTTTAAAAGCTAAATGTTTCACTTGGTCAAGGTCACAGGTCAGACTCATTACACGCTTAACCACTAGATGCATCCTGCCTCCTGGCGTGCAGACCAATTTCTAGGGCCCTACCACAATCCCTTATGTTTCTAGGATGAGAGGCACAAGAGTGGAACGGTTATGAGACCAGCTTCTGTTATCAGCAGATCTGCATGGATCCCAATTCCACCATCTACTGGCTTTTATGACCTTGACCTCTCTGAAGTGTCAGCCTTCTCACATGTCTGATGGGTTGTGGTGATTAACTGAGAGCTGCTTAGAGCAACAAATGAGATGTGGGCATAAAAACCCTCAAATTCATTCATGCAACAATGATCTGTGCAGGGCCCAGGGCATGGGTTATAGTCATAATCAGGAAGTCTTGTTCTCATGGAGCTTAGGACATAGAAGTAAACAAAGGTAGAAAATACTGTTGGAATGTGCTAAGGAAACAGGTAATGGTTGGAGAGAAAATTTTTATAAAGGGGGTCAATTTTTAAGAGTGGTCAAGGTCTCTTGGAGGAGAAATTGAGGTTGAGACCTAAGAGATCAGAAGAAGCCATATCTATGTGAAGAATGGAAAAAGCATTTCAGGCCTAGAGAGCAGGATGCATGAGGGCCGCCAAACTGAGAAAAGACAAAGGGACCGAGGTGTATCCTCTCAGGAGATTTGGAGAACAGGCTCCACCGGCTGCCACTGCTGAGGATTACCACATCCACTTTATAAATAACAAAGATGAGGCTCCAGAGAGGTTTTGTGTCTTGTCCAAGGTCACAGCGATTGAGAGGAGGTGCTAAGACTGGGACTCCAGTATGATTCCATAACACGATGATACACAACATAAACTCATACTCTTTGAGAAATCTCCCACTGAAATAACTGACAACTCGGTTTTCTGTGCCCATGATGAGCTTCAAAGGCATCTTGGAAACATAAGCTAAGTAGCCATCACCTTTCAGGCAGCTAAATCTATTGTGCACTGAAATGCTTTGCCTTTTAAATCTTACAACACAAGTGCAAAAAAAATGGCTCAGACCTTACTCAAAGGCTCCAATGTGAAAATAAGTGTCTCTTCTAGAAAAAAAGGACTCAAGAAACAAGGACTGCCCCAGAAGGTCCCATAGTTTGTTGACACAGATTCACCACTGCCAAACTAAATCCATCCAACTACTGCCAAAGAATCCATTCTAAGAGCTACCAACCGTCCTGGGCAGAGCCGAACTGCCCCTTAAGAATTCCAAGACTGTAAACCGTAACAGAAGGCGACGATTTCATCTTTCTCCCTCACAACAGCCAGTAGACTTAAATTACCCAGCTCCCATTTTGTGGATCAATACTTAACCCACTGTGGCACTGGGCCATCAATGCAGATGACCCGTATCATGAGTGTTTACCTCCAAAGACCTGCCCAGGAAAAGCTAATGACTTAATCTATAGAAACACCAATTCTCGAAAGGAGTGGTTCTCAATCAGAATAAAACTACTTCCTCCACCACCCCAGAGGGCATCTAAAAACTCATAGGGATATTTTGGGGGGATAGAAATGGATTACAGGAAATTACTGTCAACTAGGAAGAGAGGAGCATTTTCAACAGGATGGACTGACACAGGTAATTACAACAATGGGCCTGAGCATGTGAGAGATGGTGATGATGGCTAGGGCAAGGTTCAGATCTGTTGTTCATTGGTTTGCTATGAGTAGTCGTCAACGCCATGGCATCTAACAACAACTGTCACTCAGGATGCAAGGTCAGATGTGCTCAATATCTTGAATGGGCAAATCGAGTCATCTATAGCAAAGAACGAACTGCCCAAAATACTAATGCCACTTTTCCTCAAAGAATTAATATGCCTCAACTTTTCTCATTACTCAATCACTCCCTCTAGCCTTAGCACACTGACTGAGAAGAAAAGAAGCTAAGGTTTCAGAGCTAAAAATTTTGGAATTAGCAATCAAGAAGTTTCTAGTTAACCAGAGACTTAAGGAATTTTAGTACAAAGTGATCTATCTTCCTTCACCCCCAGACAGGCCCTTGTCTGTTCTGTGACACACAGAATTGTTGCTATAACAATGGCACAAATAATATGTCTGACTCTCTCTGAACTGAGTATCACAGGATATGTTAAACAATTTAAGCTGCCTAAAGCTTATCAAATAAATGTCAAAAAAATAATGCCAAAGGCAACCACACCTTGAACTTCAATGGGGGCAGAGTCTGATGCAGTTAAGCTGATGTCTGGAAATTAAAACACCATCCTAGTCATTCAAAAGCAACCTTCAAAGGTTCCTCTAAATCAATTCCTATTTCTCCAAATTAAAGAAAACCTCACAAAATTTTGTGATTTGAAAAATGAATAATTTAGGGGGGGGAAGGGCAAATCCAGGTTATTTCAAGAAGAAAAAATAATTATCCAGTCAGTCTCTTATTTCACAGCACCCAGAAGAGATGTCCAACAGTTCAATGCTTCCTCAAGTGCAAAAGGGCAGAAGCAGTCTTTCCCTGGAACAACAAATGTCTACATTTCCTTAACTCTCCCAAAGCTGTCTGAATATGAAAGGTCTTCACTCTACCTTGCCTATCAGCAAACAGCGGCCCCACACCCTTTCGGCCAATTTTCTAAAAGCCTTACCTGGCAGTCTCAGGTAAGCCAAGCAGACAGACCTGTTTTCCTGCCACTGCACCTGCCTCCTTGAGCCTGGGAAATTCCCCTCCAGCCCGTGACTGGCCAGTCCTCAGAAGTTCACAGAACCAATTTGCCCAAATGCTTTGAAGCGTCATCTTCTCCCATCATGTGTCAGCACCCAGACAGATTAAAATCCCACCTGGCCAGGCTCTTGAGTAAAGAAATGCAGGTGGAGCCCTCCATGAGAAGGAGAAGATGGAGGGAAGTGAGATGAACTGAGAGTACTGTGTCTGGAGCCTGGAGCTCTGGTTCTGCAAAAGCTCTGAGGGAGGCTCCAGGCTGAGCCTTGGGTCCAGCAGGCCACACCTGTCTGTGTGCTAGCAGCTTGCAGGCTGCTCCATTTTCCACCATTCCAACACATCTCCTGCAGGGTGTCCAAATCAGGCAGCCCCTCTCCCAGCACGAGCGAGACTCCTAATCCAAGCACCACTTGGCCCCAATTATATTTCTTTTCACACTCTTTGCTTTGTTTGGGAGACACTGCTGGGTGGAACGGGCTCCATCTCTGTTACCAGTGAGGCGGGCACAATACTGCAGTGACTAAAAGAAAGGAGGAACCCACGCTGACTTGCTGGAGGCCAGACAAGACCTCTTCTGAGGATTCTGGTCCCAATAAAGGGAGATCAGGAGGCAGGTTTGACTCTGCCCATCCACGAGTGAACACCACCGCGCTAACCTGTCCGTTCCCAGCCTCGTGGAAAGCCGGCTGTCTAGAGAGAGCGGGCATCCCATTCAGCCCTCGGCAGAGGGAACCAAAGAGGACCAGGCCGATACGGGTCGCGCTCCCGGTATCCAAACCCTCGCAAGGCGCGTGAAGGTGTGAGGCGCCCCGGCGTGCCCTCCCTCCCCGGCGCTCCACCCTCCAGGCCTCCAGCACCCGCGGACTTACCACTGTGCGAGCTGAACCACCTGGGTGCGATGTGCAGAGGTAGAGCATCCGCCAGCGAGGCTCGGGAGCCCAGGTACAGCATCCCGTCTCTATGGTGACCGCCGCCTGTCTCTTGGTAACCATTGCCATGGGCATAGGTGGAGTCGGACGCGGACCCTCCGCCGCTGGGCGCCCGTTCGGAGTCGCTGGTCCCCCGGGAGGCGGGGGTGTAGAGGCCAAAGGGCACCCCTCCGGCTGTGCTGGGGTCCATGCCCATGCCTGCCACCGAGCTGACCGAACGGCTGCGCAGCCCCATGGCCCC
>NW_006399751.1:124022-125640 GCF_000299155.1 Elephantulus edwardii
CGTTCCCCGGCTCAGGACGGCGCGACCACAGACGGCGGCCCCGACCCCTCCAGGCCTCGGCAGGCTGCGACTCTGGACGGCCAGGCGAAGCTCTGGAAACAGCGACCTCGTCGCGTCGCGCGCTCGCTCCAGCCGCCGCCGGCCTCGCTCACTCCCCGGCTGCGCTCGCCGGCGCTCGTGGAGACAATGGAGGGCGGCAGAGCGCAGGCGCGGCCCGCGCCCCCTCCCCCTTCCCCTCCCCCCCGCCGGCTTAACCCCTTCGCGGCCCCTGCGGCGCCCGGCCGCTGCCGCCCTGGATCCCCGCCCGCCCACGCCCCGCCAGCCAGCCACCTGCGGGGCCTGGCCCCAGGCGTCAGGAGCAGCAGCGCAGCTTCTTTTGGAAGCAAGCACCCACCCTTCAGGTCCCAGAAAGTGACTGATTATTCAGAGGCGCATCATGTATGGGGGAGGGGCGGCGATGATGCCGGGGGTGGAGAGGCACAACAGGAGGAACAAAATTGCTTAATCCGCCTACCTGGCCCCGAGGGTCACTGGTCAAACTCCCCTGGAAAAAATTTGCCCCTACAGCACCCTCTAGTGGTCACGCTGTCCAACCTCTCTGAGCTTCCCCAGCCCCTTTATTGGCTTTAGGGGCGCTGCCAGGACCCCTCCTAACATCCAGAGGCTTGTCTTTTAAGCTGGGGGACTTAGAGGTGAACTGGCCCCACTGGGGTGCTTTGTAGCGCCTAGCTATGAGGACAGTTGTCCAGAGCATCCAAATTTGTGCATAAGCAAATAGGCAGGTTTTAAAGTTGTACAGTAAAAGTGAAAAGATAGAGATAGGAACTAGAATGATGCAGCTGGGAGAGGTTAGTGAAACTCCTTAGCCCAGGGCAGGACTCCTGTTTGGGATGCCTTTCCTGAAAGCTACCTAGGTCTTAGAACATGGCAAGTGTTTAGGGTTGACCTAACCCTCAGTTTGCCTCTGTGGAACACCTTTTCAACCTCCCAACCTGTGCTTTTTCATTCACATTCACTTTCATTCCATAGTTCTCTTGATCAGCAGCTATTTTCCAGGTGCTCTGTGCTAAACTCTGATTATGAGTTTCATCCATCCCTTCCCTGACAGACTGACTTCTTGCTCTGGTATGCATAGGAATCAGATTGATTACATCTCCGGGAAGAACAGGGAGAAGAAGCTCCATATCAGCTGTGAAAACTAGGCCAGGAGCTGATTGTGGAACAGACCACCAACTACTCATATGCAAATTCAAGCTGAAACTGAGGAAAATTAAACCTAGTCCACGGGGAACCAAAATATGACTTTGAGTCTATCCCACCTGAATTTCAGAACCATCTCAGGAACAGGTTTGAGGCCTTGAACACTAATGAGCAGAGACCAGATGAGTTGTGGGAGGATATCAAGGGTATTGTCCAAGAAGAGTGCAAACGTTCATTACAAAGACAGAAGAGGAAGAAAAGACCAAAATGGATCTCAGAAGAGACTCTGAAAATTGCACTGGAGCGCAGAGAAGCCAAAGCAGAGGGAAAAATTCAAGATACTAAAGACTTGAACACAAGATTTCAAAAGGCAGCACGGGATGACAAAGTAAAATACTACAATGAAATGTGTAAGGAG
>NW_006399751.1:127225-127728 GCF_000299155.1 Elephantulus edwardii
GGACATCATGCTTGGTAGGGTGGAGGGACAGCACAGAAGGGGAAGGCCCCCTATGAGGTGGATTGATTCAGTGACTGGGTAATTGGGATGGGTGTGTCGGAGACGTTGCGATTGGCACAGGACAGAGCAGAATTTAGGGATGTTGTACACAGGGTCGCTATGAGTCGCAAGCGACTTGATGGCACATAACAACAAACAACAACAACTTCCACATCAAGGAGCGTGGCAGTGGGTACACATGTTATAAAACACAAATCCTGTATTCTCACTGCCATCAAGATGGTTCTGACTCCTAGCGATCCTCCATCAGGCTTTGGAGTCTAAATTGTGACTGTCCATATGTATTCTGTGAAATTGCTGGTGAACGCAAACTGCCACAGAACTGCCTCTGGGTTAGCAGTCCAATTCAGGGTGTGGGCTGTGCCACCAGAGCGCCCCACCGTGTCACCAGGGCTCCTTAATAGACAGCAGATGTATATTAAGATGGGTTAAGGAGAGACAAT
>NW_006399751.1:129055-130635 GCF_000299155.1 Elephantulus edwardii
TAAAAAATAAATAAATTAAAAATGACATTTTTACTGAAAAAAAAATTCCGTTAACAAAGTTAACACTTCTACACTCAGTCCTGCATTATTAGCAATAATCAACATTAATCTACAAGTGGGTAGATAGGTAGACAGCCAAGACAAACAGATACAGGCAGGCAAAAGTGACCACACCCAGGATCATACATAGGTTTGACAGATGATATTTATACCCTTAGATTATTTGATGCTATAAACATTAAGGGGAAAGATATATTAGTAGGAAACCAAATTTCATGGATCATTCCAATTAATTGATCTAATAATATGTTTAGTACTTCTGCATTCTAGTTCACTGCAATAGTGTCTAGAGTCTTAAAAGCTTGCAAGTGGTCATCTAAGGCAACAATTGGTCTCTATGCATCTAGAAAAACAGGAGGAAGGAGATTCAGGAATAGAAGGAGGCTTTGGAATGTATGACTAATTGCCTCCATGAACAACTGCCTCCTTTTGCTCTGAGACCAGAAGAACTGGATGGCGCCAGCCTACCTTTCCTAAACACTTCCATCAAAGGTTCCACAGAGGGATGAAGGGAGACGATGCAAGACAACCTTTCAAATTCTCATGGAGTCTAGGCTTCTTTCTGGAGTCTTGGAAGGTAGATGAACTCCTGAAAATGATGTCCTTAGGTAACCTTAGGTAAACCAAAAATATCACCTGAAGACATCTTAAAACCAAACAGTAGCTTATCTTAACTAGTGAAAAAAAATACCTGCCTTGAGCATTATGTTGTTTAAAAACTATTTCTATGAGGTCAAAGTGACAAGAGGAATTCCACAGGGACTTTTGGAGACAGTTTATGTTAATGAGGAAAAAAACAACTCAGATAAAAGCAGATGAGACTAGTTGTAGAACTCAAAGGATGTAATCAGTGTGGGAAGGGATAGTACATGTAGAAATAATCAAATTGGTGTATTTTTTGCTCTGTATATGCTCATCAACAACAAAAGAAAGGAAATCATAAAAGGACTGGTCTGTCACAGATCTGGATTATCCCAGTGTGTCCAGCCTGGAAAAAACCAAGGAAGGATTATTTGCAAGCACAGAAGTGGCTGGAGTTGAACACAAAGCTGAGCCCTTGAAATGAGAAACAAAAGTAGAGAGACCCAGAAAGTGCCACCTGTAAAAATGTCTTTACCCAACATTTTCTTTTGTGGATAGCTGGAACTCAAATGAATCATCTGAAGGAAACTAAGAAAACTTTAACATCCTCTCCCATAAAGAAAGATGGTAGTAACAGAAGATGAAGACCTAGGGTGCGTACCTAGCACTGTGGTTTGTTTGTTTGTTTGTTTGTTTGTTTGTTTTTTAAAGAATTTACTCTTTATTTATATATATGGTTAGGATTCAAAGATAAGGTCATTATGTAAAAATTGGCATCATATGAAAATGGAGGATGACTAAGATCATTCTGTAATTGCCAAATTACATCACTTTCTTTTTTTTTTTTTATTAAATTTTATTAGTTTTAATGAACATTTACAGAGATTTTGGGTTTTCATTCATTCATTGTTGCACTGTTTTCTCCACCCTCATCCCCA
>NW_006399751.1:130860-134533 GCF_000299155.1 Elephantulus edwardii
AGGGCCCCCTTGGCAGTAGGAAACACATAGACTATTATGGAGATTGATTTTGGAATTTAGATGCACTGTTATCAATTGTGCTTAGCCGTATATGTTCATATCCTTGAACAAATTACATCACTTTCTAACTACCACATCATTGAGAACCATGGACCAGCCAAGCTGACACATAACCTCTATATCACAGCTAGCTTTTCTCTCCTTTTACCCCTCAGTACTCATCACTATTAGACACATATATGTAAAGATATTAGTATAGTGGATTTTTTTACTATTTTCATTAAATGTAAAATGTTGGCTAATGAGATAGTACATTAGCAAGGAGCCGATGCAGTAGGTCCCTTAATTATAGGTCCATGTAGAAATGATTCAGAAAGTATCAAAAGAAATGCAGAGGAGATATGGAATCACTGTTCCAGAAAGAATTGGTCAATACTGAAGCATTTCAGAAACTAACACATGATCCAGGACCAACATCCTGAAGGAAGAAGTCCAAGCTGCTCAGCAGGCACGGGCAAAGATAAAGCTCCAGGAATGGATGAAATACCAATTCAGTTGATTCAGCGAACAGATGCAACCCTGCATATACTACCAATCTCTGCCAACAAATATGGAAGACAACTACCTGGTCAAGAGGTCCATATTTGTTCCTGTCCACACAACAGGTCATTCAATATACTGTGGAAATTATCAAGCATCCAATTCCTAAGTAACATGTCTCCAGAAATTCTATGAACTTTGATAGATGTCAATAGTTATAGAAGGGCTTCAGGCCTTTTGTTCACAGGGTTGCTTTGAGTTGTGCTCGACTCGAAGGCAATCGACAACAACAACATCATCATTAATATCACAGGCAAGTAAAATTTTGCTAAGGATTTTTTTTAAGGTTTTTTTTTTTTGTTTGTACCATAAAATCCGATCTGATTGGTACAGGAGGAAATTGCTTCTCCTTGTCCAGCAGAGCATCTGGTGGATTCAATATTTTTAAATGGCTAGAATAATAGTACATCTACAAGAAACTTCCAGAAATTCAAGTAGGACTTAGAAGAGGCCATGGCACAAGGGATATAATTGCTGATATCAGATGGATCTTGGCTGAAAGCAGAGAATACCAGAAAGATGTTTTACTTGTATTTTATTGACTATCCAAAAACATTGGATTGTGTGTATCATAACAAATTATGTCTAACAGTGAAAATAATCTCAGAACACTTAATTGTGCTCATGTAAAACCTACGGAGAGATCAAGGAGCTGTTGTCCAAACAGAACAAAGGAACACTGCATGGTTTAGAATCACAAAAGATGTATGTCTGGGTTGTGTCCTTTCTCCATACCTGTACACTGAGCAACTCTTTCAAGAAGCTGTACTCTATGAAGAAAATGTGGCGTCAGGATTGGAGGAAGACTCATCACCTGCAGTATGCAGATAACACTCATGTTTGCAGAAAATGAAGAGTCTTGAAGCTCTTAATGCAGACAATATAGTATTCAATATGGATTTACATCTTAGCATCAAGAAAACAAAAAATCCTCTCCATGGGACCAATAAGCAACATTTAATAGATGAAGGAGAGATTCAGTTCGGCATCTACAATCAACACGTATGGTACCAACAGTTAAGAAATTAAAAAAAAAAAGAAAGAAAAAGGAACCAAAATACATGTCACATTGGGCAATGTGCTGTCAAGAACCTCTCCAAAGTTCTAAAGAAAAAGGATGTCAGTTTAAAGACTAATCCACCAGGTCTTTTCAACTGCTTTATGTACATCTGAAAGTTGAATAAATAAAGAAGACTGACAAAGAATCACTTTCTTTGAATTGTGGTGATAGTGAAGCATAGTGACTATACTGTGGGCTTCCAAAAGAACAATTTTTTTATTTTAATGAAAGTTTACAGAGACTTTGGATTTCCATGCATTCATGGTTGCACTTTTCTCCCTGCCCAACTTCCTCCCCACCTCCTTCGCTCTTCTCTTTGAAAAGTAAAACTCTTTCATTGTTACACAATCCTGCCTCCCAAACAAATCTTTCTTGAAGGAAGTGCAATCAAAGTAATCCTTAGAAGCAAGGATGATGAAATTTCACTTACTTTGCGCATAGTCGCCAAAGGAACCAATCCTTGGAGAGAGATAGCATGCTTGGAAAGGTGAAGGTTCAGAGAAAGAGAGGAAAACCCTCAAGAAAACCGAATGACCCGGCGGACTGGGGCACACCAAAGACTGTGAGGTGGTGCAGGATAGGGTTCAGATCTGTTCATAGGTTCACTGTGAGTCACAGTCAAGTGGACACCGCCTTACAACAACATAGGAATTATAGACAATGAAGTTTCATCTCCCATAACGTTGAACATGTTGTTAGATCTGTTGTTCATAGGGTTCCTCTAAGTTGTAGTCAACTCAATGGCATGTACCATTATAGGAATATAAAAGCCAATAATTGCTGTAACTATCCAACTAGTTTTCAATTGAATAACTACACAACACTTTTTAAACTCTTCTTAACAAACATTTCGTGTCTTCTGTGTGCCAAGAACTAGAACAGGTTTGGGGATGCAGTGATGAATTAGAAAGATGATGTCCCTGTTCTTCAAGGTAAAGGCAGAATCACTTTGCATCACTCTCTCATACAAACACACACACACACATGCTCACACTCACTGTTGTGGAAGCATAACTAATACGTGAGCCTCCATTGAGCTTCCAAGGCTGTAAACCACATGAGGGACTGCCTATCTTTCTCTATGGGAGCTACTGGTAGATTTGAACTTTCAGAGAAGCAAAGTCTTTGGGTTAGCAGCACAATTCTCTACTGACTACCCCACTAAAGCTATGTCCACTAGGGTGGTAAAATTTAAAAGCTAGATAATAACAAGTAAACCAAGAATGTGGAGAAATCAGAACCCTCACATTATGCTGATTAAGAATGATGACACCTTTCTACAAAGATGGCACCGAAAGTGAAGAAGGAAGCCCCTGCCTCTCCCAAAACTGAAGCCAAAGCAAAGGCATTAAAAGCCAAGAAGGCATCCTGAAGGGTATCCACAGCCAAAAAAAAAAAAAAAGAAGAAAATCCTTACGTCACCCACCTTCCGGTGGCCAAAGACACTGAGACTCCGAAGGCAGCCCAATACCCCCGGAAGAGCATCCCCTGGAGAAACAAGCTTGACCACTATGCCATCATCAAATTTCCCCTGACCACTGAGTCAGCCATGAAGAAGACAGAAGATAACACACTTGGGTTCATTGTGGATGTCAAGGCCAACAAGCACCAAACCAAACAAGCTGTAAAGAAGCTCTATGACACTGATGTGGCCAAGGTCAACAATTTGATCAGGCCTAATGGAGAGAAGAAGGCCTATATTTGACTTGCTCCTGACTATGATGCTTTGGATGCTGCCAACAAAATTGGGATCATCTAAACTGAGTCCAGCAGGTGAAACAACTTAAAAAAAATAAAAAAGAAAGAAACATTCACCATATGACCCAGCAGTTCTACTCCCAGGTATTTACCCAAGAAAACTGTAAACATAAGTTAACACAAAAGTTCAGGCATGGAAAAAAAAACTTGTGCATGAATATTCATAGAAACATTATTCCTAACAGCTAAAAAGTAAAAACCCAAATGTCCTTCAACCAAGGAATGGATAAATAAAATGTGGTATGTCCATATAAT
>NW_006399751.1:134648-147450 GCF_000299155.1 Elephantulus edwardii
ATTTAGAGCAATGAAGAACTGATTGCAGCCATAACATGGATGAATCTTGAAAAGAATATGCTGGGTGGAATAAGTCAATCACTAAAGTGCGGCTATTCCACTTATGTGAAATATGTAGAAGAGAGCAAAGCTTATTAGTGGTTACCAGAGGGAAGGAGGGAAGTCTGATGGTGTAATCTTCAGAGAGTTGTGCTGCTTATGTAAAGGTAATACCTATCTGGAGGGTCTACAGGAGAAGTATGAACAGCCTCCTCCTGTAGGATTTTTTAAAATTATTTTTAATTTTTTGGTGTGTGTACTGTCGAATCGGATCTGACTGGTACAGAAGGAAATTGCCCCTCCTTCTCCAGCTAACCATCTGGTGGATTTGAACTGCGTACTTCTGATATTGCTGTGCAGCTTCTTGCCACTAGACCACCAGAGATCCCTCCCTCCTGTAGGACTCACAGCTTCAGAAAACCAATGGAAGGTCAGCTATGAGTCGGTTCTGACTTCACAATAATAAGTGAGTGGGTTAGGAAAGGAGGATAAAGGAAATAGCCACTGCTCGGGGGGAACTAAATTTCTGTTAAGGGTGATGGAATAATTTGGAAACACATCATTTCATCACACCATGCTGAATGGAATCATCATCACTGACATGAATGTGTGAAAAACGTTGACCTGGCAAATGTTAAATTTTTTTACCATAATATTCAAAAGAGGGTAACACAGCTTATGGGGATTCAGAGCAGGATGGATGCCCAGCACACATGCTCACTCAGCAAGAAGCCTTCAGCCGATGTTTTGAAGGCGAGAAAGATCAAATCTGCCTGACAGCTCTATTTCTTCCCGTCAACTAATAGTTTGCCCTTATGGTTCGTACTCCAGTCTCTCGGCTGTCACAAACTAGTGCCCCTCTCTGGAACCTCTGGACAGCTGAGTGCCTGCACTGCACGGGAGCAGGCCTGTTTTTCTGTAGTGGTGACAGTAAGTTCTAGGAGTCCTGAGTGACCCTTAGAGAGGACGTCTTCTCTGGCAATGCCTCATTACCTCTGGGTGCACGTCTTCATGTGTCATTGTTTCTCAAGAGAAAAGGACTGTACTAAAATACAGAGATGTGAGAGGAGAGTACTTCAAAGAGGCAAATTCATCACTTGGCAGCTCCTTTCCACACTTGACACCTCAGGGAGAACAACTCCTGCCACATCAACAGGAATCCACCAAAACTTGAAGCCTCAGTTTACTTTCATTTTGTCATTTTGTCAAGAGCCTGTGATTGGCTTCAAGTTTCCAGGGGGCCCTTTGCCCTGCTCTGAATAATGAAGGCTGTGGGAAGGGTTGGAAAAAACCGTTCTGAAGGCTCTCAACACAAAGACATCAGACACCAAAATGGCCCCAGCTTGAGTGGAATCTTGGCTTTTTATATCTTCCTACTCAGCGGAACCTGCTTTGCTGTCCTTCAGCTGTGAAATCGGGTTAATAAACCACTGATCCTCCCTCCCACAGTTAGAAGGAAGCTGATCAAATTGGTTGCAACAGCCCTTTGCAAGGGCAAGTGCTGTGGCAATTCTGCAAAGCCCCACTTTCCAACATCTTGGGGAAGAATATGACAATTTTGAAAGTTGAATGGTTCAGAGAATAGGCAAAATGGTTCCTAAACCTCAGAAGGGGTTCCTTGTGGTGCCATGAGTCAATATTCAACTGATAATCAACAGACTGGCGGTTCAAACTCACTAGCTGCTCTGAGAGAGAGATTGAGAGTCTTGGCAATGGTACAAGGCAATTTCCCTCAGTTCTATGGGGTTGCTATGAGACAGACTCAATTCCATGGCACCCAAGAACAACAACTCCTGGGGGCTCCTGTCTCTGTGAGCCAAGAGGTCCTAAATTGTCATAAGTTGGATTGTGTCCCCATAAAATGCATCCATATGTAGAAGTTACATAATAACTTCCCTTTGTCTGTTAGGCCAAATAGTTGTAGGAGGCTTAAGGGTAGAAACTGAAACCCTTAATCTCACTCTAGATGTGTCTTAATCTAACTCTAGATATATGTTAAGGAAGTTTCCCTAGGGTGTGGCCTTTAACATCTCTTATCTTGTTACTGGAGAATCTTGGAGACACGTTGGAGGAGGAAGAAGTACAAATTCTATTATATATGCTGGCATATAGGAGGCAAGGGGTAAGAGCTTCCCAAATGGGTCAGTAAAGAAAAGAAGACACTTAAAGGCTAGGTTAAGGGTGTGGGAGGACACATGTTATTCAGTGTAAGGTTGATTGAAATCAAAGTAATTCCATTTTGCTGACCTTCTGACTCTACACCTATTGTTTCAGGAAATAGTGAATAATCTGATTAATGTTTACCCCTAGATATGGTTTTATAACCCACTCCAAGAAATAGTTCATGGTTTAGACAAGTTGTGTTAGATAAATGAAAAGTGATCCCCTGGCCCTTGAAACTGCTGTGACTATCCCTAACTGCCTAACATAAATAAATATTTCCTCTGTTCAGGGTGGGTGGCTGCATTAAGCCTCAACGCACTTTCACTGAAGTGTGGATTTTAAATAAAATGTATTTGCTCTACACTCAGTGTTGCTTTTGGACTCTGTAATTAGTTTGGACCTATCACCCACCACTTTTTCTGGGGAGAGGTGGGTTGTCATCAGAAAATGAGAGATTAGGCACACAGCTGGCCCTCTCAGATGGTTGAGACATCACAGAATGTGTGTGATAGGTCTACTGAGGATGTCTACTGGTTGGGTGCTTGGTCATCATGAAACACGGAGGATAGCTGCCCTCTGGATGGTCATACACTCACACAGCACCTGAAAGCTTTTAGCAGAGTTAACGGTTGTTAAGAGTAAACACCTGGAGGTGCCCAGGCTACTCATTTAGAGTGTTTTCCTGAGTGTTGTGATGCCTGCATTTGCTGAATGCTGGCCTTTCTGGTCTGAACCATCTCTCAGAGGAAGACTGATTCAGCACATCACTTGGGAAAGGAAATGGGAAAATAAGCAAGTTTGTGATTCAGAGTAAACCTAGCAGTAATTCTGTTAAAAGTTTTAAAACAGTTACACGTTTCCCTTCCTTTCATTAAAAAAGGTCACCTTTGATACAAGATGTTCAACATCTTGTTGAACTGTTGGTAACAGTTATGTGCAGTCCAGTTGCCCGTGATTCATAGTAACCATATGTACAATAGCTCTGAACCCTGCTTTATCTTGAGCCAGTCTTAATGTCTCCCACACAACTACCCCTGTTACCCTAGTTATTATGTCAGTCCATTTCATCCAGGATCTTCCTCTCCTGCATTGATCTCTCCACCCTTCCAAGAATGATGTCCTTCTTCAAATTTTTGCTTCCAAGGAGCAACTTGATTTCACTCTCTCCAGGACAAATCTGTTTGTTCTCTTAGCAGTCCATGGTATGTTCAATACTTTTCTCCAGCACCACAGCTCAAAGGCATCCATCCTTCTGTCATTCTTATTTACTGTCCAGCCCTTTGATGAGTAGCAAGTAACTGTGAAGACTATGTCCTGAATCAGGTGCACCTTGGTCTCTACACTGACACAGTTGATCTTTAGCACTCTGGAGAGGTCCCCAACAGCAGATTTCCTCATTGCAATTAGTTTTTCAATTTACTGTCTGCTGGTTCCAAGACCGTTGATTGTGGAACTGAGCAAGCTATAATTGTTAACCTCAATCTCCTCTCCATCTATCATGGGGCTGCCAATTGGCCCAAAGAATCATTGTGGTGAGAATTTGTGTTTTCTTTTTCTAAATTTATTATTAATTTCAATGAATATTTACAGGCACATTGGATTTCCATTTATTCACTGTTGCACTTTTAGAATTTGTGTTTTCTTGATGTTGAGCTTCAACTTATATTGAAGACTACAATCTTTTACTTTCTGCAGCAAATGCTTCAGTTCCTCCTCAGTTTTGGCAAGCAAGGTTCCGTCCTCTGCCTAACACAGGTTGTTAATAAGTCTTCCTCCAATCCTGAGGCCATGTTCCTCCTCATAAAGTCCAGCCTCCCGAATGATCTGTTCCGCATATAGATGGAAAGGGTATGGAGACAGGATGCATCCCAGACTCACCTTTTTCCTGTTTTTGAACCATGCAGTGTTTCGTTGCTCTGTTCTGATCACTGCTTCTTGGTCTAAGATCAGAAGGTCCTATTATTATGTTAACAGAAGGGAGTAATGTTCAGCTATAGGTTGTGGGGTGGAGAGTCAAACTGCAACAGTGAAAGGAACTAGACTTGAAAAGAATATGGAGCTCAAAATTGTCCTCCTTGTCTAAAAGGATAAGGATGTCTGGTCTGATAAGGAGTCCTTCTATTGTTTTATACTAAAGGGACACTTCTCTCTTTTAAATTATTATTAAGAAAATGTTCATTTTCTATTGCTTTTTTGCCTGTTGCAATCTCACTGAAGAAGAAAAAAGGGGAGGAAATCTAGCTGAAAGAGAGAGAACCTTAGTACCACCAAGAAAGAATCTTCAGGAGTGGAGTGCATAATTTTGGATCCAGGCCCCTGCACAAGGAAGCTCTTTGGCACAGGGGAAGGTCAGAACATATAGAGATCTCTAGAGAACATCAGGCCAACAAATGCTGAAATGAACAAGGATTTTAGAACTGACAGAGACAGAGGCCTTCCTCTGGATCTGGCATCCTGAATTCAGACTTCTAACCTCTCAAACTGTGAAAGGATAAATTTCTGTTTGTTAACACTACCTACTTGTGGTATGTCTGTCATAGAAGCACAAGACGCCTCACTCAGAGGGTTCTGCCCATGCCTATGGAGGGAGTCCCCAGGCATGTCCTCTGGGGCGGCCTAGTGGCATCTAGTGGAACAGAGCTCATGGAAACACAGCTTCTCAGCCTTCTCCAAATGCTTTATGTTTTTATCTCTTGGCTAGAAAAATGAAGATTGAAAAGGAGAATCCAAGGTGATAAGCAACCAAATGGACAAAGCAGGGAGGAGGAGCATGTGGGCACATTTATTTATACGGGAAGTTACTGGTGAGGCTCAGGGCCAGAAGCCAAGATTTCCAGCTGTGGAAGGACTAAGGGGTCAACACATCCTGGAGAAGAGGAAACAGACAATTAGTAGACAAAGGATCTCCTTCCAACCAGCTGGTGATGCTCTTAAAGGCCTGAGTTTCTGGGTTTGCCTTTGACCTTTTATTCCTGTGACATGGCTAGCAGATGACCTTGTGAAAAAGACATTATTTAATGATAAGGGCCTTGTGCCTGGCCAGCAAATTGTGGTCTCTAGTCAGGATGTTTACATGTGGATCCCTGAGGCACACAGCTATGAAAAAGCAGCCCAAGAACTAAAATACCCTTGTTGTTGTTGTTATTAAGTGCCTTCGAGTCACAGGCGACTCATAGCGACCCTATGAAGGAGAGTCCTTGATGCTTGGGTGCCTTTCATTCTCTGTCCAAGTTCATAGGGTTTCCGGAGGCAAGCTATTATGGACGTGGACGCCAGTTAGGTGCACCTTTTCTCAAATTCTACCGACCTTTTATAAACCCTTTAAGCAAGCAAGCAAGCATGGAGAGACAGAGAGTACCAAGGACTTGAAACCCAGAAAACTTTGTGTAAACCCTGACAAGCAGGTTTTGGAGAACTTGGCAAATGGAGTACAGAGGTGGGAGAGGATAGCAGGAATGCTCAGGCAAAGGCAGGTCTACTAGATTTGTGGGAAACCCACAAAATAACTACAAATAAAAAGACAATAGAGAGCTTTGGAAATGATCTTTTTGTACAAAATAAGGTTCTGACACCAAAGGAGGGCCCTTCATGACTACCTCTTTCTAACTTTTCCAATCTTAATTTTATTGGTAGCCTCGGGAGCTCTGGTGGCTTAGAGGTAAGGAGTTGTGTTGTCAACCCAAAGGCATGTGATTCAAATCTATCAGTCGCTCTGTGAGAGAAAGATGGGTAGTTTTGTCCCATGTGATTCATTGCCTCTGAAAATCTGCTGGAGGGTCAGCTATGAGCTCCAATTTGACAGTACACAACAACAACATAACCATACACCCACAGCGTATGTGCTAATCATTCATTCAGAAGAGATTAGCTTAGCACAGACGACAAACCAGGCAATGAGCAAATAAGTAATGGGATGATATGTGTGTTGAATTGATTTCTTTCTTTGTTCTCATGTGATGGCATAAACATGACGCCATGGATTTCATTGTGTTTCCCCCAAAATATGTGTCCATGTGTCTGGCCTATGATTCTCCCTGGTTTGGTGGTCGTGTAATGATGTAATCATCCCCACAATGTGATCCAATATGGTCGGTTAATCAGATGTAAGGGAATTAGGATGGCATGCAAGCTCATTACTCAGGTCACAACCCTGATCGAAGGAGGAAATCCCATGGAATATGGCCTAGGTCATGTTTTATTTCACAAGAGATAAAAGAAGACAGCAGCAAGCAGAGAAGGCACTTGACTATCACCAAGGAAGAACTGGGAGAAAAGTTCATTCTTTGTCCCAGCACCCACATGCAGAAAGTTCCTGGAGCCACAAGTATGATGTCAAGAGACACAGAGATCCCCAAGGGAACACTGGGCCCATAGATGCTCTTTGTTGTGTTTGTTTTTTTCTTTCTTTCTTGTTGTGTATTGTAGAATCAGAACCGACCATCACAGAAAGAGATAGCCCCTCCTTCTCCAGCAGAGCATCTGGTGGGTTAGAAAGGCACGTCTTCAGGATTATAGTGCAGCTTCTTGCCACTAGGCCACCAGAGCTCCCTAATAGACGCTGGGTTTTGTTTGTTTTTTTGTGTGCCATCGAGTCAGATCCAACTGGAACAAGAGACTGCCCATACTTCTCCAGTGGAGCATCTGGTGGATTAGAACTGCGCACCTTTGGGATTGCAGCATAGGTTCTTATTACTGGGCCACCAGAGCTCCCTTCCCATAAATGCTTAAAGAAGACAAGGACCTACCTCCAGAGAGAGGCAGCTGTTTGCTGCAGCGAGATTCCTGAATTAAAAATTCCAGCATTTTATACTGTGAGAATACATTCTGCTTGTTAAAGCCATTCAGTTTTGTCATAGTTGCACTTGAAAATAATGATAACACCACACAGAATACATGATAAACATGCAGAGGAAACAGTCTGCTTTTCCTCTCCCCTGCTCTGGAGCTTGGCTTGCAAGCTTTCCTCTTTCTGGTTATTTACTGAGGCCTTCTCATCAGAGCATTCTGTGGCCTTTATGATGGACAACTGAGAAGATATAGAAGGCAGGAAGAAAGTTCTTTGGAGGAAAGGAGAGGCCAGAGATTTTCAATGTTTTAATTATATTTCTATTATCAGTAGTTCAAAAGTTTAATTTTGTTTTACATTTTAATTTTCTAAATGGCTGTAGTGAGAAAGAAGTCTTGGTGGCACAGTGGTTAAACTTTAAACTGATAGCCAAAAGATTAGCAGTCATGTATGTGTCAGAGAGATTGTGTACCTTGTAGACGTGTGTGTGTGTGGGGTCTCCTATATTCACAGATATATCTGCAGCATGTTAAAACACACACACACACACACACACACACACACATGTTGTTGTTGTTAGGTGTTGTGGAGTCAACTATTACTCATAGTAACCCTAAACAGCAAAGCTGAACCTGTGTCATCTTCATCATCTATGATCACGAGCCCATCATTATAGTCACTATGTCAATCCACCTTGTTGAGCATATATATATATATACACACCCACAGATAGCGAGCTCTGGTGGCTTAGTGGTAAGAAGTTGCACTGCCAACTCAAAAACATGCAGTTCAAATCTACTAGCTACTCTGAGCAAGAAAGACAGATTAACTGCCTCTGAAAACCTGCTTGAGGGTCAGCTACGAGTCAGTTCTGACTTGACAGTACACAACAACATATAGATACACACACGTACATATATAGATATTTATCTTCATGAATATAGTAGATACCACTTCTTAACCATAATCAAACACCTTGAGGTGAGGCTAGGTCTGAGGACTCACTCAGGACCATAGTCTCAGGAGGCAAAAGGTATAACAGACTCTACAAAGACAATATTATACATCTTTCTTCAGTGAGCTGTAACTGGGCTCGTCATAGCTTTTGAGCATTCATTTAAGGTTCAATTATGGTACTGGTCTCTACCTACTACAGCAAAGAAGACTGAAGAAATAAAAAACCATGTAGAAACCTGTGGTCCTTTGGACTAACAGGTCATTCAAACTCCAACCTCCATGACTCTATGACAAGAGAAATAAGATGGTGCCCAGCTTCTATGTCTGACTGCTCACAAAGGGATCATAATAGAGATCTTGGATACAGTGGGAGGAAAATGTAGGGGAAAAAAAACCTCAAAAGAATTATAACCAGGAAAAGATAAGCATTGCTGTGCCTCTGTGTTGACTCAATGGAGGTTGATTGGCGTGGTTTGGTTTTGCAGGTGCCAACAGTGCCAGGCCTGGGGCCTATCTGCAGATAATTTATCCAAATGGAAAAAAATGTGTGGTAAGGTTCAGGATGGATGGTGAAGAGATTGATATTGTTCACAGCTTTAGTTTGCTTGGCTGTACAGTCAACACTCTTGACACCAGTAGCCAGGAAATTAAAAGGCATATTGCCCTGGGAAATCCTGCGGTTAGGGACTTCTCCAAAGTACTGAAGAGCAAGCAATTGGTGTCTCTCTGGAGACTAAGGTGCGTCTGATACAAGCCATGGTCTTTGCTATCATTTGTTATGCATCGGAAAGTTGAACAATGACTAGGGAGGATAGAAGGAGAATTGATGCCTTTGAGCTGTGGTGCTGGAGAAGAGTATTGAGGGTACCATGAACTGCAGGGAAAACAAACAGATTCATCCTGGAAAGGGTCAAACCAGGCTGCTCCTTGGAGGCAGGGATTCTGAGGCTCCGTCTAACGTACTTTGGACATGTTGTAAGGAGGGACCGGTCCTTGGAGAAGGACGTCATGCTTGGGAGGGTGGAGGGACTGGCGCAGGAGGGGAAGACCCTCTATGAGGTGGATTGATTCAGTGACTGGGGTGATCGGGATGGGTGTGTCAGAGGCAGTGCGATTGGCACAGGATAGAGCAGGGTTTAGGGCTGTTGTACTAGAGTCGCAAGCTACTCGACGGCCTGTCATTCATGAGGTCGTTAAAAGTCCTGGTGAATTGGACACCACCTACCAGTAACATGACAGGGGGTGAGGGTGTTAAAATGTTTGATGGCCATCTCCCTAAAAAAGTGTGTGTGGGTTATATTTATCCAGGGTCACTTTATTAGAAATTAAAAAAGAAGCCATACTCATTTCACTAAATATTAATTCATAGTAAATAAGTAATATTTTTCCTTTTTTTTAGTAATATTGTTAAAGAAAATATATTTTTGGCTCAGTATTTAAAAGTTATTAATTTTTTAAGAAAACGTTAGTTTTTCTTAAAAAATTGTGTTTTGAATGAAAGTTGAAAGAGAAAACTGATATTCTAGTCAACCACCGAAAAGTGTATTTTCCAAAAAGAAAAAAAAATAAAATTTCGCAAAATAGAGCGTATTTGTAACGCCGACGTCCAGCTTACCTTTTTCTCTCTCACACCTGGTTTACTCTAGAAAAACAAAGGGTTTCTTGCATCTGCTTCTCTGCATTTCGAGCTGTTTCGCAAATGTGTGGTGGAGCCTCTGGAAAGTTCCACCGTAGACTGTAGAGAGAGTGAGGGTGACAAAGGTAAATGAACCTGTTTGTAAGGCTTTGGCTTTTGTGCCCCTCCGACCTGACAGGAGGCGATCCCTGCCCCTCACCTGGGCAGTACTCCAGGGACAATGTTCTTAGCAACAGAACTCGGGGAAAGAGGCGACATTTAGTTTGCTCATATGTTGGGTTTGGGTTTGTAGACTTAGCTAGAGTTACTAAGAAGAAGACAGACAACATAACATCTATCTCCTCAGACACACGTCTTTAGCTCGGACAGAGCTCGCCCTCGGACTACCACTCCCGACAGAGCTCGGGCCAGGGGCGGCCCGACAGCCGCGAGGAGTCTGAGTGGCCGCAGCGGAATGATGGACGTGGGAGGGGCGGGCCTGTGTCTATCAGACACCCAGCTTCCATTGGAAAAGCTGAGGAGAAGGGGCCGGTCCTCTGGTTGCATCAGCCAATGGTTTGAGGTCGGGGGCGTGGCGGGGACGGAGCGTGGCCGAGCTAATTCGCGGGCTGCGTGGGGAGCTCGGAGCCCCGGAAGGCGGGCCTGCCGAGGGCTAGACGCCGTCCCGGGGCCCTGACGGCTTCGGCTGGGGAGATGGCGACACGATGGAGCAGCGAAAATGTGGTGGTAGAGTTCCGCGACTCGCAGGTGTGCTGGGGCCGGAATGGAGCTGTTTGGGCATGCGCCCTGATTCCCCTCCCCCTACGCTGCTTGGTTGTCCCCGGGGGTTGCGGGGAGACCCTCCCCAGGCACTGGCTGGGTGGGTGGGCAAAGGGGACCTGGAGCTGTCAAAGCCGGGCGGGCAAGGGGAGCCTTCATGACCATTGAGATCGGTGGAGAGGGCGTGAGCGGTGCTTTGGTGGTCCCCGTGGGTGTCAGGGAGTGGGGTCCGCTTTGGGACATTGGAGGGTGAGCTGGGAGGCGCTTTTTCCTATGGATCGCTGAGTAACTTCGAGCCAGTGACAGCTCTGGGGGTGAGGGGGAGAATTCGATGAAAGACAGTGTGCTAAGTGCTTATTTTCAACGACCAGATTTTCTGAATACCTGCAGATGCTACATAGTAAAAAATGCCATGTGACAAACAGGTGTGTGGGCCACTGCGTGCATTCTCTGGTCACTTCTCAGCGTGTCACTTCTCTCACCTGAAGAGAGAAGATAGATAATCAATCATACCTGCCTGATAGTTTGGTGTGAGAATTTAAGAAGTAATACATTTATTTAGAACAGGTAGGTAGCACAGTGGTATATGGTAAGCTTTGGGAAACATTTCCATTCTTAGGGATCTTTGCCATTTTGTTACTATTCCTGGTCTTTTCGCTAAGTGACTTTATTTTTTTTTCTCTCATTCATGAAAGTGTCAAACCCCAACCCCACTGCCATCTGAATGGTAGTGATCTTGTAGGAAGCATTGGTGGCCTAGTAGCAAGAAGCTGTGCTGTAATCCCGATGGCGCGCAATTCAAATCCACCAGCTGCCCCGCTAAAGAAGGATGGGCATTCTCTTCCTGTGCGATTAACTGCATCTGAAAACTCACTGGAGGGTCAGCTGTGGGTTGGTTCCAACTCGATGGCACACAACAACAACAGTGACCCTGTAGGAGAGTAGAACAACTCTGTAGGGTTTTCAAGCCCACAAACCACTATGGAAGCAGAAAAGCCTTATCTTTCCCCCAGGAGCACTTGGTGGGTTTGAACCATCAGCCTTTTGGTTAGCAGCCCCATGCTTAATTCACTGCACCACTGGCGTCCCATTATGAAAATGCCATACATAATAAATAGGTGTTAGCCTTTTTTCTCACGAGGCCGTGATCTTTGAGTGAAAGTCTGGCCTCACAGCCCTTGTTCAGCTCATTACTTGACATCACAGTGAGTCACTGGGGCCGGTTGTAGGGTAGTTCCATCGTAAATAGCATGTCCCTTCTTCTCCAGCGTCAAGGACAGGCCTTTCTGGGTGACAAACTTCCATTTATTCATTGGCTCCAGTATTTGCTGAGCTCTTCCCTGGTGCACAGTAGCATCGTAGGTTAGAAGTTAGATTGCTAACTGAAAGGTGGTCAGTTCAAACCCACTAGCCACTTGGCAAGAGGAATATGTGGCATGTTGCTTCCGTAAAGATTGCTAGCTTCGGCAACCCCGTAGGTGGTTCTGCTTTGTCCTGCAGGCTTGTTCTGAGTCTGTATTGACTCAGTGGGAGTTGATTTGCTTGGTTTGGTTTTGCAGGTGCAACAGTGCCACACATGGGGTTGATCTTTAGGGGATTGTTCCGAATGGACAGAAACGTGCTGTACAGTAAAGAGAGTGTTGTGAGTGTTTTTCTTTGGCAAAATCTCCCATCCTCTTTTGCCTTGAAGATGATTGAGTGGAGGAGCCCCCACCAATTTGCTCCCCAATGCTCTCTGATAGGCAGCCAGGCCACCTCCAAGGATCCAGCAGCAGCAGCAACAATGGCACAGCAGCATTTGTCTGAAGGGATCCTGCCAGAAGCACTTTGCACTGTCAGCACGTTGTCTCTGTGACTGGTCCTCCTGAGGGAGGCGTCGGGCCCCTGGGGAAAGGAGCCCTATTCCTGTTAGCCTTCTGCTAATTGGTTTCACTGGGGACTAGAACTGACTGGAATCATGCATTATGCCGCAGCTTGCTAATTTGGACGCTACTAATCCACCAGCCCTTTAATTTTCACAGAAACCCGGGTAGCCTCACCCCTGCTTCTCTATAGAGATGTAATTGAGGAGACCTGCAGAGAGGGTGCTGACACACATATTAGGATGCTAGGAAGTGGTGTCAAATAATTAAACCAAAACAGCAGTTGTCATAGGAAGGGAACAAAGTATATTCTGCAGTTTAACTGCCTTGTGGGGGTTTATGTTTTTCTTATTTTTAAGTTCAGTCAGAAGAATACCTCTTAGTGTGAATAAGGATGATTTCGTGTTTGATTCTCATCACAGGTAGAGGGTGTGATGGGAACCCGTTTCATCAGCTGCTTCAAGAACATAAGAAATGTTCCTATTACCTTTTTGAAAAGGGCTACCAAAACAGTCAACTTTTCAAAACACGGTGCATCTTTTTTTTTTTTAAATTTTTTTACGGTGCATCTTTTTTTTTTTCTATAATTATATTTTATTA
>NW_006399751.1:147550-149336 GCF_000299155.1 Elephantulus edwardii
ATTTTATTAATTTTCATAAACATTTACAGAGATTTTGGGCTTCCACTCATTCATTGTTGCACTATTCTCTCTACCCTCCTCCCAGTTTGTTCTTGTCCAACGGTGCATCTTTTAAAAATATGAAATTGTTTCGTTGTTGTTCGATTTATCAGAGAAAAATCCCAGCCTGGAAGGTGACACCCTTTTTACTGTTCACACAAATGTCATTTGGTTTATAAGGCCTTGTGATATTATTGCCACCAGTTAATTGTCAAGAAGTTATGCTGCATGCCAGCTACTCTGCGGTGGTTCTGGAATCACTCTTAAGAATACGGAGAAATACAGAAGGAATGTCAGAATCCCATGTGAGAGTGCTGATGTTGTTAGGTGCCATCGAGTCAAGTATGACTCATAGCAATCCTATGAACAGCAGATCTGAACCCTGACCTATCCTGTGCAATCCTTAGACTTCCTGACACATTAGAGCCCATTGCAGGTGGTTGAGGGTCTTACTCTCCTTTACTGACCCTTTGCCTTTCTGGTCATCATGTCCCTCTCCAAGGAATAGCATCTCCTAGTAACATGCCTGAAGTATATGAGGCAAAGTTTTATCATCTTTGCCTCCAAAGAGCTCTCAGCTGTACTTTCTCCAGGACAAAGTACCAGTTTGTTGTGTTTGGGGAGAACATTGTTCTGTTTGGTACTGCACTTGTCTGTCAGTTTGCGGTACTGAAATAACTTGTGAGTTCGTGGTATACCGAAAGCTATGCCACTTGGTGTGTCAGATACCACAAGGGTTATTTACCAGTGGTGGACAGATTTTGTAGACCTCCCAAATTACAATAGACTAGGAAACAGGATTGGCTATCCACTTTTTAAATAACAGGCTTCTGAAAACCCTGTGAACAGTAGAGAGTGCTAAATGAGATACTGCTAATTTGGTATAAGTTCACTCAAACAGAAGTATCAGAGTCCATACTGAGAGCATGATTGACGTTTGTATATTTAAGAAAATTATTAACTGGCGAGCTCTGGTGGCCTCGTGGCAAGAACTTGTACTCTAATCCCAGCGGTACGCAGTTTGAATCCACCAGATGCTTTGCTGAAGAAGGAAGAACAATTTCTTCCTGTACCAGTCAGATCTGATGGTACACACACGAAAAGTAATTTTAAAAAAATTTAAAAAATTTTAAAAAGTTATTAACTGGTGCGATTGTGGGTAACATTCCCTTCATTTCAAAGAAAGAGCTACTTTCTTTAATTTCCTGATACTGTCTGGAATGAACTGGTTGTATTCTCTATGTAAATTACCACTTAAATCTTCATTTGTGACCAATGACCAAAACCAAACCCCCTGCCACCAAGTTGATTCTGACTCACCGTGACCTTCACAGAGACAAGAATATGCCCCATAGGGTTTCCAAGACTATCAGGGTTTTTTTTTTGTTTTTTTTTTTTTACTATCAGTTTTTATAAAAGCAGACTACCTCATTTTCCTCCCTTGAAGCAACTGTGGATTTGAACTGCTGATCTTTTGTTTAGCAGCCAGATGCCTTAACCACTACATCACTAGAGCATCTGGCTAATGGTAGTGATATTGGAAGGTAAGCAGTAGTGAGAACTTCACAAAGCTAGACTCATTGCCTCAAGTCACCTCCAGTGCACAGTGAACCTGTAGGACAAGGTGGATCTGCTGTATAGCCTTTCTAATGCCATAAATCTTTTTTTTTTTTTAAATTTAGGTTGTTTATTTTTCATTTCAATGAACATCTACAGAGATTTTGGGATTCCATTCATTCATTGTTGC
>NW_006399751.1:149436-190906 GCF_000299155.1 Elephantulus edwardii
AAAGTAATTTTAAAAAAATTTAAAAAATTTTAAAAAGTTATTAACTGGTGCGATTGTGGGTAACATTCCCTTCATTTCAAAGAAAGAGCTACTTTTTATTATTATTATTATTTTGTGTGTTTTGTCAAATTGGCTTTGACTGGTACAGGAGGAGATTGCCCCTCCTTCTCCAGCAGAGCATCTGGTAGATTTGAACCACATACCTCTGGGATGACAGTGCAGCTTCTTGCCACTCTACCACCAGACCTCCCTCAGCAGCCCAACTCTTTTTTTTTTTATTAATTTATTTTATGTGTGTACCGTCAAATTGGATCTGACTGGTACAGGAGGCGATTGTTCCTCCTTCTTTAGCAGAGCATCTGGTGGATTTGAACTGTGTACCTCTGGGATTGCAGCGCAATTTCCTGACACTAGGCCACCAGAGCTTGCCAGCACCCAAATCTTAACTCATTGTATTATCAGGGCTCCTGTACCAAGAATTTTAGATTAACAGAAGAAATAGGAAAGACAGTCCAGAGCTTCCGAAGGTCCCACCTCAGTTTCCCATGGTATTCTGAGGTACCTTTTGCACAGTGAAGTAATGTTGATATATTGTTATGAACCTAAGTCATACTTCCTTCACATTGCCTCAGATTTAACCTAATGCCATTTGTCTGCCTGTGTTGCAGTATGTTAAATTTAGTTGTCTGCCTTATTTATACTTTTTTTTTCTTTTTTAAATTTAGTTTGTTTATTTTTCATTTCAATGAACATCTACAGAGATTTTGGGATTCCATTCATTCATTGTTGCACCCTTCTCCCCGCACGAACCCCTCCCCCCCTTATTTATACTTTTCTTGGTTGTGATGGTTCCTCAAATTTAGCTTGTTGGGATGACTCCTTTGACAGTCTTGAGGAATGCTGGCTGGGTTTTTTGTAAGCCGACCCTCAAGGAGCGTTTGTTTTTCTTGGGATTACACTGGGATTCTGCATTTAGTGGATCACATAGATTCCCGCCGATTCCTTCTTAGATGGTCTACTTAGGATGGTGGCTGTGCTGAAGCTGAAGCTCTTTGCCTGGAGGGGCTCTTTGATTACACAGTTAGTGATTCACATTTTCAAATCCATTCCTTGAAATTGAAAAGGAGGCTTCTCAGCGGCTGCCCTCTGCTGCCCTGGGGCTTGATGATTTCTCAGTTGCACATGCCTACAACTCTACCTCGTGGGCAAAAATGAAGGCCTGGCTTCTGCTTCAGAACACAAACAAACATACAAACAACCCAACCCGCAAAAAACCAATTAGGAAATTGTTTAGCCGAAAGAAAAGTTATGACTACTTGGCCGCGTGTATATTTTTTTTTCTGGCGAAATGCAACTTTGCTCCCTGCTTTTCTAGTTTCACTTAAGATTCATCTTAAACCATGATGTAGGTGCGTGAGGGAAGCCGTGGGTCAGTAGATCTGTGTCTTGTGGAAGTGACCGTTTCAGGTGCAGATTCTGGAAATGACTTGTCCCCTAGAAAATATCATGTGATGATGCAGTGATGAGTGGAGGAAGAGCATAATATAGCAGAGAGCTGAACGGTTGACAGATAAAATGTCTGCATCAGGATCCAGGTTAACCGTTTGGAGACAGTCAGTCTGCATTAGGATTCAAGATGCACTTTTTGGGATCTTGGGCGATTCTTTAACCTTCCTAAGCTTTTCTTTTGGGCCTTCATCCATTAAGATGAGAATAATAACCCCAGAGACACACACACACACACCCCGCCTCCCACACTGGTTTGGTGATCCGCTAAGAGGAGACAGGACCCTGTATAGTCCTACTCATGGCTCTGACTTATTGCAGGGAAAGGATCTTATCCCAGTCAGCCAAGACAAGAGAGATGTGCAGGAAATCCAGAGGAAAGCAGGGGCAGCCTTCTTCAGAAAGCCCTCTCTCAGCGAAGACACTCAAACCTAACTCGTAGTGGGACAGAGCAGACCTCCCCGTGGGTTTCCACGGCTGGAAATCTTTATGGCATGAAGCTACTACGTTCCTTTCTCCTGTGGGTTTGAACCACTGACTTTTCAGTTAGCTGCCAAATTCTTTAGCCAGGTCACCACTGGGGCTTCTTTTTTTTATTTATTTTATTATTATTTTGTGTGTCTGTGTACCGTCAAATCAGATCTGACTGGTACAGGAGGAGATTGTCCCTCCTTTCCCAGTAGAGCATCTGGTGGATTCTGGTGGATTCGAAACATGTGCCTCTGGGATTGCAGTGCAGCTTCTTGCCACTAGGCCACCAGAGCTCCCCCACTGGGGCTTCTTGAAGTTATTCAAGATGCACATGGCCTGTGCATTGTCTAATTGTCACAACACACATGATGTGTATCTACTACAGGAGCTCTTTAGAGGCTCAGTGCCCAGGGGTTTTAATGGGGACTGGTTACCCAGGCATCCTCTGAGTGGAGGTACCCAAATTTCAGACTCCCAGAGGGAAGTAAGTGGATGCCTTGTACAAATGGTTTAGGCATAGTGAGCCCCTCTTATCAGTTGGGCCAAGGTGGGAACACTCCCAAAAGGGAGCACTGGTGGCCTAGTGGTATGAAACTGGGCAGCAATCTCAAAGTCACATGGTTCAAACCCGCTAGTTGGTCTATGGGTGGTATACAACAAGACACTAGCCAAGTGCCAAAGATAGCCATTCACTTTGTCTCCTTATTTTATAGGATATGGGAGGATCCAACGAGATGATCAGGTAGAAGGCGTAACACAGAATTCAGCATATGTTAACTGAGCTCAGTGGCTGTACCTTACTAATACATGAGACACTTGGGTCAAGGAAGCCACCCTCTTGGCCCAACAACATTTTTAATAGACTCTCAAATTGCAGAGGACCTTTATAGGAGATGTCTAGTCTCTCCTCTTTTTTTTACAAATGAGAAACCTGAGACTTGGAAGGATTAATGGTTTACCCAGTGATGCCCGTTTTAATTCGTGGGTGAGGATGCACGTTTTAAAGGGAGAGATTTCCGGAGGAGCGCTCATTGTGCCAAGCATGCGAACCAGAAGCCGAGGCTGATAACCTCTAATAAGTGCTAGTTAAGGGCTATTCAGAAGCAGCCGTTGCTGCAGTGCCCGTCTCTTAATTTAGATAGATTGAATCTTGCTATTTGAAATGGTGTGATCCTTGGTTTCCATTGATGAAAGCTGATAATGCACATATCATAGTCATTGCCCGGGCTGGTGACAGACTGATATTAGGGGAGCTGACCCAGGCCTGATTTGCATTGATTGGCTGCTTCCACTCTGCCTCGTCTGGAAGAATGAACAGGGCAGAACGCTTTCATTTTTCAGAACAGCTCTTTCCAGTTCAGCCAGGACTGAGAGAGGAAGCGTGGATGTCTGTGGTAGTCATTTCAAACGAGCCAACCAACCCTAGACTTTGTTCCGTAGACTGCAAAGGTCTCCATAGAGAAGGCCTCCATTGCACTGAATCAGGGTAGAGTCCTAAGAGGAGATGGTAGGAATTCTTCCCAGAGAGGTCAACTTTATTAAAAAAAAAAAAAGGGTTTGTGCTAAAATGTAGCTATTAATCCAGAAAAGATTTACAATCAATCTCTGAACTCATTGTCATTTGATTATAAAGTGTTGTACTTGTGTCTCTTTAAAACAATGAAAATGTTACAGTATAAGTTGTTTTGGTTTTTTAACAGTTAACTGTACTGAGATAGCAAAATACCTTGCAGTTCATCTATGTAAAACATACAATTCAGTGGTTTTGGTGAATTTACAGTTGGGGAGCTTTTACTACAGTTATTTTTAGGATTTTTTTTTTCATCATCTCGAGAAAAAAAATCTGTACTCATTAGGTGTCACCCCCAAAACACTCCATTTCCTCTAGACTTATCCCCAAAATCCTCACTCCCATTAAGTTGATTCCAACTCATGCTGACTTTCCACTGCATTTACATGGTTGTAGGAGCGCTCTGGTGGCTTAATGATAAGGAATTGCACCACCAACCCAAGGGCACATGGTTCGAATCTAACAGTTGCTCCTTGAGAGAGAGATATGGGGCAGTTTCTTCTCTTGTGATTTTTACTGCCTCTGAAAACCCGTTGGAAGGATCAGCGTCGGCGGGGTCGATTCAGACTCGATGGTACTCAACACCCACATCCTGATGGGAGGAGACTGTCCATCTTCTCCTGGAGCATCTGGTAGGTTCAAACTGCCAACCTTTTTTTTTTTTCTTTCTTTTTTCTTAAATTAATTTTAATGAAAGTTTACAGAGACTTAGGATTTCCAGTCATTCATTGATGCACTTTTCTCCCTGCCCACCCCCTCTCCCCCAAATCACTCCTCTCCTTGAAAAGAAAAAGAAAAACTCTTTCATTGTTATGCAATCCCTCCCCGCAAGTTCATTCCACGATGCAGCCTTCATTCTGGACTTCGGTAATGACAAGAATACCCATTCATATATCCCTTTTAAACAGATCTTTCTCTTATCTGTTTTAATGAAGTATACATCATTCCTCCCTTCCTTTTCTGTCTTCCCTCAACCCTGATGTCAGTCCTTATGCAGTATTTGTCCTTTTGTGACTGAGCTATTTCACTCAGCATAATGTCCTCCAGGGTCATCCATTTTGCTTAATATTTCATGAGTTCCTTGTTTTTGAATGCTGCATAGTATTCCATTGTGTGAATATACCAGTGCTCCTCTATCCATTCGTTTGTGGGTGGGCACTTGGGTTGTTTCTAGCTCTTTGCTATTGCAAACAAAGCCGCAATAAACATGACTGGAAGAGATCTCCTATGGAGCAGCTGGTAAATTTGAACTGTGTGCTTTTGGGTTTTCTTTTTTTTTTTCTATAATTATATTTTATTAGAACAAAGAAATCTGTAACTGGCTGTGATCAATTAGTTGCGGCCTCCACTGCACTCGGACCAGCCTAATTATATTTTATTAATTTTCATAAACATTTACAGAGATTTTGGGCTTCCACTCATTCATTGTTGCACTATTCTCTCTACCCTCCTCCCAGTTTGTTCTTGTCCAAATGCCACAGTGCTTGTCAAAGCCAGTTCTGATTAATCTTCTTTGTCAGTGTATCCTTTGCCATTCCCTATCACTCCTCCCTGAGAGAGACTTCACCCTGAGTCATAAGGAAAAGGGGACGGCGTATTCTCTTAGCTACTTCCTGCTGAAAAGGGACGCTGTGGGTTTCAGGGTGAAGATCTTCTCTCACTACTCTAAAGGGCCCCTTTGGCAGTAGGAAACACATAGACTATTATGGAGATTGATTTTGGAATTCAGATGCACTCTTATTGATTGTGCTTGGCTGTACATGTACATATCCTTGAAGATGTATCAGGGGGGTGTTGCAACCTAGAAGACACAAATTTGACTAACAAGTTATAAGTACATGAGTCCAAAAATTATGGAAAAGTAAAAGAAAAGATTCTTTCATTGTTTTACAAACCCTCCCCCAGGTCCCCTCCACCATGTAGCCCTCGCTCTAGTCTCCTGTGATGACAGAAATACCCAGTTACATCTCTCTTTTAAACGATTCTCTCCCTCCTCTGTTTCAGTGCAGTATACATTATTGAACCCTTCTTACTCAGTCTCTCCCCAACCCCAAGGACAGTCCCATTCTACAACAGTGGCATCATGTAATATTTGTCCTTTTGTGACTGGGATATTTCACTCAGCATAATGTTCTCCAGAGTCAACCATTTTGAATGATATTGCATGAGTTCCTTGTTTTTTAATGCAGCATAGTATTCCATTGTGCGAATATACCACAGCTTCTCTAGCCATTCGTTTGTTGATGGGCACTTAGGTTGTTTCCAACTCCTTGCTATTGTGAACAAAGCTGCAGTAAACATGGGTGTGCATATATCTGCTTGGATGTCAGCTATGGTCTCTTCAGGGTATATTCCCAGTAGTGGAATTTCTGGGTCAAATGGTATCTCTATTTGCAACTTTTTGAGAAAGCGCCATACTGCTTTCCACAGGGTTGCACCATTTTACACTCCCACCAACAGTGAATCAGGGTTCCAGTTTCTCCACAACCTCGCCAGCATTTGTTGCTTGCCAAACTGCCAACCTTTTGGTTGACAATCCAACACATAACACTCTACACCACCAGACTTAGGCAACCTCTAATTTCTCTGTCTGTATCGTTCAATCTTAGAGAAGGTATGTGTGTACCAAGGGCCCAGAGTCCAAGCCTTTAAACTGAAATCTGAGCACAATTTTTAGATGTATGAGAACAATAACCGGAAAGAGAAAACTTATGGGGTGAAGACCTGGAACAGGAGGTTTAGGAGAGCTGTAATGAGTCCTTCCAGGAGCGTGATGAGGAGAGTGACAGGCGTTCCAAGCCCCTGGGTTGGTGGCCGTCTTTGAGCCAGGGGCCGCTGTTTCTGATTCTGCGGACTCGAGATTTGCTTGCTATGCAATGTACTCGCTACTCTTGTATTTTAGAGGGAGATTACGTTTCTAGCAGAGCGTTGACCCATAATTTTTCCCACTTTGGTTATCTCTCAAGTCCATTTACAGTTTACAAATTTGGTTCTGTTGTGATTTTTTTTTTCTTTCTTGGCCAAGCTGAACCAGGAAGAACAAGTTTGAACGCTGGCCAGATCTTGGCAGCTGTTTTAGGATTCTGCCTACTACAGACACTCTAGGAAGATTCCACTCCCTCTGGTGTGAGGTGTTCATTTTTCCCTCTTACCTGTCATTGATCTGTAAATTGCACAGGCGAAGACTTCTGGAAATGACAACTCATTTCCCTGACTGACTTTCCCACTGAGCTTTTCTCTACACATGACGTTAGTGCAGCAAAGGATGAATATGAATCACTTTGCAGCCTCCAGGAAGAATTCTCTGGCTTCTTGTCCCCAGCGTTTCCCAGGATGTGTTTCTTACAGATATACACGTGTAGAAACCCATGATCAACAGCACCAAGGGCACGGGGCAGAGTTTGTTTGCCTTTGTAATTGTGGCAGGAAGTACAGAGTGAATTCTTTCTTGACAGCCTCTTGGAAAATATTTAGAGAGCATTGTTGGGTTAGTTTTTTGTCTTCACTTTATTTTAATGTTGAGACTATACACAGTAAAACATAGACCAATCCAACACGAGTTTCAGCATGTAAAATTCAGTGATATGAAGTTCTTTCAGGCATATAGTGTTCTCACTCGCTCTCTCTCTGAGTTGTTCTTCCTCGGTTAACATAAACTCACTGCCTTTTCTTTTTTATTGATTTTAATGAAAGTTTACAGAGACTTTGGATTTCCATTCATTCATTGTTGGCATTTTCCCCCCTGCTGACTCCTCCACCCCAACTCACTGCCTTTTAATGTTGAACTTTGTTGTCACTGAATAAAAGTACTAACTACCTTGTGGTAATACCATGAAGAGACAGCGAGATTTGAACTTGTTTAATTAGGAGAATTAAGGAGTGTCCTTGACCATGATTCAAAATCAGCCCCAGTCTTTCTCCTGGAGACTCAGTGTAGTCTTTTGGATATTGAACATTGGGTTTCAAAAAAAATGCTGCACCCTAGGATGTGGGGGGACCTGGGACATGAGAACTGATAAAATGTGCTAGAAATTTCAGATTGAATGTGAACTGGACATCTCTGTGAGAAATTGGATGATGCGGGGCTGGTATTTGCGTATTACTATCATATGCCCTTTGGAAAGGCCTGTGCATATGTTTGTTGTGTGTATGTGTATGAATATGGAAAAGGCTCTGGGCTAAATTTTGCTTGTGCCCAGTAGTAGCTGCTGCTGCCTGTGTCTAAGCCGGGCAGATTCCCTGCGGCCTCTGAGATGGATATTTAGTCTAGAATGTAATAGCTTGGTTGTGTGTGTCTTGGTCTTAGAGGAATGTGTGTGTGTGTGTGCGCGCACGCACGCACGTGTTTGTTTGACAGATAACAGCTGCATTCTTGTCAACAGAAAGGAACCTTGACAGTGTAGTGCATTGCATGTAGAGCTGGAAACAGGAAGGTCTGGGATTCAAATTCATTATCAAGGGAGAAGGGTGGGCAGTCCTGTCATGTAAAGATCTGCGCCTTTGGAGACCTGATAGAGGGTCACTCGGAGCTGTAATCAATTTGTAGGCGATGCTGTGGTCTTGGATTATGGTGAATGATGAGTGTGAGATTTGGATGGGAACTGTGAGAGGGTAGAAAGTATGAATGAATTAAAAGTATCCATTAATTAGTAGCTGACTAAGGAGTGATAACTGTTAGTCCAAGATGCCCTGGGAGATGGGAAGAGAAAAGGTGACAAGTGACTGACCTCGTCCCTCTGGCTTGGGCTTGCTTTGCTTGCAGCACTGAATCTGTGTTCTTTGTGACAGGCGACGGCCATGTCTGTGGACTGTCTTGGGCAGCATGCAGTGCTTTCTGGGTAAGTGAGCTTTCAGAGTTCCTCTGCCATGATTTCTGGGAACAAATTGCAAATCAAGAGGATTCTGGGGAAATGGAAAATATTCTCATATTTAAGGATTATAGTCATGGGGTTTAGCACTGATAACCTCAGGGGTATGTGTGGGGATTATTTGCAGTTTATTTTTGTCTCTGCCCTAATAGCAGTAAAAATCCTGGGAAATGTCAGTGACTGGTGGTTTGATCTTAGAATTTTGATTTTCTGTTCATTGCACGGCCTCCTGAGAAAGATGCAGCGTGGTATGATCCGAGAGGGAGTCAGGGTGGAGGGACCTGGGTTCTGCTTTAGCAATACCACCAATCAGGTGCCTGTGGAGTTCCACTTTCTCATGAAGGTAGAATCACCTGACAACTGTAGTGCTTCCTGGATCAAGAATTGTATCAATTTGACTGTTAGGAGCATTTGCCACTAACCCTGACACAGCCCTAGGATGATGAACTCAATGGTCAGGGCCCTGCTTTCCTTTCATATAACTCAGTTGTCCTCCTACCTCCCAAGTTCAACTGTACTTTGTATTCACTTAGTTGCTTGTGAATCCAGTTACAAGTAAATTAATATTTTTATTTTCAATTGACCTTTTACAAATGCATATGGTAAACACTTAAATAGATAAAAAGAAGATTATCCAGTGAAAATGAAAAGTCAGTTTCCATCTTAGGCTTGACCCCCTCCCCAGAGACACACACTGTTAACCATTTTCTTATTTTATGCTGGGAGCAGGAAGAAAAATTGGTGTGTCACTTTTCTGCCTCTGGGCTCCTTCCTTTCTTATTATTTTTTCCCATTTTCATTGTGGTGAAGTATATATAACAGCCTTTGTCGTTTTAGCCATTTTTTGGTGCACAGTTCAGGGGCATTCAGTATGCTCACCACATGCAGCCATGACCACTGTCCACTTCCAGATTTCTGTATCACTTCTGACAGAAATTCAGTGCTTCTTACAAAATAACTTCCTATTCACTGCTCCCCACTCTACCCCAGTAAGCAAGGAGAAACTCTGGTCTCTGTGCCTTTGCCTTTTCTGGTTATTTCATGTCCAAGGAATGATATAATATTTATCCTTTTGTGTCTGACTTATTTTACACAGCATAATGTTTTCAAGATTCATCCATATCACAGCATCTGTCACAACATCAATTCTTTTTATGGTAAATAATATTCTAATATGGACAAAATGTATATATATGTACATATACACATATACATACGTACTATTGTTATGTTATCACATCAGAAACAACTCATAGCTGATATTCCAGCTGGTTTTCAGAGGCTGAAAATGGCCTAGAAGGAGATTGCCTCTGTATATACATTTACACACACACGCACACACACACACACTATTGTTGTTACATGCCATTAAGTCATTCAGAACCAACTCGTAACTGACCCTCCACTGGGCTTTCAGAGGTTGTAAATCACATAGGAGGTGATCACCTGTCTCTTTTCACCGAAACAGCTGGTGGATTCAAACCACTTACCTTGGGTTGGCAGTGCAATTCCTTACCCACTAGGCCATCAGAGCTCCATGTATACAAGCAGCTGGTGGATTCAAACTGTTTACATTTGGTTTGGCAGTACAGCTCCTTACCAATTAGGCTGTCAGAGCTCGTTCTTTCTCTCTCGCGCGCGTGCGAGAGAGCATGGTGCTGAGTGGTTAAGTGCTCAGAGGTCAGTGACTCGAATCCATCAGCCACTCTCTACACAAGAAAGATTTGTCAGTCTACCATAAAGATTTATGACTTGGTAGTTCTGTTCTGCAGGGTCCCTAGGAATGGGGCTTGGCAGTGAGTTTGGTTTTGGGTTTGGTGTAGATATGCCATCTTTTGCTTATCCATTCATCTTGATGGACATTTGAGTTGATTTGACCTTTTCTCTGTTGTCAGTACTGCCGCAGTGAATATTGGTATACCACTTTAATCTCTTTCGCTCCTATAACTAAGAATGAGATTACTGGGTCAAATGGTAGTTGTGTTACCTTTTTTATCAGTTCATACGGTTTGTATAGGGCCTACACCAGTTTATAATCTTAGTAATAATGGATGAATGTTCCACTTTCTCTACGTCTTAGTCAATGATTTGTTATTATTTGATAACATCCATCTTAACAGGGTAAAGCAGGATTTCATGATAGTTTTGATTTGCATTTTCCTCACCACTGAGGGCTGATAGGCAACATTGTAATAGGTAGAGAAAAGATTGAAACTGTCAGTGATTTCATCTTAGCTTGGCTTCACAGTCAATATCCTTACTCCCAGCAATCAGGAGATGAGAAGAGGTATTGCATTGGGAAAGTGAGCTACCAGAGACCTCTCCAAAATATCGAGGAGCAATGATGACAGTTTGAAGACTAAGGTGTGCCTGTTTCAGGCCATGGTCTTCTTAATTACTTGCTGTGCATCTCAGCTGTACAATGAATAAGGATGACAGAAAAAGAATTGATACCTTTGAGCTGTGGTGTTAGAGAAGAGTACCAAATATCCCATGGATGCCAGAAGAGCAAACAGAAATGTCTTGGATGAAGTACAGACAAAGTGCTCCTTGGGGGCAAGGATGGTGAAGCTTTGTCTCACATACTTTGGACATTTTGTTAGGAAGGCTTATTCTTTGGGAAGGGACCTCATGTTTGGAAAAGTCAAGAGTCAGTGAAAGAGAGGAAGACCTTCAGCCACATGGATTGACACCGTGGCTCGAGCAATGGCTGTAAGAATGTCAGAGATGATGAGGGTGGCACAGGATAGGACAGAGGTTAAACCTGCTGTTCATAGGGTCACTTTACTTGAAGACATCTAACAAGAACAACAGTGACTAATGAAACAATTATGCATCTTTTCTTTTTATTTTTTTTTCTTTCTTATTTTTGTGTGCGTGTACCGTCAAATCAGATCTGACTGGTACAGGAGGAGATTGTCCCTCCTTCCCCGGCAGAACATCTGGTGCATTCGAACCGTGCACCTCTGGGATTGTAGTTGCAGTTCCTTGCCACTAGGCCACCAGAGCTCCCCTTTTCCGTATGCTTCTTGACCATTTTTGTGTCTTCTTTGGTGAAGTATCTCTTCACCTATTTTTTATTGGAAGGGTATTTTTGTTGCTTTCAAGTTGTAGCTGTAGAAGTTCTTTAAAGTTTGCATACGGAACACTTAAATGGTTCTCAGATATTTTCTCTCAATTTATAGAATATCTCTTCACTCTGCTCATAAAGTGCTTTCATGCACCAAGGTTCTTACTTTTGATGAAGTAATTTATTTATCTTAAGTTGCACACAGTTTTGGTCTTATGTCTACATCCCTTGGCATTCTGAGCTCAAAGCTCTCCTTTTTATTTTTTTTTAATATAGAATTAAAAAAAATATTTATAGTAAAATGTGTAGTATACTAACCTTAAATGAACAGTTCACCTACTTTTTATGTACCAATGTGACCATCATTCAGAGTAAAATAGAGATGATATTTTAGTACATTGGGAGTCCCTTTCAGTCTGGAAATCTCTGTTTTATAGTTTGGAGAAATTTTCCTCTATTATGTCTTTGAATAGGGAACTCTAGTGGCCTCATGATAAGGAATTGGGCTCTCAGCTCAAAGGCAGGTGGTTAGGATCCACTCACTGCTCTGTAAGAGAAAGATGGGCTGTTTCCTCCTGTGTGATTTACAGCTTCAGAAAACGCCCTGGTTAGTTAGCTGTCAGTCAGTTCAGCCTTGACAGCAGTGAGTGTGAGTTTGTTTTTGATAATTTCCTTCGCTCCATTTTCTTTCCCATTTGTTCTGGAACTTCTCTTAATTGACATTGGATGTCCTGCATGAATTCTCTTCTGACTTTTTTTCTTGGTTTTGCATTCAAACTGTTTTCAACTTGAATTTCCAATCCTTTCAGCAGGTCTTTAATTTCAACTATTACTTTAACCTCAAAGATCTCTTTCTCATCCTTAACATCACCTTTTGTTACCTCTGGCAGCTGACTTTCCTTTCCTCTGCATTATCTCTGCTGCCTGTGTGTCCTTTTTGTCCTTTTGGTTGTGTTGATGTCTGTTTCTCAGGTTTCCTCTGATGACTGATGTCCATCATTTCTCTATTAATATAAAGCGACTGAAGCCTTTTTTTTTAATTTTTATTTTATTTTATTACTTTTCTGTGCGTGTACCGTCAAATCAGATCTGACTGGTACAGGAGGACATTGTCCCTCCTTCCCCGGCAGAGCATCTGGTGGATTTGAACCGTGCGCCTCTGGGATTGTAGTTGCAGCTCCTTACCACTAGGCCACCAGAGCTCCCCTTGAAGCCTTTTTATGTGGACTGATGGTGGGCATCACTGCAAGGGGACCACATGGAAACTAGACCCTTCTGGTGGGGGAGCCCAAATGTAATTATCTTGAGGATTTTGTTGTGGTTGGTTTGCGCTTTTTGGGTTTTTTTTTTGGTTGTTGTTGTTTTTTTCTCGTTTGGACTGAAAAGATCCTTTCTTATTTCTCTCCTGAGAGGCATGGTCCGTTCTCTTTGAAGAATAAAAGCCTAGCCTTGACAGGGCCAAGTAGGGGAGACTTAAGGACCACACAGCTCTCAGCATGCCCCTGGTTTGTCTTCTTTACTGGGTCTCTGTCCAGTGTGTCTCTGATGAGCAGGGCCCACTTGCTCCATGACTCAAGAGGGTGACAAAAATCCCTCCTCGGAGGGAGCCCCCTTGTTTTGTTTTTCCAGCCCAATCCTTTGCTTTGCCTCCTGTCCCCATGCTGCCTGAACTCCGGTGGCCGAGTCACTTGCTTCCCCATCAGTTCCATCTGCAAGCACTGGGCTTTACTTTCTACCTTGGATCAATTACCACTTGTCCATCTGCTTTTCATTTCCTTTCCCATTTTCTTTTCCTTTGAGGGTTCCTTTCTCCCCCTCCACCACTTTTATTTTAGTGGGGCTTCAAGGGGGAATGCGGCTAAGCACATATGTTCTACCAGCCATGTTTATTTTGAAGTGCCCACTTTGCGCTTTTTACATACGCACTTTAATCTCTTTCAAATCCCCTCTTGATCCACTCCCTAAACATATAGCTCTTAACCCTGTGGTGCTTTTCTTACTAATGGGAAGATGTCAGCTTGCCTGCCCCAGGATCATGGGATTCCCTTCACAGGCGCCTAAGAGGCCAGAGGTCTTTTTTTCTGCACTGACTTTGTTAGCAGCCTGAGAGTCTGTGAAATTAACCTGTGTTTTCCTCTTCTCTTGTAACCACCCCTGTTTGGGGTTTCTGTTATCTGTTCTCACGCAAGAGTTTTACATGACATTTTGACTTTCCATTTCCTTGCTTTTGAGGTACGGTTACCCGTATTTTGACTCAAATAAATTGCACTCCTTCTATCTTTCTTTGTGCTCCCCTTACCTTCGGGAGTATTTTCCTAAACGCCTGTATGCAGTTCTTTCCCTTTTTTAAATAATATGTTGCTGTGGTGGTGTGATGGATTTTTTTTTTAAAGTCAGCATTACGTGTTTGCAAGAAAGCCCCCCAAGGGAAGAGAGCACTTGGCAAACAGAGGATGTGAGTTTTTAATTTTTTTTTTTTTGGCACAGAAACACCTAACATTGAACATCCTTATTTTAATGTGTCAATATTGCTTGACACTATGGTACTTCGTGTGTTATTTTAATTATTATAACTACTTTTTCCTGATGATTATTTCTCCTTGTGGTCAGTTTCATTTAATTCCCTTTACCAGGCAGTTGAATTGCAAAGAAATTGGAGATTTTTCACTAGGTTCTTTGGCTAAATGAAGAGCGGTGTGTTTGAATTCACACGTTTATCAGTTGCTCACTACATGAAAAGACCCCAGTCTGGTGACACAGGGCTTAACAAAGATAGTGTGACATCGTCCGCACTCCAGTCATGCATTGGTTCCAGACCGGCGCCTTAATATATCAGTAGTTTTGCTGTAGAGCTGAGTGCTGGCAGTGAAAAGCAGTCCATGCAATGGGGGGTCCTGTGGAGGCAGGGATGGGGGGTGTCGGAAGAGGCTGAGGCAGGGAGTTGAAGCTGAAGGTGGGAAGAGGTTAGAATTCTCACAGCAGAGCGTGTTAGGGAAGACAGTCTGTGCAGTAGCCTCATAAAGGACTTATGAGCCTCGTTTGCCTCACAGCCACCATGACTCTTGTCCCTTGTATGCCTTTCAGAGGAGAGATGTATCTGGATTTTTATTTTTTTTTTAGCACCACTTGCAGACTCTGTGCAATTCCGAATGGACTTTTCCATCTTCATGCTAATATTGTATGTGTTTTTGTTGTCCCAGCCGCCGATTCCTGTACATCGTTAATCTAGATGCCCCTTTTGAAGGACACCGCAAGATCTCTCGCCAGAGCAAATGGGACATCGGCGCCGTGCAGTGGAATCCCCATGACAGCTTCGCACACTACTTCGCGGCTTCGGTGAGCTCGTTTTGGGATGCAAGGGAAGGCACTGGGCTGGCCTGAGCTGGCAGATCTTTTTATTTTTCTTACCTGCCATGTGCTGTCGAATTGGATCTGACAGGCACCAGAAGACATTGCCCTCCTTCTCCAGTGGAGAAGCATCTGGTGGATTTGAACCATGCGCTTTTGGGTGGCAGATCTTTTAAGTGGAGAAAAGAGAACTAAGCTTCGCTTCTTAGGAAAGAAGTTTGAATGGTTCTAAAAGAAAGGTGGAGGCAAATAGCAGATTTATTTTTTTTCTCTATAATTATATTTTATTAATTTTCATAAACATTTACAGAGATTCTGGGCTTCCACTCATTCATTGCTGCACCACTCTCTCCACCCTCCTCCCAGTTTGTTCTTGTCCAAATGCCACAGTGCTTGTCAAAGCCAGTTCTGATTAATCTTCTTTGTCAGTGTATCCTTTGCCATTCCCTATCACTCCTCCCTGAGAGAGACTTCACCCTGAGTCATAAGGAAAAGGGGACGGCGTATTCTCTTAGCTACTTACTGCTGAAAAGGGACGCTGTGGGTTTCAGGGTGAAGATCTTCTCTCACTACTCTAAAGGGCCCCTTTGGCAGTAGGAAACACATAGACTATTATGGAGATTGATTTTGGAATTCAGATGCACTCTTATTGATTGTGCTTGGCTGTACATGTACGTATCCTTGAAGATGTCAAATCGCAGATTTAAATAAATATGTATATGGCTTCTTGGAGACAAGGATTCTGAGGCTCCGTCTAACGTACTTTGGACATGTTGTAAGGAGGGACCGGTCCTTGGAGAAGGACATCATGCTTGGGAGGGTGGAGGACAGCGCAGGAGGGGAAGGCCCTCTATGAGGTGGATTGATTCAGTGACTGGGGTGATCGGGATGGGAGTGTCAGAGGCAGTGTGATTGGTACAGAACAGAGCAGAGTTTAGGGCTGTTGTACATGAGGTCACTAGGAGTCGCAAACGACTCGACGCCACATAACAACAACAACAACAGTATGTTGTTATTATGTGCTGTAGAGTTGGAACCAGCTCAGAGCTGACCCTGTAGCCTGTTTTCAGAGGGTAGACTGCCTTTGGGTTGGAAGGGTAGCTTCTTACCACTGGGCCACCAGATGTAAATAAATGTTTGCCAATCTCCTGGGTTATCAGACCTTGTATTTTTAAAGAATGAATCCAGGTGATGAGAGGAAGCAGGTAGATTCTTCCTTTTCTCTAGCCTTTTTTTTTTAAGAAAAACATAATCTTCTAATCCACCAGATGCTGTGCTGGAGAAGGAGGGACAATCTCCTCCTGTACCAGTCAGATCTGTTTTGACAGTACGCACACAAAAAATAATTAAAAAAAAAGGAAAATATAATCTTCTAAAAATGACCTTAAGTTTTTAAAAAAATTTTTTTTTGTTTTATTTCATTATTTTTTGTGTGTACTCTTATTAGAGGAGGGTGGGGGGACCTTTCTTTTGCTCCTACTCGTATACTGGAAGCTTTTCTAAAATTTTTTTATTTTAGAATAAATAGTAATGATAGATTCATTATAAAGTTACAGCCCAGAAGGGATGGACCTTCCTTCTCAAAAGGCGATAAAGGAAAAGGCCCGAGAGCTAATTTTAATCCTGTCCTTTTCACAAGAGGTCCTGACTGATGGTGCAGTGGTTAAAGCACTCTGTCGTTAACAGAAAGGTCAGCAGTTTGAAGCCACCAGTCATCCTGTGGGAGAAAGATGTGATTGGCAGTCTGCTCCTGTAAAGATTGCAGCCTTCAAAACCCAATAGTTCTGCCTGTCTACAGAACTGAGTATGAGTAGGAATAGATTAGGTGGCAATAGGTTCTCATTGTCATTGACTCCTTATTTACTTAGAGCTGGAGACTGATGATACTTCAAAATAAAAATGCCATAACTTTATACATCCGTCTGTATCTGAGCTAAAATGAAAGTCTGTCAATTAAGACTATCATATATCATTTCTCATACTCATAGCCATTGAATCTGCTTCCTTAGTTTTATTGTTGGTAGTTATATGAATTCATAATTCTGAAAAACAATTTTTTCTGTATTACAAAATAGAGCCGATAAGTAAATAATGTTAATGTTGCTCAGAACCAAGCATTTTCTTCTTTTAATTGGTGAAATGTATACGACAGAATGAATGAAGGCCATTTTCATCTTTATTTATGGGTGTGATTCAGTGACATAGTGACACTCACCATGTCGTTCAGGAATCACTACAGTCCGCTGCCAAGGTTTTTTGTCACTTTTATCAGAAACTTGGTGTCCCTTCAGATAGGTTGTTTCTGAATTAAATATTTTCAATGAAAGTCTACAAATCGCACTGGCTTTCTAGTCATTCATTCATAGGTACTTTGCTTTAATGTAATTTATTGTAATCTCTGACCAGCCCCCTATTGTATATTGCCTTTTGATGATAATTTCCTCCATCCCCCACCAACCTCCTTTCTTCTCTTTCTCCTTGCTGGCTAGCTAGAACAGACTTGAGGCTGACCCCTCAGCGAGTTTCTGAGACTGTAAATCACATGGGATGCAATTCCCCATCCTTCTTCTATGGAGCCTTTGGTGGATTTGAACTGCAGAAGAGGTTCAGTGTTACTACCAATGGACTTTGGCCCCAGAGTTCCCTGTTGTGATATTTTTTACCCTCCCCCCTTCCCCATCTCTTTCTGCTTAGATGGTTAAGTAGATGTCAAGGGGCCTTGTCTAATTTTATCTTGTAGGACAGCTTTTTGGTGGTATTTCCTTCTTTCTCTGTATTGACATTTTAAGAAATATGGTTCATGAACTGTAGACATTTTAATAGTGGGAAAAGTGAACTGAAAACACCTATAAGTGGTGCATTTAAAATCCGTTTGCTAGGATTATTAGCAGACTAGTTACATAGAAGGCAGAAGTCAATAGTGTCCCAAATGTTTGCTCTGCTGTCCTGCTCTGTGGTTTCTGACTTCACCTGTTCCTCCTTCGTTCTCTTCCCTACTCCTCTTTGTCCCTTGGGTTTGGTGGTTCACTGGAAGGTCTCCCAGAAACTCACACTCATCAGGGAAATGACTTACACGACTGCGGGTGCTGCAGGCCGGGTTTGTAGAGACTGGTGAGCGGTAGGTCAGGATCCTGCAGACTGACACCTGTAGTGCAGCCGGATGCCGTGTCCAAGGAGAGTGAGCTTCCCAGAAGAGTGGGGGCACTGAGCTCATATAAGCCTCGAGTAGGGTGGGGCCTGTATCATACCGTAATCTTACCTCTTTAATGCAATAAATACTTTACACAAAAAAAGTTAACCAATAGCTACGAAAGCCATTTTGAACAATAAACAACTGACACCACAGGTGTCAAGACAAGAGACAGAGTTACGTGTAGAGCGTAGAGGAGGTTCCTCCTGTGGCTCAGGACGCCCATAGCTCACTGCTCCCCTGAGCATCTCTGGCTTCCATTCAGCTGTAACTGTTTCAGGAGAGGCAGTTTTGTTTTTTTTTTTAGAAAAGTCACTCAAGGAGAGGCAGTTTTAAATAGACAGCCGCCTTCCTTGCTGTTTTACAAAGTCCTACATGTACCTGGTTCGAGCTAATCTTGGTTATCTGATGACTTCTTTTCAAACTTCAACCTGTAAGATGTTTAGCATACTCGTTCCTTCCTATCAGTCTTCTTTTTTCAATCTTGAGCATCTCTTCTCACCTGCATGTTATAATACTTGTTGGTTTGGTTTTGTTTGTTGTTTCCTCCAGAGTAACCAGCGGGTTGACCTTTATAAGTGGCAAGACGGCAATGGGGAAGTTGGCACAACCTTACAAGGCCATACGCGAGTCATCAGGTAGGCACCAGCACCCACAGCTCCTTGGTCCGTCATTTATCATTGGCTTTCGGGTTAGAGAGCACACTGCTGTGTTCAGTGCTAAGCCTTCTGCTCAGAGATCTCCAGGCCCATGGTGGACGCCATCACTCTGTCCCAGATCCTGGGGGCCACCTCTCCATGGGCTTAGTGTGGCTCTGCTGCACTGGCCTTGCCTGTGAGAGCCTCACATTCACTGAATGATGACTTTCACAGGGCAGCACAAACAGCATTTAGGAACCAGCCTCTGTGCACCTATCAGCCTTGGTCTAGAAATTATTAAATAAAACCCAATCCAGAGAGGAAGATTAGATGTGATCTTTACTGGAGGAGGGAAAGGATGCGTTGCCAGCCAAATGCTTCTGTCCACCGTAGTGGTGCCCCAGAATCCACGGGGCACCAGAAAGCAGACCTGCACCCTTTCTCCTGCAGCTGTGACCTGGCACATAAAGCTACTACATCACAGTTGCTGTTTGAATGCAGACTTACTTCCTACTCGTGGTCTTCCACTTGGCTTCCAGAACATTCCTTGGCCCATTCTTTCCCTCAGCCACAGTTTTTTAGTAGGGAAAACTCATTCTAGGGAGGAGCAGCAGGGTGCGGGAGTACTGAAGCCAATCTGGAAGGAGATGGGGAAGGTTGGGCTTAGAGTTTATGGTAACTCTTCTGTGTAGTATCTGCTTTTCTAGCAATGTGGGTGAGTATAAGGAGGGCCAAGGCCAAAACCAGTTAGGTGCATCAGTTTGCCATCATGTGGAGAGACGTTGGGTTACTCAAGGCCTCTGTAGTTTGATAGCTCAGAGATCACTCTGTGTGCTTGCTTTTCTTTTCTTTTTTTTTTTGCTGTTTATTTCTGTGGGTTAAATTGAAATGCTCCGTCTGGTGGCCTAGTGGCACGAGGCTGCACTGTAATCCCAGAGGTATGCGGTTCAAATCCACCAGATGCTCTGCTGGAGAAAGAGGGACAATCTCATCCTGTACCAGTCAGATCTGATTTGATGGTACACATAAAATAATACAATAAAAAAAAAATTGAAATGCTTCATTTCTTTTTTTTTGGAGTAGTCAGTCAGATATCTGGGGACTACGGGGGGAGAAAACCTGAAAGGCTCCTTCAGGGATCAATTAAAACGCATTTGTTCCCACAGGTCTTTGGAGATGCCCCTCGCCTGTTTAGTGTCTCCCTGAAGCCGCCCAGGCTCCGTGCACTAGTGCTCTGGAACCCGCCTCTAACTTATTTGATTTTCTTTATGTCTTCCCCCCCCCCCATTATTCAGATAATACTTTATTCATTTTGTAATATGCATAAGACATTCCAGTATGTTACCCTTGTACAAGTGAGGGGGAAAAAAATTAAGTGTAACACTTCTAGACCAGTATGGCCACTAATTACTGTAGAGTGCCACCTCAACATGGTACAAATGGGATACTTTTTCCAAAGTTGACAGCATAGCTAAAGTTTCCAGACATTCAGATTACACACACACCCCTCCAATTGCAGTGTTCTCTTTATTTTGCATGTTTCTCTTATGTTCCTAGTGATTTGGACTGGGCCGTGTTCGAGCCAGATCTGCTGGTTACCAGCTCCGTGGACACCTACATCTACATTTGGGATATCAAGTAAGAACGATTGAGAGACAAGAGCCCTTTGTCATAGGATGGTTGAGGACTTTGTTCCAGAGCTCAGGGACCTTACAGATTTAGTTTTCCCTAGAAGCAGGCTTTGAGACAAAGATTGGGGCAGATACATCATTTAGGAAGTGAAAGAAATGCCGGAAAGAGATTGGAGAAGAGAAGGAGGATCAAGGCTCCCCATGAAGTGAAGGACAGTGAAGGGAGATGTACAGAGGGTGAGGGGCAGCGTTTGATTGTTGACCTTTCTATTGCAGGGACACCAGGAAGCCCACTGTGGCTCTGTCTGCCGTAGGTGAGTGTCTCAGCCCGAATGTGACTTCCGCCGTCCCCACTCCCACTTCTCAGGCACCCCCTGGCTTGCTAGATGATTAGCTGCATGCTTCAAGGGCCTGCTGATGTAGGGCTTTGAGTGCGGGGATGGGGGGATTTATTTCAGATTCCAAGGAGAGGAGTCAGGTTGTTTGTTTTATAAACTTTGCTCATGGCAAATGTCTATGAAAATAGAAGAAAATGAACTGTAATAGCCATCATCCACCTTCAACAGCTGTTAGCGCACAGCCAGTCTTAGTTCCTCTGTATCTCTGCCCACTGCCCTGCCCCCGTGAGATGATCTGGAAGCAAATTACAGATAACACGTTTTATCAAAAGATATTAATAAACATATATGTATTTTTAAGGTAAAAAGTAAAGATAGATTTATTAGAAAGTTACATCCCAAAAAAAGTGCATCTCCCTCCTCGAAAGGAAATATGGTGGAGTGGCCACCTAGAATATGTATTTTTTAAATGAGTTAAGAGTCCTTAAAAATAACCCTACTGCCATTAAAATAGGGAGCTCTGGTGGCCTAGTTGTAAGAAACTGCTCTGCAATCCCAAAAGCACGTGGTTTGAATCCGCCAGGTACTCTGCAGGAAGATGGGCAGTGTCTTCCTGTGTGATTTACTGCCTCTGAAAACCTGCTGAAGGGTCAGCACAACAGTCGGTTCCACCTCATCCACAACCACCCACCACCATTAAAATACCAGTGAATCCAAACCCCACCGCTGCCAGGTCAGTTCTGACTCAGGAACCTTTAGGACAGAGCAGAACTTCCCTCAAGGGTTTCTGTGAGTACAGACCTTTACAAACTCAGACTGCCCTATGTTTCTCCTGCAGAGCAGCTCTTGAAGTCAAACTGCCAATCTTTTGGTTGGCAGTTGAGTGCTTTATCCACCACATCACTGGAACTCTTTAAAAATATTAACAAGAGTTTCTTAATAATCATATAGCAGTTAATTCACTTTTCCCGAAGAGACTCATAATTTCTTTAAAAACCAATTTTAATCAATATTCAAATGAAGTCTATAATTGCAAGTAGCTAATCAATTTCTCTCTCTTTTTTTAAATAGGTAAAGTTTCACCCCCCTTTTATTTTATGGTGAATCATCATGAGTTTTTGGTGGTTGTTGTGTACCATGCAGTCAAACCCGACCCATAGTTGACCCTCCTGCAGGCTGAGCAGCTGGTGGATTTGAACTGTGTGTCTTCAAGACTACAGTGCAGCTTCTTACCTCTAGACCACCAAAGCTCCCTTGTGGTTTACATCTTTGATGATGATGATGATGAGGAGGAGGAGTGTGTACCGTCAAATCAGATCTGACTGGTACAGGAGGAGATTGTCCCTCCTTCTCCAGCGGAGCATCTTGGGGATTCAAACCGCGTACCTCTAGGATTGCAGAGCAGCTTCTTGTCACTAGGCCACCAGCGCTCCACGGTTTACTTTTTAAAGAAACCCAGTTGTCTGTGATTTTCCTAAGATGTGGTTTATGCTCTTCATGTTCTATGTTGTTGTTGTTAGGTGTGGTCGAGTCGTAGATGACTCGTAGCGACTTTATAAACGAATGGCCTGAGCACTGTTCGTACATAGCATTTCCGGAGGCAAGCCATTTAGGAAGTGGATGCCGCTCCTGCTTCCAGGCTTGTTTTAGTCGGGAAGCTCCAGCCAGCACTGCCCACCATGGGTACCTGTTACCACGTTTGGCACATCACTTTCACAGTGTTCAGCATCACAGCAACCATGAGTTCCCTCTGTACAGCAACGCACAGACCAGTGCTGTACCTCCTAGAGGAATGCTTGACAGGAAAACAGTTGTTTAATATTAAAGAACTGAGTCTCAGAAATGACCTTCTGACCTATGTGTTAGCATTGCTTCCCTTCATTGAGTGCTTTTTTTGGAATTGGCATTTCCCACCACTATGCAAGAGCAGATTTTGGGTATAGAACTGGTGTAATTTACGGTGATGAAGCCCAATAAATATTGTTCTTTGAAACCTTCAGCAAAATATACAGTCTGTCTCTTAAATGTTGCTGCTTCGTACTACCCACCACCCTAAAATATCAGAGTACACGTGTGATGGTTGCTCTGAAATGTTTTCACGGTTCTCCTTTTCCCCTGCATCTCTTTCTTGAATGCTTTTTAGCATCAAAGCTGTAGCCAGCAGCTGCAGCATCAGCCCTGTGAGGTCAGGGACCGTGTCTCTCTGTTCAGTGCTGTGGACCAGGGTCAGCCTTTGTGTCTCACCAGAGGAGGCGCTCTGTATGGGGAGTCAGTACCCATGTGGCTGTGCTGAGGGCTCAAAAATCCTGGCGACCTGATCCCCCTTTTCTCGGAACTCTGGTGGCGTGGAGCATTCTGTGTTGAGCTGCTTAACCATGTCTGCTACTTCCTGCCGAGCTGTGCATCCCCACTGGGAGGGAACGTGGGACTTTGTCCCCTAAGTTAGAGTGTTTTCCTTAATTAAGAGACCCCGAGCCTCTCCCATGTGTGACTTTGTGTTCTGGCTTCTCTTCTTGTGAACTTTAGTGGTGGAGGCGGCTCATTCCTGGAAGCCTGGGGGATCCTGAGCCTGTGCAGCTCGAACTCGTTCCCCTCCCTGAGGGTGAGCCTCCCTCTGGTGCCGGTGGCTTTGAGGTTCCAGCTTTCTTCTCTGGGTTTCCTTTGCAGCGGGTGCCTCTCAGGTCAAATGGAATAAAAAGAATGCGAACTGCCTTGCCACCAGTCATGATGGGGACGTACGGATATGGGACAAGCGGGTAAGTGATCTTGTCCCCTCACCCCACCCTGACCCAGACTGGTCTTTGGCCCCTGCAGGAGAGTGTGAAGATGTGAGTGTCAGGATTGGTGCCCCGTATGGCATGCTGAACTTGGTGCCAGGTGACATTTGCTTCCCGTCCCACTTAGTATTGAACGAGAGTAGGGAAGGGATCCGTGGTTAAGGGCATGAACGGGGCCTAATCCAAGAGTCTCCGTGTTGCTGCCTCCTCATTGTAACATCTGGTAAACCACTCTAACTTCACTCAGCCTCCGTCTCCTCATCTTCAGAATAAAGATGATAGTACCAGCTATTGAGATCAAACTCTGGTCACAGATACTGTTCTAGAATGGTCAGCAGGCTTCTGATCCCTGGACCAGATTGCACTGTGAACTGTGTTCTAGGATCAGCGTTATCCTGAATGTTCCTATATCAGTTATGGATGCAGGCTGCTCCCTAGGCCCAAATTCCCCATGAAGTCTAGATGTCCCATCAGCCGAGTAGCCCGTGGAGTGTACACATTCTCTCCATCAGTCCAGGGACCTGAGAGACATGAAGCAGTGTGGGGTCCTAGGCAGCTGTTGGTGTGGAAAGGCTGTTGGAAATTAGGCATGCTGCCGCCCAGAGGATAGGAACACAGGCCGGGAAAGGGCCTCCTCGCTCTTCCTGCTGGAAGACTTGGGTCATGACGTCTGTAAGATCTGGACGTAATACTGCTTCCTGCTTTGAAACCCAAGGCTAGGGGTCCTTAGCCTTTCTCTGGAACTGATGCTGGAGGGGCTCCGGTGAAGTCCCAGCCTTGCTTCCTTATCTCCCAGCAGACAGGATGTCAAACAACACAATGCAGAGGGGTGGAGAAGCCAGGCAAGGGCTGTATGTGCTAGACCAGGCGTCCAGGGCCTCCTGGGAACTTGGTGCTGGTTGGAGCCCTTTGCAGCTCTTCAGTGAGAAAATGATTTTATAAATAGAAATTGGAACAGACACATCTTTGGAGGATTGGTTTTTTCCTTCTGTCTCACTATGGTTATAGATTTTTTCCTCCATCCCCCTGTTTTGTTTTTCAAATTGTCACCAACATAACACTCTAATATTGATTTAAATGAAATGTTTGGTTAATTAGTGCTTGTGTATTTGCACCCTGCTTCTATACACGATTATATGTATAATTTATTTTAATATTACTGAAGATACATCTTTCCCATTTGGGGTGTTTTCTGTATTTTGTTAATATTCTGAATAACACCAAGATGAGCCTTTTTAAAAGATACCTTTTACTGTGATTTGGGTGAAAGTTGATAGGGCAAATTGATTTTCTATTCAACAGTCCATACACATTTTTTTGGTGACATTGTAAATTTGCATTCTTTTGGGGGGGAAAGGAGGAGGGCCAGCACAAGAAAGGAAAACCCTCAATGAGATGGGTAAGTGACTAGGTATGGGTGTAGGTGTGTCAGAGATAATAAGGTTGGCTCAGGATAGAGCAGGGTTCAGAGCTGCTGTACACAGGGTCACTTTGAGTCAACTTGGTGACATATAACCACAGCAACAAAAGAAAACCTTTTATTTATCTCTGGATAAATATTCCATCCCCCCCCCCAAAGCATCATGGTATTTCATGTGTTCACCAGGGATGACAGTGCAGCCTCACAGATGGAGAGGATGATGTAGATAGACCTTTCAATTTGATAAGTTTAAAAATCTCTTGTTTGAATGTGCACCCCTGAACTTTCCTTTTGAGTTTGTTCATTTCACACAGACCTGATCCCTGGTGTTTTCTGGTGTGGTGTGACGTCCATTCCGTCTGAGGATCCTAGTTCTGGATTGCCTTTACCATGGGTAGCCTCGGCCTCAGGAGAGAGGTCGGGTTTGCTGCTTGCACGTCAGTCCTCCTTCCTATGTGTCTGTGTGGACGCAGAACAGATATTGTACTCTGTGGTGCCCAAGGGTGAGAAACACCAGCTCGTCTCCTTCCTGCAGCTGAGGACGAGTCTGGCTCTCAGGCCCCGTTACAGAGCACGGTGGCAGGAGAGCAGAATAAACCACACGCTGTGGTTTTGTTTGTCTTAAACCAAACCAAACGGAGTGCTCTCTTGTCTTCTTCACCATCATGGTGACAGATGCCACTTCCCATCCTTGTTGTATTATTTCTTAAGACTTTCAGGAGCAAGAGATTCTTGGTCAAGGAACAAAAGTGGAATCACTCCACTCCTAAGTGGTTTTGAATGGAAACTGGTAGTAAAATTAGGTACAGAACACAAAAAAGTAACGCACAAAGATAAGGCATTGTTGTTGGTGGTGGTCGTTATGTTGTTATGTCAAGTTGCCTGTGATGCATAGCGACCCTGTGCACAGCAGCTCTGAACTGTCCCGAGCTAGTCTTACAAATTCCAACACACCAATCCCCATTCCCCTAGTTACTGTATCAACCCATCTCGTCTGGGGTCTTCCTCTTTTCTGAGCTGTCCCTCCATCTTTCCGAGCATGATGTCCTTCTCTAAGGACTGGTCTCTCCTGGCCACACACATGCTCAAAGTATGTGAGATGGAGCGTTAACCACCATAAGTAATTACATTGATCAATGACAGTGTTAGCTAGCAAAATGTCTATGAATGACTATGTGAAAAACTAGTATGATTTGTAAGCCTTTACTCACTTGAAAATCTGTTAGGGAAAAAAATGAGGGACAGCTCCAAGAGGGGCCGTTGGAGCAGAACGAAGCTGAGCCTATAGGAGCCACCCCAGTGACAACACACTTGCCACGTAGGTTCATGACGTTCTCCTGCTCCCTACTCACCAGCGTGCTGCCATGTCCGGTTTAAAGTTTTTGTCACTCTGATGAGTTGGACATGTATTAGAAAATGTTTAGTTTCTTCCTCTGTTTTTATGCTTCTGCAACAAAAGATTGACCAACTCACAAGTACCTGGGTCTTTTGGTTTGATGAAAAAAGGAAAAGCAAGTTTCAGAAGTGATGGTAAAGACCACATCTGGTAGTGGTCATGTCCTCCCTCAGTCTGTGTCGACTGGACACGGTGGACACTCTGTGGGTTCTTTGTGAACAGCACTGCTCACTGAGCCCCGATCTCTCCCAGAAACCCAGCACAGCGGTGGAGTATCTCGCAGCTCACCTCTCCAAAATCCACGGCCTTGACTGGCACCCGGACAGTGAGCACGTCCTTGCTACCTCCAGCCAGGACAACTCCGTCAAGGTGGGTGCCACCAGGGGGGCGGCTGGGGAGCAGTGATTCGGCGGCAGCAGGGATGGGTGAGAGAAAGCACCTCTTCTGGGAAGAAAGTTCCAGTGTGTTTCAGGGGTGCACATACTTCGGGGGGGTGGGCACGTCAGCCTGGTACGTATGTAGCCTAGTATGTATGCAGACTGTGTATGTGACTTGGGTGCGCTTGTTTGATAGAACTCTTAGACTTTGTTCAGATTTTCTTCTTTTTGTGAGAGAAAGAGAGAGACAAACATTTAGAAAGGAAAGAAGTCAGCCCGCACAGGAATTGAAAGGAAATCAGATTTCAGAATGACATGCCACTAAAAAAACAACAGACAAATAAAGGAAAAAACTTCAAGTTGTTCAGTTTCCTGAGTTTATCATTCGTCGTCTGCATGGTGGACCAGTGGGGCTTTCCCCCCCACATAATTATTACATCTGCAAAAGCTGTGACACAGCTTCAGAAGAAGATTGCAAAAATCAGAGATAAAACTGTTTGCATGGAGATCCTCTAACTTACAGGAAATGCTCAGGGTTTCATTGTTGGGAACGCTGCTATTTTTGGGTTTATCTCCGAATGCCGCATGCCTTTTCGCTTGTCTTTTGTCTGAGGAGGGTGCTGTGCAGCTGTGTTCAGAGGCTGGCAAAGCCCAGGCTCCGCTTTGCTTGGTAATCCCTCCTCGTGGCCACTGCTCTGCCCCCGGGGACAAGGGTTTGACCACAGAGGTTGGGTTAGCAGTTTCGTGATTCAGCTTTGTTAGAATGGAATGTTCTGTTTTCTTGACCGTCAAGTAAGCTGTCATCTTTGTCTGGTTAGCAGAAGCTAGAATCATGTAACACGCTAATGCTTGAAAGTTAACTTGTGTCTGGAGGTTTGTGAATTCTCCAGGGCTGTAATTTATTTTTATGAGCCACTAATAGGTTTCTGTGCTTTGCTTGTTTGTATTGGATTAGGGGTTTTTGTTCGCCTTCCTGCTTACCCCCGGCCAAATTCCTCTCAGCTTGTCTTCCAAGTTCAGGATCCAGAAGCCATCCAGTTCGCCTCTGCTGCTTTCTTTGAGAGTCCCATGCTCTCCTTTTTTTTTTTTAACGTGTGTATCGTCAAATCAGATCTGACTGGTACAGGAGGAGATTGTCCCTCCTTCAGCAGAGCATCTGGTGGATTCGAACCTCACATCTCTGGGATTGCAGTGCAGCTTCTTGCCACTAGGCCACCAGAGCTCGCCTCATGCTCTCCTTTTTGCAGTAATATCTTTTCTACTGCCTGGGATTCTGTAGGCTGGGACCCCGTAGGTGATAAAGGGGGCTCAGGATGTTTCATCCTTGTTTCCACATATGAAACGCAGTTCTTGTTCCTTCCCAACAGGATTAACTTGAGGTGACTGGCACAGCCATGGACACCATACATTTGATTTCTTTCACGGTATCTTGATTGGAAGAAAAAAAACCCAGTTCTTATAGAACAAAAGTAGCATCATACAAAATGAAGCAGCTTGGTAAAACAAATAGAAGCCCTCTGCTCTCAGGTCAATCCTGATTCATAACAACCCTAAGACAGAGGAGAGGAACCTGGGGCGTTTCCAAGGCTGTCACAGAAGCAGGCTGTCTTGTCTTTTTCCCATGGAGCAGCTGGTGGGTTCAAACCATCAACCTTTTGATTAGCAGCCTATTGCTTTTTCGCAGTGCCACTGAGACTTCTTAACTTAGGATAGTCAAGGCAGTATGACATTTAGCCATTGTTTTTAGTAATTTGTAGATAAAGATAATATGTGTCCTTTCCCCTACATAATCATCATTCTTAAGTCTAGCTTGTAATTTGTGGATTGTTTTCCCCTCCCTGAGTTCCAAAGGGTCAATTGGAGCAAGATAACTAGTGAATAAGTGTTTCATTTACCACCGATTTTGTAAATTTGCTGAACTATGAAACTGTTAATTTGTGAATTAAGAAATGAAATAGGAGGGAAAAAAATAAGGATGGTTTTATTCAGTCATCTTCAAAAATAGAAGACTAACCACAATTCAATTAGTTCCCATCACTTTTGATAATACATTTATTCTTTTTCCTGGTCTTGGGTTAAGTAGTTTATTTTGCGGAATTGTCTTCCTTCAGACTGATGGAGCCCTGGAAATTTGGACACGGTCCATCCCTTCGTACATTCTGACTGTGTCTCTCTGCCCCTGAAATAGGGTCAACTCCACTGTTCCCCATCAGTCTCTTCCCTGGGGTGTCAGCAGCCAGTAGCCCCTCATCTGCCTTGACCAAGGTTCTTCTGGTAATTCTTCAGAAGCTTTCTTTCAGAACTGTAGTATGAGTCCTAAGACAAAAGCAGACATCATCTGTGAATGGGAAGACAAATGGCTGTTTAATTAATTTTAAGCGCCAGCTGTATGAGATTGGAACACAGTGAAAACTGTTTGGGTGTTGCAAGGATTGCCTTGAGAGTTACTGTTGGTCGTTTCCATCACGTTGATTCTGACTCATAGCAGCATCCTGTGTGCAGAATAGAACTGCTTCAGAGGGTGTTGAAGGCTGTGGCCTTGTAGAAGCTGATCACCAGGCCTGTCTTGAAGATGTCTCTTGGTGGGTTTGATCCACCAACTTTTTGGTTAATAGCTGAGGGCTTAGCCATTTGTGCCACTTAGGGACTCCTGCATTGCAAGGGTAAGAAGATATCTCCAAACCTAAACTCACTGCCATCCTGTAGGACAGAGTAGAACTGCTCTGTCATGTTTCCAAGGCCATACATCTTCATGGGAACAGATTGCCTCATCTTTTTCTCCGGATAGCTAATGGATTTGAATTGCTGACCTTCCAGTTAGTAGCCCAACATTTAACCCACCAGGCCTCCTTGTCAGATCTCTAGGGCCCTTTAATGTAGCCTTTAAGTTGTGTATTACCGTTGTCACCAATTGGTGAGCATATTTAAATCTAGATTTCTTTTTTTTTTAAAAAAAGGAATTAATTTGTTAACAATTGTTGTGCCTGCCTTTGTCTAGGAACATGAATATGTATCTCTCCAGCCAGAGACGCAAACAGTTGCTGAGATGCATTTATATTAATAACATCTTACATGTATGTAATTAGCCTAGGGAGGTTGAACTTGCATTTGCCAGTTTTTCACATATTGTGAGTTTGATAGCAGAGCAGCATTCAAAGCGCTGAGCTAATTAAAAATCTGGAGAATGCCAAGCATACCTAATTATTTCTAATATTCCTCCTTTTATGAGTTGAGGGAGCAAATTATAATTTACCCTGTGGCCATCTGAAAAACCCAGAAGTAGTTTAGGTGGGAAAACATCATAACATTTTTGCTATTTTGAATATGGGGCCAGACTTGGGGGAGGTGGGAAATAGGAGAATTGTCAGAAGAAATAAAATGCATGCATAATACATTGTGTAAGCATAAAGAGAAGAAATGAAGATTGTCTTGATAGAGAATGAAAATAAACACAGCAGGAAGGAACAGTAATTATTTGGAATGCTAGTGTATTGTTTTTGGTTTTTATATAAAAGGCTTTAGTGTAAATAAATTATTATTTAAAGAACCATAAAGTTCAAAAGAATCTTTCAGTGGTATCCGGAACTTTCACTCTCCAGACCAAGCCCCAAGTCCAGTGCCATCAAGTCCGATCCCCTCACCGTGAGCCTGCAGGACACAGGAGACCAGCCCTGTCGGGCTGCCCAGCGTGTAGCTCTTTGTGGAATCACTCCTGCAGCGTCTTCTCTCAGAATAGCGGGTGGGTTCACACTGCTGACCTTTTGGTTAGAAGCCCAACACTTAACCCACTGTACCACGAGGGCTCTTTTATATTCTCTAAGTATATTATTGTCCTAATGGCAAGAAGGTGCACTGCAATCTCTAAGGCACGCACTTCGAGGCCACCAGTGTGACTAACTGCCTCTGAAAATCTGCTGAAGGGTCAGTTATGGGTCAGTTCCAACTCTGTGGTACACAACAACAACAAGTATGTTCCCAGCAGAGTCGAGAACAAAAACCCAAACAACCAAAACCAAAAAACCCCCAACAACAACAAGTGTGTTGTTGATGATACACATGGAGTCAGATCTGTCTCATAGCCGACCCTCCAGTGGGTTTGAAGAGGCAGTAAATCGCATGCGAGGAGATTGCCTGTCTTTTTTCAATGTCCAACTACAGAAAAACCTTTTGCCATTTTTTATATGATTTTACTGTTAAGAGACCACTCCGACATCAATTATAATTGAAGCACCCAGTAAACTTAAATATTACATTTAAAAATACAATCTGTGTGCCCTTTGCAGAAAAGCCTTTATTCCATCTTACAGGAAATTCCATCAGTATCTAGCCTCCCTTGTCAACATTTTTTATTTGCTCCTTTCACACTTAATATTTGCAGGTCTTATGAACCAGGGTAAATGCCGTTCACTTCTCAGACCCTCAGATTTGCCTGCGATACCTTCTTTTGTACTTTGGCACAATCAGGCAGTTTTAATATAAGACAGAATTACTCTCTCTTTTTTCTTGGTAATAAGCCAGAAAAACATTTATTATCTTGCATATGTTTCCCCTTGCAGTCAATAGAAAACCTGTTACATTTATTAAGGAGCAAAACTGAACATGTATGCCTGATCAAGAGGTTATTTAAATCTTTTAACTATTGGACAATCAGTAGCCTCAAAATAAGAGTGGAGAATGTGTGTCTGTGTGTAAATTATCTTTAGTAGGTTGATTTTTTTTAAAAAACAACATTTAGATGTAAAATAGATATCTAGATGTGGTAGAATAATATGTATTTGAAACCCTAGTGGCCTAGTACGTTACATGTTATGCTGCTGAAACCCAGTAGCCGCTTGGTGGGAGACAGATGTGCAGTTTCCTCTCATAAAGATTTGCAGCTGCTGATGCCTGATGAAGGATCCTGTTGAGTTAAAAGCAATTGAAGGGCATTGGGTTGTTGGGAGTTTTTAAACCTTTTTTTTTTGCATACTTTCATTTTTTTTATTAATTACTGCTCATTTTCTTCCTTCTCTTCCTCCTCCCCCAGCCTTCCACCCAATGCACTCCTTGTTCCAGATTGTTGTCATACACTTAATGCTTAATCATATATTCCTTTCTTCCTCTTATCTATTCTAATCAGTGTTCATAATCTTTCCACTGGTTTCCCATTCTCTCCCCAACACCCGCCCATCTGTCCTGTTTTATAACAGCAGTGTTATACAGTATTTGTCCTCTTGTGACGGAGGTATTTCAGTCAGCATAAAGTCCTCTAGGCTTCCCCATGTTGTGTAATGTTTTTTAGTGCTGCATAGTATTCCACTGTGTGAATGTACTATAGTTTTTCTGTCCCTTCATTTGTTGGTGGACACTTGGGTTGCTTCCATCTCTTTGCTATTGTGAATAATACAACAATAAACATGAATGTTCATACATCTGTTTGAGTTATGGTTCTGGTTTCTTTAGGGTATATTCCCAGTAGTGGAATTGCTAGGTCAAATAGTATTTCTATTTCCAGCTTTGTGGCAAAGCGCCAGACAGCCTTCCATGGTGGTTGCACCATTTTACATTCCCACCATCAGTGAGTAAGAGCTCTGATCTCTCCACAACCTCACCAGCATTTGTGGTTTGCTGCCCTATTGAACTTTGCTGTTGTTGTTGGGGTGAGAGGACATCTCATCGTTTTGTTTCTGAAACATTTTTAAAACACCAAATAGCTGGTCTAAAGTGGTGATTCCACTGACTGAGAGTTCTGGTTGCCTTGTGGTCTTTCTAATGCTTAACATGGTTTTCCTCACTTTCTTACTTTTTAAATTGCACTATGAAATTGCCTTTTTAAAGGGGAGAGTGTGGAGTTGTATGAAATTTAACCCATGTTTTGGTTTATGTCATGACTAGTTGGAATACAGAATGGCTTCATCAGCCCAGTAATGTCTGTGCTGTCCCCCTTTCGCTGCCCCTAACTTCTGACACCCGCTGACCTTGTCTCTTGGGTTTGTCGTTCCTCACTCAGCGTGATGCCTTTAAGGTTCATCCAGGTTGTTTCTAGAATCTCTAGTTCATAGACTTTTTGTTGACACTCACTATCAAGTTGATGCCAACTCAAAGACCCACATAAGTCTGTGTGTCGTAGACCCTTGGCTAGCAGCTAGACGCTTAACCTCTGAGCCACCAGAGCTCCTGGGTATCCTTTCATTGTTTGGCTTGTGCCACAGTTTACTGTCTGATGGACATTTGGGTCTAGTTTTTAGTGATGGTGAATGGAACTCTTGAGATGTTCATGTATATAGATTTTTGTGTGAAGAGGGGTTTTTACCTTTTTAGATAAATACATTAGAATGGGATTACTGAGGGAGCTCTGGTGGCCTAGTGGCAAGAAGCTGCACTGCAATCCCAGAGGTGTGTGGTTTGAATCCACCAGATGCTCTACTGGAGAAGGAGGACAATCTCCTCCTGTACCAGTAAGATCAAGTTTGGTGGCATACACACACAGAGAATGGGATTACTGGGTCATGCAGTATGGCATATTTCACTTTTTTGTGTGTGTGACCATTACCACGATTTCTATGAATTGCCTGTTCTAGACACTTACATAAGTGAGATCATTCAGTCGTTGTCCTTAAGGAGAGCTGAGTTTCTGTCTGGAGTTATGAAACACTTTTGGAACAAGGTAGTGGTAATGGTTATACAACATGGTGAAGGTAATTAATGTCAGTGAATTGTGCCCTTAAAAATAGTTCAAATGGCAACATTTTGGTTATTCACATGTCTCCACAGTAAAAATGATAAAAGCAGTGATTTTTAAAGGGCATGTGTATTTTGATAGTTGTGTTTTTTGATGGCATTTATTTCAGAAATAATTTTATGTTTTCTCTTCTAGTTCTGGGATTATCGCCAGCCTCGGAAATACCTCAATATCCTCCCATGCCAGGTGCCTGTCTGGAAGGCCAGATACACGGTGAGTGAGACACGACCTTCTGCTGGTGAACTTCACCTTGACGTTGCAGACATGCAGTCTAAGGAACGTTCTCTCATACTCTCTTTGTAAGACTGTCTTCCTTTAAAGTGTGCGCAAAGGTGATAATGAGAGCTTGAAGGTATTATCTAGTTAAAACTTTACCTGTGAAATGCTGAGTAGATATCCACATTACAATAGCTAACCACAGATAGACAGAAGCTGGGCAAGTGTGGAGACGTTTACTGATAATAGAGAGCAGGGTGCGATGAGAAAAGGTTCAGAGGCTCAAAATCAGTGGATTCTTCTAAATAAAAAAAAAAATCAGTGGATTCTGGTGAAAGGAATTCAGACTAGACTCAGAAGACTTGGACTCTGAGCCTGCCCCTGTCATTTCATTGTTTTTTAAATGCCATCTAATATTTTTGTATTACGCCAAAAGAACAAAATAAGTAATATTTTGGAAGAAGTAGAGCCAGCGTGTTCGTGGAAGCCAAGAGTGCAAAGCTCCACCTCTCGCACTTTGGGGATGTGGTCAGGAGAAGTTGTTCCTTGGAAAGGGACATCATGCTTGGAAGGATGGGGAGTGAGTGAGGGAAAACCCCCAGTGGGATGGATGGACACAGTGACTGTAGCCATGGGCTGCAGTGTGTCGGAAATGATGAGGATGGCGTAAGATTGGACACAGTTCCGATCGGCTACTCAGAGAGTTGCTATGAGTCATACCCGCCTCAACGGCATCTAACAACAACAATATTCTCTGTGGCCTTGGGAAAGCTGTCTCTTCCTCTGTGGAATATGAATAATAATTTCTACTGTACCTTTAAAAAAATTGTGATAGAATTTCTATACCATCAAATTCACCACTTTAATTACTTTACGGTGTACAGTTCCGTGGCATTTGATACATCTACCTTATGCCTTTTGAAATCATGTACACAAAAATGCGTTACAAACTATAAGATGCCCGGATACACGAGGTAGACCGTTAGGAATCTTGCAGCACTTTCCCCACTGCCTCCGCAGCATTAACTGCCTGCTGATCCTTTAATGTCAGTGTGAAGGTGAGCAGGGAGTGACTGAAGTTACCTTTACTCCACGAGGCTGTCACCTGGGGCATTGTAGAGCCACCAAGATAATTGGGTATTATGTTGTTTTTGCATCTGGGAGCACTTGCCAAGAAACCTGACCCAGCTCTTACGACTTGAAATACTTCTCTGGATTAATATGTTTGCTTTCAAGAACAAACAGGAAGGTTCAGGATTGCCGCCAGGTGGGGACGTGGAGTTGATTGTGCACTGAAGTGACTATGATTTAATCCTTAAAGAACAGAGTCAAATACTGATCACATGAGTCCCCTAGCTGGCCCGCAGGTTGATAGTGGGGAGTAAAGCTGAGTGCTGGGATGAGAAGGTTTTCTTTGGCTGAACTGAAGGGATTGGGGCGGTAGGAAGGAAGGCAGTGAGTGTTCCACTGGTGCATTTCACATGACAAGGATTATGTTGGCTGCCACAGGATTATTCCTGGTCAAGCTTGCAGGCTTGTTCTTTTTTTTTCTTTCTTCTTTTTCCTTTTCCATTTTTTCTTTTTTTAAAAAGAGTAATTTCAGTGACAGTTTGTTGTTGATTGCCATCTAGTTGAGGATGACTCAGTGACTCCATGAACAAAAGAGCTTAATGCCTTTCTATTAACTCTCGTCATCTCTCCAAGTTCATAGAGTTTCCATAGGTGTGAGCTTTAGGAATTGGATGCCACGCCTGCTTCCAAATCCGTTGTACAACTGGGAACTTGACCAAACACTGTCCACGTTGGCATTTCACACCCCAATGACACAAGGTTCAGCATCACCGTAAACTCAGATTACCTCAGTACAGCAAATTGACAAAGAGTGATGTACAAAGTAGAAGAATGTTGCTCCAAAATATAACAACGCTAGTCTCACTTAGCAGCATTTAAGTGTTGTCAGGTCGAATACAACTCACTGCGACCCTATGAACAAAAGACTTGAACTCTGTTCTATAGTTAATATAATTTCTTTATGCTGATAGAGTTTCCAGAGGCTTCTGGTTTAGGAAGTGGATGCTACTCCTGCTTCCAAACCCAAATCAGTCTGGAAGCTCCTCCAAACACTGTCCTTGATGGGTAACCATTATGGAATTTGACACAACTGTGGCACGTGTTCAGCATCACAGCAACCCCTAGTTATTCAGTCCAGCAACTAGACAGATGACTGCTGTACCATTTAAAGAACGGTCATCATAATATTAAAGACACGCCCAACAAATGCTGTGGACTGTGAAAAACCAAGTATTCCCTCCACCCTTGGATCCTTGTTGGCTAAAATGGGCAAGCAAAAGTCCAGCCAGCTGACACCCGCTGGTGGAGGGGAGAAACCAGGAACACAAACCAACACAGACACCAAAACTTTCCTCACGTGACCCTCATCGAGATGCGCGAAACCAACTTTTAGTGTATAACCCCTGGAAAGCAAGTTGATTTTCTATTCATCATCCACATGTACTTTTGTTTTATAACATTGATTACCACAGCCACCCTGTGGTTGCATTCTTCCTGTCCCTCCCAGTGATTCTCATTTCCATTAACTCTCCTATGGCTTTCTGCCTCCTGAACTTCATCCCTGTGAACTTTATCCTGGACACGTGCTGTTCTCTGACCCTATTTGGTGCCTCCCTGGTGTTACTGCTCACCTTATGGGTCTGTTTCTTTGCTGACAGTTGAATCATATGGGTGACTTTTTGTCCTGGATTCGCAGGTGACTAAAGGCTGTAGTTTGAGGGAATTCCACTTGTCTCTGTCAGACTCTCTGGTGGCTTATTGGTAAGGAGTTGCACTGCCAACACAAAAACATGTGGTTCGGGGAGCTCTGGTGACCTAGTGGCAAGAAGCTGCACTGCAGTCCCAGAGGTACACGGTTCGAATCCACCAGATGCTCTGCCGGAGAAGGAGGAGCAATATCCTCCTGTACCAGTCAGATCTGATTTGACGGTACACGCACACACACACACACACACAAAAAAAAAACAAAAACAAAAACAAAAAACAAAAAAAAAATGTGGTTGGAATCTACCAGCTGCTCCAGGGGAGAAAGATGGGCGGTCTCCTCTTGTGTGACAGCTGCCTCTGACAACCTGTGGAGGTTCTGCTGTGAGTTGGTTTCAACTTAATGGTGCATAATAACAACAATAACTATGAAACTAGTAATCCTGAGTCTATTTTTTTTTAAATTTTTTTAAATTTTATTTTATTATTTTTGTGTGAGTGTACCGTCAAATCAGATCTGACTGGTACAGGAGGAGATTGTCCCTCCTTCCCCGGCAGAGCATCTGGTGGATTTGAACCGTGCACCTCTGGGCTGAGTCTATTTTTATGTTTCTGAGTTTCATTCCTCGTTGCTTACTCTTTCTGGGAAAGCATTCTTTAACTCTAGAAGTCTCTTTTTGGAGAATGGTGAGGATCCCAAATGGTGCGTTCTAGTGTGTTTGGTCAGGGCCCTTTGCATATTTTAGAATGAGAAACGTTCTCCAGCATTGGGCTGCGTCTTATATTTTAACTTCTGTGGTGGTTTCCAAAAGCACAGAGGGACGGATGGAATGATCAGCTTATGATGTTTGGAAAAATCTTCCCAGACCGGTTGGGGCCTTGCATCCTCTGTTTTGTTTAGGAAAGCTTCCGGTCTGGGTGGCTCCGCGGCCTCTCCCGGGGACAGTGAGGCAGTTCCCTGTTTCTTGTCCTCAGCCTTTTAGCAACGGGCTCGTGACTGTGATGGTTCCCCAGCTGCGGAGAGAAAACAGCCTTCTTCTCTGGAACGTCTTTGACTTGAACACCCCAGTCCATACCTTTGTGGGGCACGATGACGTGGTGCTGGAGTTCCAGTGGAGGAAGCAGAAGGAAGGTGAGCGGAAGAACCTGCACCACCTCAGCCAGCAGGGAAGCTTAGAGCACAGGTGGGGAGTTTTCTGAAAAACAGAACACAGACAAACACAAACACTTAAAAAAACCCAACCTCCCCCCAAAAAACCTGTTATAAAATATAACATGGCTACAAGCATATACAATTTAACAAGTAATTATAAAGTAAAAACTTGCATAACTGTAACAAGGTCATTGCCAAGTCCAGAGAAGTTTTCCACTCACATCCTCTTCTTCCCCAGAGGGAAGCGCCTTCCTGGGGCTTCATGATAGGAAGTTCCTTTTCTTGTCTTCCTCATTTCAACACGTGTTTGCACCTCCCCTAAAGCAGTTTCGTTTTGCTTGGTTTTGAACGTTTCTTCGATGTCCAGGCCTGCGTGCGTTCTTGAGTTTTACTTCTTTCTCATCCAGGTGACTCCTCTTGTCATGTTTTTGCTGAACCACCTCAAGCTTTGGTTTTGATTTTCATCGGGGATGCCTGAGCTTGCAGAGAGTGGGGAGGAGAAGCAGCATGTTGCAGCCAAGGCCAAGGGTATTTCCCGAAGGATAGGATAGTTGAGCTCTTAGTGAAGCCTCAACATGTAGATTAAGAAACAAAAAGAAAGCCATCTGATCATTAATAGAGACATTCTAAAAGCAGATTGAGGACATAAGTCAGATTATGAAGTAGTATGTGAATGAAGTTACCCTCAGAGGCAAGGGTAGAAGAGGGGGATTGGCAGAGGATTTGCTGCCCACTTCATCTAAAGGGAGGGCGAAGAAGTGAGGGCTCGAGAAGATTTACAGCCTTGGGAACATGTGGGAAGGTTGCAGTGAGTGACCACTGACTTGAGAGCTCAGTCTTCCTCAGCGACGGGGACATCAGATAGACTGTATAGCTCAGAAGATGTTGCCGTAAGAGGCAGTGGCTGAGAGTAGTTGCTGCTTTGCTGGTTGGGGTGCACAGGGGCACTGCTGAGCACTCGTGCTGCAGGCTTGGGTGAGGATGATGCCATGGAGAAGCAGCTGGTAAGGGAGAGAATTGGCCCTTGTTTTCACATTAGTGACGTCTGTCTTCAGGTTTTCTGGAGAAGTAGAACCAGTGAGATAGATCTCTGTCTCTACAGTGGTTACATGCTCCGCTTCTAACTCCAGGCGAGTGGTTGGAACACAGCAGTATCTCCGTGTGAGAAAGATGTGGCGGTTAGTTTCCGAAAGGTGTGCAGCCTTGGAAATCTTGTAAAGCAGTTCTGCTTTGCTCTTTGGGTTGCTAATACTTGGGATCAAGTTGCCAGTCACAGTTTATCTGTATCTGTACGTACATTGACAGAGATTGACTTTAAGGGATTCACTTGTGTAATTTTGGGTGCTGGCAGGTTCATAGTCTGTAGGTGAGGTGACAGGCGGGAGAGTTCTGTAAGTCGGGTTAGTGCAGAGTTAAGAGAGCGGAGCGGGAGGGAGCACTGCCAGGGCATCTGGAGGTAGAACATGAGCTCAGAAACTCACTTTTCACCTGATTGCTAACGTGACATGACTTGATGCTTACATGACATGACCTGGAGCAGCAGCTAAGACGAGTGCTTGACCCAGCACTGGACATCGTCCCCTAGCCTAGTTCAAGTCCACACACAGAATTAACCATCTCATCCTGTTAGTTTGGATGAGCCACTTTCTGTGTTGCCTTGCTTTCCACATCCATAAAATGAGAGAGCGGGGTGAAATGAGTTCTGACTTTTTTGCTCTCAGTTAATGACTATTTGGCTGTTTTAGGCTGGGTTCTCTAGAAAAGTACAACCAATGAACCACTGAAGTATATCTGTCTGTCTAGAGAAAGAGAGAGAGCTAGACAGAAATAAAGAGATTTATCTTAAGAATTCATGCACTGTAGAGGCTGGTTAAGTCCCAAGTCTGAAGGTCAGATGTCAGGCTAGAGGCTTCTCCTGACTCACACAGCTGCATGGACTGATCCACCCAAGATCAGCAGGTTAGACAACAGGCTGGTGGATGCAAAAGCTGAGGAACCCAAGATCAGTGGGCAGTATGACAGGTCACATGGTCATATCAGGTGCTGATGCCGCTAAAACAGGATCCAGGTCAAGCAAAAGACAAGAGAGTGTTGCCAGATGGATGGGTGTGTATGTATGTATGTGAACACACACACACACACACACACACACACACACACACACACGAAGCACTAGCAGATACACACAGCAGATCTCATCAAGGGAATGACTACATCTTGATACAGTTCGGCCAAATGACTATATTAGCTGCGAGACTAGAATCATAGACCACCAAACTGACACACAACTTGAACCGTCACAGTGGCTGTGAAGGAAATTCTGATACATCATGACTACTCTGAACTATTCTGCTCTTTCATAAAGTTCTCACATTAAGTGCCTCGGATCTTTTCAGAATAATTTCTCTTTGACTAGACCTCAGTAGGGAAAAGTGCACTTTAGCCAGTTAATAACACTAGAGACCAATAACTCACGTTAGAAAGAGATAGCATCTCTTGACCAGAAAAATTTAAACAATAATATACCAAGATAGATTTCAAGCAATTCACTTTGCAAAAAAAAAAAAAAGTGCCTATTTCCTGCTCCTCAAGCGCATATGAAAGGAGGAACATTTGTAGAGGTGAGAGATTCATGTGACGTTAAATCCCAGCATCACTCTTCACCTAATTGCCAGTTATTATTTCAGTTCATTTAAGTTTCTGCTCAGATGTGACTTCCTCGGGGAGTCTTGTCTAAAAATAGTTTCCCCATCATTCTCTGTCCTCTTATGCTGGGTTGTTTTTCATGCCTATCACCGCCTAATGAATATACTGTGGACTGCTAGGAGAACAAACAGGTTCATCCTAGAGAGGGTGAAGCCAGGCTGCTCCTTGGAAGCAAGGATTCTGAGGCTTCGTCTGATATTGGCCATGTTGCAAGGCGGGATCATTCCTTGAAGAGGGATGCCATACTTTGATGGGTGGAGGGACAGCACAAGAGAGGAAGACCCTCACTGAGAGGGATTGATGCAGTAACTGGGATCACAGGGGTCAGTCAGTGTGTCGGAGATAATAACGATGGCTCAGGATAGAGCAGGGTTCAGAACTGTTGTACATAGAGTCACTCTCTATGAGTCACAAGCAACTCGATGGCACATAACAACAACATCATTGCCTGATATTATAGTAGACACTTATTTGTTTCTCTGTTTCTACCATTAGAATATGAGGTCTAAAAAGAAATGTGTGTGTTTGTTCAGTAACCTTGGTAGGAGCCCTGTGGCAATGTGGATTAAATATTGGGAAGCTAACTGAAAGGTCTGTGATTTAAACCCACCAGCAGCACCACAGGAAAACCATGAGACTGTTGCTTCTGTTAAGGTTCTCAGCCTTGCAAGTCCTACAGACCATTCTGCTCTGTCATACAGGTTTGCTGTGAGTCGGAATTGACTTGATGACAGTGTTAGCAAGACAGAAATTGTCCTAAGGCCTAAAATAGTGCCTGGCACATCGAATGAATGAATAAACGAATCTGATTTTATTACGACATGTAGCAAAACTGATGTTGTAGCCAGAAAACTTTCCCGGTTTCTTCTTTGATCACTTGTAGGGTCAAAGGACTACCAACTGGTTACGTGGTCCCGAGATCAGACTTTAAGGATGTGGCGGGTGGACTCCCAGATGCAGAGGGTATGTATTCCATGCTGTCGTGAACGAAGGTAACTGGATATGCTTGAAACTTACAGAAATGTGGTATTTGTGAATTTCCAGTGTTTTGTGTACTCGTTAGCTCAGAGGAGACAAAAAAATAACTGGGTAAAAATTGCAGCACTAAACTTTTACCCACGTTTCACTACTTTACTGCCTTTTACTTCTGTTTTCTCCAGAAAGTACCATTTGCTCCAGACATTTTGGGGTTACACCAGCTGAATAATCCCATCAAAACCTGGGATTTTAAGAAAAAAGGGTTGTGTTGTTTTTTTTTTAAATTATTATTAAATTTTATTAGTTTTAATGAACATTTAC
>NW_006399751.1:191006-215026 GCF_000299155.1 Elephantulus edwardii
CCCTAGTTCGTTCTTCTTCCCCCCTCCCCGAATGTCTGTTTTAATTGTCCAATTGCCACAGTGCTTGTCAAAGCCAGTTCTGATTGATCTCCTTTGTCAGTGTGTCCTTTGCCATTCCCTATCACTCCTCCGTGAGAGAGACTTCACCCTGATTCATAAGGAAAAGGGGATGGTGTATTCTCTTAGCTACTTCCTGCTGAAAAGGGAGAAAAAAGGGTTTTTCTTGAAGCCTGCATGAAATACGGTGTTGATGCACAGTGTACAGGATAGAGTATAGTATCCCGTGCATTTAACCAGAGGGAGGTGGTCATGAGTAAACCTGTTTTGATTGGTACTAGTTCTTGGCTGACACATCTCTCGCCTTTGTGAGTCCCATGTCGAAGTCAGGACTCTTAAACCAAATAGAAAAGTCATTGCCACTGCCACCCACAGATGCAGTCTTTTGTGCTCTGTTTCAGCTGTGCGCCAATGACATATTGGATGGCGTAGATGAGTTCATCGAGAGCATCTCTCTCCTGCCGGAACCGGAGAAGACTCTTCACACTCAAGAGACTGATCACCAGCACAGCTCAAGCCACGGGGAGGAAGAAGGTAAATTGTCTGCCTGGGACTTTCGGGGAGGTGCTGCTCTGAGCATTTCATAGATGAGGTAACAACTGAGGCAAGATCAGAAGCCTAGACTTCTTGGGTAATTGCGTCGGGGGAGCCATAGTAGAGAGGACTGAGGGGTGGATACCAAACTCAAAGAGGAGACGCTTACAAGGTAATTGTACATAGAGAAAAAAACGAGGATCTTAGAACCTTTAAAGAAATACTATAAACTCTTTAAAGACAAAACTCAATTTGAAGGAAAACCTATGCAATTAAAATTTTTTTTAAATTTTTTAAATTATTTTTTGTGTGTGTATCGTCAAATCAGATCTGACTGGTGCAGGAGGAGGTTGTTCTCCTCCAGCAGAACATTTGGTGTATTTGAACTGTGCACCTCTGGGATTGCAGTGCAGCTTCCTGCCACTAGGCCACCAGAGGTCGCCTGCAATTAGAATTTAAAAGAACATTTGGCTTTAGAAAGTCCTACTTCTTTTTATCTTAATTTGAAAAGAACTCTGGGTGAAGACTTTGTAAATTCAAGACCATTATTATTACAGTTTTTGTTGTTGTTAGGTGCTGTCTAGTTAAGTACGACTCCTAGTGACCCTCTAAACAGCGGTCTGAGCCCCATCCTGTATGTGTCGCTGCATCATTTCTGACACATTCGAGCCCATTGCAGCAGTCTCTGTGTCAGTCCACGTGGTGGAGAGTCCAGAGAGGTTTAAATTCAGTCTTGATGGCTGGTGGGATGAGCCCTTCCACCTGGAACATCTTCAGGGGCTCTAGGTTTCTCCATAAATATTTAAATCAACTTAGAGGTTCCATAAAGACAGGAAAATTCAGACAACTGGGAGCTGCTACTCTCTGACTCATTTAAAAAAATATATTTTCCAACAATTGCCCTTCTTTCCCTTTTCAGCCTCAAAAGAAGATCCCCCGAGCACGCTCTTGGAGGAGAGGAAGTCCGATCAGCTGGGGCTGCCTCAGACTCTGCAGCAGGAGTTCTCCCTGATCAACGTGCAGATCCGGAACGTCAACGTGGAGGTGCCCAGACCCTGCATGCTGGGAGAGGGGGCTAGTTCAGCTGAAGTTTGAGGTGGCACATAGCTGTGTTTCTCTGAGAGAGAAATCTCTGCTTCTTGTCTCCTAGAGTTTCTGAAGATCCAGGTGTTTTACAAAGGCACGCTTTTCCTTTCTTAACCCATTCTCTCCTCATCAGTTGAGGTAGAGGATAAACTGATACTCGTGTGCCTCAGCTTCCCCTTAGACGCTCCGGCACCTGTTGCACTGTGTCCGGAGCCTTAGACTTGGAAGGACTTAGCTCTGGGCCGTCTCATCAGTGCAGTTAATGGCAGGGCTGAGTTTAGAACCCATGTCCCTTCGCTGTCTTCCCTTGTGAGCTGTCTGCTACCTCTGTGATTTAGATTTACTGTAAGCAAGTTACCAAATGTTAGCCCTGCTGGTGAAGTGGCTAAGCAACTTGGCTGCTAACTGAAAGGTTGATGGTTCAAATCTGTCAGCTGCTCCACAGGGTTGAAGTGTACTTCTGTAAAGATTTAAAGCCTTGAACATCCTCTGGGGCACTTCTGCACTGTCCTGCAGGAGTCCTGAGAGTCACAGTCCACTTAGTGGAACTCAGTTTGGGTTTGAGTTGGGTTTGGCGGGTGGCTGAATAGCCTTGTGAGCTTAGCTCCTGGAGAGATTTGCTCTTTCCCCCCTTTGGACAGACAACTAAGTTGTTTGCTGCAGAGACTTGAGTATCTCTCCAGGAACTTGGTTTTCCTTTTGCCCAGATTCCGTTTACCGAAGATAGAGATACCATTACATATGATCTCGTTTAGTCTCTTCAAAACACCTCTTTGCAAGGGAGCTCTGGTGGCCTAGTGGCAAGAAACTTCACTGCAATCCCAGATGTATGCAGTTTGAATGCACCCACCAGATGCTCTGCTGGCGAAGGAGGGACAATCTCCTCCTGTATCAGTCAGATCCAATTTGACAGTACACGTGAAAAATTTAAAAAACCCCAACAACAAAACACCTCCTTGCAGTAAGTATCTTTTTTACAGATAAGGAGACTGAGACACCAGCAATTGAAGAGGCTTGTCCACGGGCAGTGGTTATTTTGTGGTAAAGACAATATTTGAATCCAAGTTCCAGATTTGCCACATGTGGGGCTCTTCTCACTCCTCCTCAGCTAACTTCAGGCTGCACAGGAAATCAAAAGAGATAATAGACTTCTTGATGAATTGATTTTTTTGTATTAACTCAGTTTATACTCTCTTGGTCCCAGTTGAGACTCTAACAGTATCGTTTAAAGAGAAGTTCTTGATTCCTTTCCCTAGGGGGACATTTTAACAGTGAAGTATAATTCACATGCCAGAAGGTTCATCCTTTTTAAGTGTACGACTCACTGAGTTTTCATATATTCACAGAGTTGTGCAGCCATCATTAGTGTCTAATTGCAGAAAATTGTCGTCGTCCCAGTAGACTCCCTGGACCATTGGCAGGCGCACCGTTTCTTCCTCTCTTCATTATCTACTTCCCATCTCAGCCCAGGAGAACTTTTCAACATGAGTCAACATATTTAACTTCTTTCTGCCTTAGTTTTTCATCTCAAAATAAATTTTTACTCTTACCTTGTAGGTTTGGAATCAAACTGCTTAAAGTCAAAATACAAAAAAAATTTTTGTTTTGTTTTTGAGAATAAATATATATATATTTATATACCAAATCAACCATTTTCACATGTTACAGTCTTTTTTGTTTGTTTTTTCTTTTTTTTAATTTTTATTTTATTATTTTTGTGTGCGTGTACCGTCAGATCAGATCTGACTGGTACAGGAGGAGATTGTCCCTCCTTACCCGGCAGAGCATCTGGTGGATTCGAACCGTGCGCCTCTGGGATTGTAGTTCCAACGTTACAGTCTTAAAGCCAGTATAATTTGACCTTATTAAATAGGTGCTAAAATAAAACTTCCGTTTTGAAAAGGAATCATCGTCCAGATTTTACGTATTCGTTAGCCTTTCTGTGTATGCTGTACTTTTACACAAATAATGCGTGCATTCTTCCAGAACCATTTCACCACTTCACTTTCCGCATTTTTACCTGTTACGCTTGTGGGCGCGTTATTTACGTGGGCCCGTTATTTGTGAAGGTAGCATACTCTCTCCCTTTGCACCAGGGACACACAGCTTTTGCTGGCTGACTTCAGTGCATTTGCTCTGCGTCTTGCAGATGGATGCAGCCGACAGGAGCTGCACGGTGTCCGTGCACTGCAGCAACCATCGTGTCAAGATGCTGGTGAAGTTCCCGGCGCAGTACCCGAACAACGCTGCCCCTTCCTTCCAGTTTATTAACCCCACCACCATCACGTCCACGATGAAGGCGAAGCTGCTCAAGGTGAGGCTTTGGACGCTGTGAGAGAACACCTCTGCTCACACTTCTGAGTGTCTGAGTGGAGCAGTGAGGGTTGAGCGTAAACTGACAGGTGGCCCTGGGAAGCTGTTATCTGCTGGCGTATTTCACTGTTGGTGTAACCCCAGCATCTGTATTCACTGTGAAGAAAAGAGCAGAGTGGTGGTTCTTAGATTGTCTTGGGTCTTAGACACCTTTTGAATGTCTTGTGAAAACTATGAACACTTCTTCTTCTTCTTCTTTTAAATTTATTTTGTGTTGTTGTGTGCTGTCAAATGGGATCCTCTTGGCACAGGAGGAGATTGCCTCTCCTTCTCTAGCAGAGCATCTGGTGGATTCAAACCACACTCCTTCAGGATTACAGTTTCTTGGCACTAGGCCACCAGAGCTCCTGAATGCTTCTCTAGGAAATAACCCTCTTGAGATGCTTGTCAGAAGGTTTGAAAACCTCATGAAAAAGACTCCTTTTGATTCCAGGTTAACAGCCCTGCATTTGCATTTAACATGCCTTGCTGCTAACCAAGGCCTTGGTCCCCTCAGAAAACCCTGAAAAAATCCTACCCAAACCTGGTGATTACTGACTTCCAAAATATCAGCTCCTGAAGAGGCTGTGGGGCAGAGCTCTCCTCTGACACACGTGTGTGTCAGAATTGGCTCGAAGCAACCAGAGGACAGAAGCATAGGCACAGAGTGCTCTGACACCCAGAGTGCTGACAAAAACGGTAAGGTTATTCTCTTTTTTTAAAATCCACTCAATGAGTGGAGACGATGTTCTGCAGTGAGGCCGTCTGACCGGGAAGGAAGGTCATGTGGGCAAGTGGCACGTCAGTGCGAGGCATTGCAGCCTTGCCCTTGATCTTCAACCCTACAGATCCAGAAAGCTGATTTGTCAGGTCACTCAAAGCTAAGCGAGTAGAATCTCCATAAAAAGGCCAGAAAGCTTGATGCTGACACCCTGTCTTCAGTTGAACTGATGTTTCTTACAGAATCCCTGTGAGATGCTGAGCCTGGATGTGACTCACCTTGTGTCTGGTTTCCTTGTACGTGGTTGGTTAGTCCATCTTGTTGGGTTAGCATATGTAACTAAGGCATTTTTCAAGTGTTTTAGAGCTCTCTGAAATTCTCATCAGGTTGTGTAGTATTTGACATTTTGTACTTGGAATCTGCGTACTTCACTGCCTCATCTGGACATGCAAAAAGGTCTTTTTCCCCCCTGTATAATGATGCAGGAGAAGGATGGGCAGTCCCGCGTGTGTGATTAACTGCCTCTGAAAACCTGCTGGAGGGCCAGCTCTCAGTCTGTTCCGACTCAACAGCACACATCACCAGCAGCAGCAACAATAAAATGATAGGACTAGGTGGTATCTGTAAAGATCTGATTCCATGCTCTTCCGTAGAAACGGCACACAGGCCACATATAACTGCAAACCTTTTTTTTTTAACGGCATACTTTTTATTAACTACATTTTTTCCAGGCTGGGTTTAGAAGGGGTGGTGGTACTAGGGATATTGTAGCTAATGTTAGATGGATCTTGGCTGAAAGCAGGGAATACCAGAGGAATGTCTATCTGTGTTTCATTGATTATGCAAAGGGGCGTTTGACTGTGGGGATCATAACAAACTGTGGCTGACTCTGAGAAGAATGGGAATCCCAGAACACTTGATCGTGCTAATGAGAAACCTATACTTGGACCAGGAGGCAGTCGTCAGAACAGAGCAAGGGAACACTGCATGGGTCAAAATTGGGAAGGGCGTGTACCAGGGATGTGTCCTGTCTCCATACCTTTTCAACCTGTATGCAGAACAGATTATCCGGGAGGCTGGTCTCTATGAGGATGAATGTGGGGTCAAGATTGGTGGAAGATCTGTTAGCAGTCTGTGATATGCAGATGACACAACCCTGCTTCTGGAAAGTGAGGAGGACCTGAAGCGCTTGCTGCAGAGGGTCAAGGACTGCAACCTCCAATGTGGATTGAGGCTCAGTGTCAAGAAGACAAAGATTCTCACCACGGGGCCAATTGACAGCATCAAGATGGATGGTGAAGAACTTGAGATTGTTCATAGCTTTAGTTTGGTTGGCTCCACAGTCAACACTCTTGGCACCAGTAGCTAGGAAATTAAAAGGCGCATTGCCATGGGAAAGTCTGCTGTTAGGGACCTCTCCAAAGTACTGAAGAGCAGTGGTGTCTCTCTGGAGACTTAAGGTGCATCTGATACTGGCCATGGTCTTTGCTGTCACTTGTTATGCATCAGAGAGCTGGACAATGACTAAGGAGGACAGAAGGAGAATTGATGCCTTTGAGCTGTGGTGCTGGAGAAGAGTATTGAGAATACCATGGACTGCTAGGTAAACAAACAGATACATCCTGGAGAGGGTTAAACTGGGTGTCTCCTTGGAGGCAAGGATTCTGAGGCTCCTTCTAACATACTTTGGACATGTAGTGAGGAGAGACCGGTCCTTAGAGAGGGACATCATGCTTGTTAGGGTGGAGAGACCGTGCCAGAGGGGAAGGCCCTCTATGAGGTGGATTGATTCAGTGACTGGGGCAATTAGAATGGGTGTATCGGAGCTGGTGCTATTGGCACAGGACAGAGCGGAGTTTAGGGCTGTTGTACATAGGGTCGCAATGAGTAGCAAGTGACTCAACGGCACATAACAACAACATTTTTTTTAAATAAAAAGACCCCAAAAGGTAGCAGATAAATGAAAAACAAAACAAGCAAAAGAGGATTGCTAGTGGCACAGTGATTAAGCACTTGACTGCTTATGGAGTGGTTGGCAGTTTGAAACCCTCCCCCCAGTCACTCTGTGGGTGAAAGACGTGGCAGGCAGTCGGCTCCCTCGAGAGTAATAGCTTTAGGAACACTGGGCCACATCTACCTTGTTCTGCAGAGTTGCACCGAGTCGGAATCCAGATGGTAGAGGGTTCAGCAGGTAAATAAACTGTAAGAATATTTTGGTTAGCCGCTCAGCACCCTGAGGGCTTTGTCCCCAGAGCTCCTGTCAGGACGTTTTCTCTAACCCTGTACGCTCACAGCGTTGGAGCCCTGATGACATAGTGCACGCCAGAAGTGTCAGGCTGCTGTTGCAAGGTCTGCAGTTCATATTCACCAGTCGCTCCTTAGGAGGCCTGTCTGTAGAGAATTAGAGCCTTGGAGACCTGCCAGAGGTTTGGAAATCGGCATGAGTCAGAAAGGGAAATAACGTGGTTTGGAGGAGTTTGTTGTTTTTTTTTGCATCCAAAGTATTATATCATATGTAACTGATATAAAAACTAAACTGAGGTGTTTTATGCACACACACAGCCCCCATGGTTTTTGAGGGTTTTTTCGGTACCAAGTCTTCAACATTCAGTGTGGCTTTTACACTTACAGCACCTCTATTTGGACTAACCACATTTCAGGTGCTAAGTCTCCGTAGCCCCATGTGGGCATCGACCCTGTATCAGAGACTACAGGTCTAATTTATGTATGCTTTTCTTCGATATATGTCTGCCAATTCACATATATATGGTATGTTCCTTGAAAGGTTAAGACTTATACCCTTAGAGGATACCAAACGATGACCCATTGTCATTTCCACTAAAGTGAAATCTTCTCCCACTGGCTTAATATTATTCAGCAGTTTTCATGGGGTCTGGGGTCAGGAAAACGAAAGGGCCATAATTGACCAGAAATGAAGCCTGGTCATCCTGTGACTAGAAGCACCTTCTTCTGAAGCCAGCATGTGTTTGCCTTGCCTAAGGAAAGGGTTTTCTTGAGGGATCAGGAAAGAATCCTCTCTGAGCCTCTGTAGAGTTCTAGAAGCCGAAGCCTCAGCCATACTCCAGGCTTGTCACATCTTCGTTGCTTCTGACTGCTTTGCAGGATAAAGGCAAGTCAGAGGCCATCTGCCGCCGCCTTGACTGTGCTCTGTCCCTTTTTCAGATCCTGAAAGACACCTCCCTGCAAAAAGTGAAGCGCAACCAGAGTTGTTTGGAGCCGTGCCTGCGTCAGCTCGTCTCCTGCCTGGAGTCTTTCGTGGTGAGAGGAACGTTGTACACACATAGGCTTTTCTCCATTGCTTTCCTTCCTCCCTAAAATCTTGGATTGCCTGGTTTTCTAGTATGTGTCTTTGTTTTGTAATTTGGCTTTAGTGGTAGTGAAATTTTCTCGCTTTTCTTCAGTTTGTTGATTTTTAAATTTTAGAACCAAGAAGACAGCGCCTCCAGCAACCCCTTCGCACTCCCGAACTCGGTCACACCACCCTTACCCACGTTTGCTCGCGTGACCACTGCCTACGGGTCATACCAGGATGCCAACATCCCCTTTCCCAGGACTTCTGGGGCCAGGTTCTGTGGAGCAGGTTGGTCTATTTTTGGCTCTTTATAGATTTATAGAGAGAGAACGCATACATGTGTGAAAGCAGGCAGCTAACAAGACCCTTTGTTCTCTATCTGTATTTATTTCTACTAGAGAATTCTTATTTTCTGACAACTCAAAAAAGACTTTTGAAATTGTGTTTATTGTCTGATCCTAAATTGATAACCTGGTCAGATCATAAGACTCTTCGACAAGATTTCAAACTTAATTCTTTTTATTCTAATGAGTTTGGATCTGAGTTTCTGAGCAGATGCTCTAGCAAGGAGACGTGAAGCCTCCGAGAGGTCTTCACCTAGACCACAAGCATCCCCATATGTCTCCTGGGCAGTCTGTTGTTAACCCATTATCAGAATTCCTGAGATCATGAGTAGCTTATGGAAATACATCTTATCCCTGGGTGTATGAAGATAGACAAAGCTTGGCCAGTGCTGCCTTAGAATTCGGGTTTCCAGCTCACTGACACTGACATGTGTGTAACGGCTCCTTTCTCAGGCTATCTGGTATATTTCACAAGGCCGATGACCATGCACCGAGCAGTTTCGCCGACAGAACCCACTCCTAGGTGAGTCTGAGGTGGAGAAGGAATCCGTCTTCGTTTGGCCAGATTTGAGCAGACGTCTGGGAACAGCCAGAGCTTGCACTCAGGTGGTTTCTTTCCCCAGTAAACTCCAGTTTTAAGATCTATTTGAGAATGATAAAAATGCAGCTGAGAAATAAAACTGAGTTATGTTAAAAAAAAATGCAGCTGAGATTTTTGCTGTTAGATTACTACCCAACCATTAGAAGGAATAACTTGATAAAAGCTGTTGTCAGAACAAATTTCTGTTTTAATGTGCTTTCTTTATTGGTAAAGCATTATTTGAACATTAAATAAAACTGAAAAAAGGATGAAAAGAATAATCAGAGTCTCGTAATTAAGGAGTCACTTTTAATGTTACCAAAAACCATTTAAGTAAGTCAACAAACCCAACTCATTGTCGTTGAGTTTGAAGCGATTCAGATCTTACCCTCCAGTGAAGTTTCAGAGACTGAAAATAGCACGGAGCCAGAGCCGACTGCCTGTTCATTCCTTTTCCATGTCCCAGGAGAGCCACTATTAACAATTTTGCGTGTGTGTGTGTGTGTACCGTCAAATCAGATCTGACTGGTACAGGAGGAGATTGCCCCTCCTTCTCCAGCAGAGCACCTGGTAGATTTGAACCATCTACCTCTGGGATTGCAGTGCTTTTAACAATTTAATAGGCTTTTGTTTTGGGGGTTTTGTGAGGGTTTTTTTTTTCTGTGAGGGTTTTTTAAAGAGTCCTTCTAGCATAGTGAATAAGAACTTTGAAGCCAGAACATTTGGATTAGAATCTTGGATGTACCAGTTTTATTTGCTTGACCTTGGTGGGCAAATTCTGTGAATTGTGTGCCTTCAGGAATAAAGTGGGATGATAACAGTATCCACTTCTTAGTACCCATCTCTTTAGTTTAATGAAGATTAAATAAGTAAAGCACTTAGCATACTTCCTGGCACGTTATGAGTGCTCTGTCCTTGACATTCCCAGTTCATCTGTTTGATGAATAGCAGTTTTTAATTTTGATATGCCCAATTAACAGTTTTTAAAAAATTTTATGGTTAATGCTTTTGTGTCCTGAGTCAAGTATTTTTGCCTACCCCAAGGTCATGAAGATATTCTATGTTTTCTTCTAAAAGTTGTACAATTTTAAATAACTGATTTAAATGACCTATGAGTCATTTTGAATAAAATTTTATGTTTGATATAAGGGACGGGCCAAAGTGTTTTGTTTTTCTGTAGATATTGAACAGCACAGTTGTTCCAACAGCATTTATGGGGGGAAAAAAATCTCATTTCCTCATTGACTTGGCATTGACACATGTGCTGAAAATTAATTGGCCTTGTATTTGTAGGTCTATTTCTACACTCTCTCCTTTATCCATCTGCCAGACCACACCCTTAATAGGCTGTATTGTATTCTTGAAATCAGTTTATTTCCTTAATTTCTACAGTTTTATTATTCAAGTGTATCCAACTTTCTGATAAATAGGAAACAGTTCGAAATACCATTATTGGAACAGGTGTACCTTAGATTGAAAACCAAAAACAACCAAACTGACTGTTCTAGTTCTTTTACAGACCCCTAACAATGTGAAATTGGTTTATTGTTTCCTCTACAAAAGAGTGCTGGGATTTTAGTGGGTTTGTGTAAATCTATTGATCTATTAGGAGAAAATTCACATTGAAATACCATGGACTCTTGTAGCTCCATTGATGTGATATGTCTCTCCATTGTTTTGGATTTTCTTTTATTTCTCTCAATAATATTTTACATTTTCAGCACTTTCTCTGATAAATTTATTCCTAAATAATTGATATTTTTGATGCTGAGTGAAATCTATAGAATGCTTATTTTTAATTTGTTTATACTCTATAGAAATATCGTAGATTTATGCAGATTGGCCTTGTGACCACATTCACTTATTCTAGTCATTTATAGAGTCTTTTTTATTTTCTTCATATATGATTAATTATACCTTTTGCAGATAAAGCATTTTGCAGTTTGTTAGTTTTGCTTAGTTCCCTGAGTTTTTATTTCTTTGTTTTTCCTCCACATCCTTTGGTTTCAACGAGGACTAAGAACAGCACTGCTGAGAAATCTCGAAAGAGGGGAAAATAGTGTAAATGGTCTTACATTTTCTTTTTTCCCTTATTTTTTTTCCCTAGACCAATTGTCTTTATTTAAGTCTCTTAAACAACTATGGGTAGATTACAGATTAGGATGATACTTTTCATAAACAGATTTTTGTAAAATCTTTCTATTAGATAAAAAAAAAATCTCACTTGTAATCTTTCAGACTTGAACTTACATGTAACAAAACAGTATTTGCTTTTTAAAAAATTTTTTTTGGTCTTGCATTTTCAATTGCAGATCTCTCTCAGCCTTGTCGGCTTATCACACTGGCCTGATTGCGCCGATGAAGATCCGAACCGAGGCCCCTGGGAATCTCCGTTTGTATGGCGGGAGCCCCACCCGCAGCGAGAAAGAGCAGGTCTCCATCAGCTCCTTCTACTACAAGGAACGGGTGAGCAGCGTGCAGTCCTGGCCTTTGGTTTTTAGGACTTCCCGGGGAGTCTTCTATGTCTCCCTGCCTGCCAGGCATAGCAGCTAAATTAGTAACCCCTAGTCTTTGATTTTCAAAATTAGCTTAAGAAAGACCAGGGCTTGGTTCCACCACTGTCAGTTGTGAGAAATTAGTCTTAAATCCATATTCCCCACTTTGTGTTTAATCCTGTCTTTATAATCACTGTTCATTGAGCTGATTCTCATTATTTCAAGTGGAATAATTTAGCTTGAGATCTTTCTTAGTATTCTGATGTTTGTCAACAAATTAGGGGTGCTTCAGAAGGCTTGGGATCTTGTTATGTGTAGTACTTTACAGCTGTGAGGAATATTAAATTTGATTGAAAATTTTGTATTTCCAAGTCTGCCCTTAATGCAAGGGCTGTATTGAAACAGTGATTAAAGTGGTAGGATGCTGATCAGAAGGTCTGCTGGATAAACCCACCAGAAGCTCTGCGGGAGACAGAAGTGGAATCCGCTTCCATGACCATTTACAGCCTTGCAACCCATGGGCAGTCCTGCGCTGTCCGTAGGATGACCGTAATTGGAATTGGTTTGACAGAGGGATTGGGTTTTTTGCACATAGTATCCATCTGGATGGACTGGACTAGTTTATACATAAACCTCCTGAATTTCTCTTTATGTTCCTGGGTTCTTAAGGCACTCATTTTCCCTAAAAAATTTAAGCTGTAGTCATCTGAAGCCTTTGGTGACAGCAACACGGAGGATGTTGGCAAAGCAGGAGAGATCCTCTTGTGTTGTCAGTTTGAAAGTTTGTTTTAAATGGGCTTTTATCTGACATGATGTTTTAAGCAAACATTTACCACTGAGCTCTGGTGCAGACTCAGTCCTTAGGAATTCTCTCTGATTGTCTCCCACTAAGCGTGAAGTGAAGGCTTGTGTGCAATTCAGATCACTTGACAAGATGTCAAATGATTAAAAAAATAAACTAATTTCGAGCAGCACATTTGATGTGTGTTCAATTGCATGGTTGGCCAGTGTCTCCCTTGGAGACAGTTAGCCGCTGGCCCTGTGTTGTTTTGTCCCAGGGCCATAGCACTTGAGGCAAGTGGCAGGAGCTGATGTGAGGGACAGAGCCAGTGTTGGGAAACTCTTCAGTTGATTGGCAGAAATGGTTTTTGTTTGTTGCCTGTCTATGCAACTTTTTACGATCTCCCTTTGTTTTATGTGCGATGGGCAGTAGGACCCTGGTACTGCACTAGTTGACTGCTAATCAGTAGATCAGTGCTTCAAACCCACCAGCTGCTCCTTGGGAGAGGGACGTGGCAGTCAGCTTCCCTGAAGATTCCCAGTCTTGGCAACCCTGAGGGGCAGTCCTACTCTCTGTCCTCATTCACTCGCTCATGAGCATTGAGTTGAAACCAACTCATAGCTGACCCTCCCTTGGCTTTCCGAGGCTGGAAATCGCACAGGAGGAGATTGCCCATCTATCTTTGGTGGAGTGTCTGATGATTCAGACTGCCAGAGAGACACCGCGTGCGACTTCCTTCAGGCTATGTTGTGGTCTCTGTGAGTCGGAATCCACTAGACAGCGGAGGGTTGGTTCTGGCTGTCACAACCCCCTGGATTAGAGCTCCTTTCAACCCCCTAGTCCTTTATATTAACCCTTTCTAGTGCTTTTTCCTTTTTGTTAAAAAAATTTTCTTATTTTTTTCTCAAGCCCACAGACAACTAAATAGAAAATGTGATAAATTACTTGAAATGAAGGAATTCTGTTGCCACAATAGTTAGACTCATGGTTGAATCAGTGAGGGGATTTTCTTTCATGTCAGAGCCACGCGGAGGAGCTCAGTTTAGTCAGAGATAGTTCTGTATTTCCCTTCAGTTCGCTGTGTGCTGCCTGTGCGTGGGTCCACATTGGGTTGAGGAGGTTGACCAGCAATTCAGACCTTGCAGCAGTATGGAAAGGCCATCTTTAGTTAAAATAACTCGAGTTCCAAGATGAGACTTCTCTTACTATGGACCAGAAAGCTGTTGTCTTGGTTTTGATGGCATGGCCTCTACCTGTTGCTGTCAAGTTAATTCTGATCCAGTGACCTGTTAGGACAGAGTGGAGTTGCCTCATCCGGTTTCCGAGGCTGGAAGTCTGGGCCGGAAGTCTTCACTGCCTCATCTCTCTCCCTGGAGTGGCTTGTGGGTTTGAACCACTGACCTTTCCGTAAGTAGCCAGCAGGAATTTAACCACTGTGCTACCAGAGCAGTAGGATTTGGTAGGAGGAAGGAGCTTGATAATTCTGTTTGGGCCGGACCCTTGTGGGCTGTTTATCCACAGAAAGGGGAGAGGGGCTCTGTGATTACAGCTCCCTAATATCACTCATTATGGAATCTTTAAATTTTACTTCAAAATTGGGGGATACTTTTTGGGTTTTTTTGCTTGCTGTTGTGTGCTGTCGAATCTGAACGACTGGCACATGAGGAGATTGCCCCTCCTTCTCCAGCAGAGCATCTGGTGGATTCAAACCATACGCCTTCGGGATTGCATGGAGGATACTTTTTTAATGATGATTTTCTGTGACACTTTTTGATATATAACCTGCATACAGAAGAGTTCATAGGTAACTGAGTGTAGAGTTTAATGAATTGCAGGTCAAGAATAGAACGTGACTGGAACATCAGAGTTCTTGGGAGAACTTATTGTAGTGGATGACATGAAAGAGTTGTTAAATGAAGTCGTATGAAATTGTTGATCTTTGCCCATTTCCAACTTGAATGTTTCAGGTGGCCTAGCCTAGTAGGTTAAGAAGGTAAAATGAGTATGTCAATTCTTTCATGATGATTTGAAATCTCTCTCCTTGATGCTTGTTCAGATCCATCCCATTTATATAGGCAAGAAGGGAGATGAAAGAAATGAAATACAGCTGTGAGTCTTCCTCAGGCCACCTTGCTGTGTAGACAGTCTTCTTGGAGGCTGGTAGAGTTTCGTCTCCCCAGGAGCGCTTCCTGTTTTTCCAGTTCTCTGGCTTCATGTGTCCACATCACTTGTGCTTTTTCCCCCCTAGAAGTTAGTTTACTAAATTTCCTTCTCAGTAAAATGTTTCTTTTACATTTTCCTTATTCCTTTTTTCAATCTCTACTCCTGAGAGCTTTAAATGAAAATAAAGGACTAGGATATAGCTGCATTAAAGTATAGCAATAAAGGAATTACAGAGTATTTTTGAGATTATTCAAAATATAGAGCCATGTGGGGAGTAATCCAGCAAATCCGATTTATTTCTTTTGTTGTTCTGTGTGTTTTTAAGCTGCTCTGCTTAGCCCGTAGGGCTACATTCAGTCCCGTGTTCTCCAGATGAATTTCAAGGTTTGCTCTTAGAAATTAAAAAAAATAAAAATAAAAAAATTCCAAACCTAAAACACAGGCATGAGACCTTGAAAATCCTAGCAACTTTATTGGCAGTTAGAAACCACTGGGAGAGATGCTAGCATTGCTTTTGGTTGTAGGATCAGCTATGAGTTGCTGGTAAATCTGAAATACTGTTACTCATAGAGTAATTCCAAAAGCCCAGAACTCATAAGAAACATTAAACATTGCCCTAGAAACACGTTTAAACAGATTTGCACCCTCACACATTTGCTTCAGTTAATCTCCCTAAAATAGCTCCCATGTAAATAAGTGGAGCAGTCTTAAGGTTAACAGGATCGTTTCAGATCCTCGTAGCCCTTGTTAAATATTAACAGGATCGTTTCAGATCCCCGTAGCCCTTGTTACATACTCCAAGGCTCATGTTGGAGGCTGGAGTGCCCTCAAAGGGGTAACTGCCCAGTTTTAGCCTCCTCCCTCCATCCTCTTCATTTCTCCAGGACTCTCACTCCCCTGTTCTGGATTGAGTTCTGCTCTGGACAGAGTATTGCAGTCCCCTGGTGTCCCATCATCCTCCCGACCTCACACCCAAAACCACTGGAGGTCAAGTCTGTTAGAAGCGCTACCTCCTTTTTAGAAACACAAATGTCCTCTCACCTTGTCACCTGTTCAAGGGGAGAAAGAGCAGACTTTTCTGCCTCTGTCTCCCCTCCTGCACTGAGATGTTAGCCCTAGTTAGGACCTAGAGCTCCACCGTTGGTGGTGGGCCCTCGGCAGAGCGGCGCGGCTGTGAGTCCCATGAAGCCAAGGCTGCGTGTGGAGTGGGCTGGGCTGGGAAAGAGGTGAGATTTTCCTGTCATTCCAATCCCAGCTTTTGGAGTATAATACTGCACCTTTTAGGGCATCAGATGTGTGGGAAGCTTTCATTTTATTCTATATTTTTCCCTTTTAATTTTCTCGGTGTTTTTCTTCCCTCCTCCTGGGTGTAACGTTTTCACGCACAGATGTCTCCTCGCTCTGCCCGGCGACGTTGGTCCATACAAGCAATTAACGACTTCCCGGTACTGTGCGCTGTGCAAATGCTCTCCTTAACTAATCCTGTCTTTCCCCAAAGGCCCAAGAATAAAATGCCACCTGTCTGGCTTTGAGGAACCTGAGGTGTGACAGGCTGGCTGACTTTTCAGGACCAGCCAATGCAAATTTTTTACTGCTGGGGGATCAGATGCCAACAACTGCCTCCTTGTTCAAACAGGGGAATGAATACTGGGGGTGCAAAGATGGTGAATGGACTTCTTTGAAGATAAGGCTTAATCCTGGGTTTCCTGGGGGAAACCCTGTCTATAAGCCTGCCACTCAGCTGATTTCATCTCATAAACTTCCAAAAGAAGAGCCCACTTTTGCACGAGGGACTGCAGAGGGACACACGGGGGGGGGGAGTTGTCACTGTTCAATTTCTATATTCTTGATCTAGTTCAGAGAGGGCTGTGCCCACCTACCACACTGGCATGACATAGAAGCTAGTTTTTAATCCTTTGAAAATTTTCTGGAATAAGCTCCCCCACCCCTTTATATTTTGCACTGCTAGGAAAACCTTTGTTTATGGACATTTCTCTCATTTCTTTTCTTCCTACTCACCTCTGCTGGCCGTCTGCCCTCTTCTGTCTTCCTCTGTCACCCCCTTCATGACTCCATGTGCACAAGGGGACCTCAGACTGTGGAAGGCAGGCCTTGAAGCTCTGGTATAAATTCATTAAGTGTAAGACATATTCAAGGGGTCAGTCCTGGAACCCTTCATGCCAGAAGCAGGTCAAATCAGGAGCCCCATTTGCGAGTACCACTGCTGCCCCTCAGAGGGCCTGTCCCAGGCAGCCGGCTGCTGGCTCCCCACCGGATTTCCAGAAGTCCCTGCCCCCACTGCCCTTTCAGTAGGAACTCATTTTGACTCGTTGTCCACTCTGCTGATTATGCATCATTGACTGGTTGCTGCGAAGCAGTTGGTGGCTTATTCTTGGGCTGGTTTTACATTTAACCCATTTATTGGCATCTGTGTTGCCTCCGGTTGTGGCAGTAACACTGGTGGTACAGTGGCAAGCTGGCTGTTGTTGTCATTCAGTGCTGTTTGCACCTCTGCCTCCCCTCCTCCCTGCTCCACGCCTTCCCTCCTTCATTCTCCTCTTCCCCGTAATTCCGTGAACACCTACTTGATCTGTTCCAAGGGGCATCCCGGCGCTCATCCCATAATAACTTGTCTGTCTTGCTTTGTCTCTCTTCCCTCTGTCCCTTCTCATGAATTCTGTGGGGAAGGGGCTTTGAAAAGACCTCAGAGGAATGTAGAGTCCTTGTCTCCCAGCTGTTTGGTTGTAGGTGTGATCACGGGGAGCCTGGAACTATGCGGTGGGTGGAGGGAGATTTTTGTCCTGGGCACCTTGCTGACCTGTAATGCTAACCCTTAGCCTGCTCCATCACTGCTCCCCAGACCCTACGAGCCCATAGGAGAGCCTGCATGCTGTCACCCGGCTGTTGCGTAGAAATGACATTCAGGAAGGAGGCAGTCTAGGTGAGGTGCAAGTGGAATATAAACATTTTCTTGACAGAATCCTAGAAAAAACACTGAAAATTTGTGCCGTCTATTTGTTAGGAAGCAGCAAGGTCCTAAGACCTCAGCTGACCTCTGACTTCAGATCTTTGAGACCAGCCTTGTTGTACATGGATGCCCAGAAATAGTCCACCACTAGATTAGAGCCATCCTGTGATCTTGTGGGCAGTATTTCTTATTTTAAAAAAACCCCAATAATCCACAAATTTTAAAAAGGAAAAGAAGCACTGTTACAATGCCTTAAAAACCTTGACAACATTGCACATCTATCTCTTGTAGGGTTAAGATAATGAATAGTGCTGACCTGAAATTGCTTCCATACCTTGATTCCTGGTGGCTGTTATCATTAGAGTGAGCCTATTTTGGGGAATGTCCTTCTGGTACAGGCCCAATGGCAGTTTAGTGAGGTTCCGTGAAGCATGCATGCAGTGTAGATCATACAGAGAAACACTTAGGGACCTGATAGCTCAAGTTGTGGACCAGAAAGCCAGGAAACACAGGCTCTGACTCCCATTCTGCGCGGAAGGATAATTGCGCAGGTTCCTAAAGCCTGCTGTCTTCACATGGCCACTGACGTGTCTGTCGACAGCTCCTGTTGATCGCTCTAACTTCAGATTGCAGCTGGAGGAAGATGTCCTAGGACCCTGAGCTTGCTTAGGTTTGAGTATGTCCAGTCCTGAGAGATGCAGACAGGAGGCCCCGCAGTGCGAATGCAGACTGCTGAGTCTGGAACGCAGCGGCTGGAGTGACTGTGGGGTGCAGTTGTGTGCTGGGGTGGGGTGCTGCAGGCCGTGAGGAGCTTCTGCAGACTCCTCCAGCAGCTTGCAGTCAGTGCCTGCAAAGGACGTGACTTTTAAAGTGGTTGGTTTTAAAAGGATGGTTTGGGTAGGCACCACTGGAATCAAATGCTAATCTCAGAGGCAGAGATGGATTTAAACATAGACCACGCCACCTACATATTAATAGGCAGCTTAGTCTGGATATGGTGCCCCCCCCCATTTAAGTCAAAATCACATGTTCAGAGCAAGGCTTTGCAAAGCTGACGGGTGTGTGTTCAAATCCCGACTCCCATGACCTTGGGCACACCTGACATCCTCATTTGGGATGTGGGGACAGTGCCCCTGTCACTGAGCTGTCGTGAGGCCTGCTTTCTTACAGAGCAAGAGTTGCTGTCATTTCAACAGCAGACACGTCATTACATCCTGTACATTTTGTAGCCTTGGACTTGGGTCGTTTGGAACTTTTCAGATAGATTATTCTGTTTGCAGATGAGCCACTTTGGGCACATGGGCCTAATAGAATTATTAATAGCTTTTTATTAAAAGCAGGAAACTGTCGTAGTCAGCATGGAAGCTAGTGTAGCCCACCTCTCACGCGGCCTCCCATTATTTCGGCTGCGTAATTCAGCAGGGCTGCTTCTCCTCTCCTCTTTTCAAGGAGCCAGAGCCAGTCAGCTCAAAGACCAAGCAGAGAGATTACATTCCAGCTTTTGAACAAGCTGTGATTTCCCTTCCAGGTGGAATCTTTTTAGCCTTTCATTTAAGAAAAAAAAATCCAATCCCTTAAATCTCATTTGAGATGTCCAATTAAATGTGCTGTGGGAGTTAGTGGCCTGGAGTCTCCCAAACCCTTGGAAACTCTGATGAGAATCACAGTGAAGTGAATGTCCAGACTGTATCCCTCCCCTCCTCTGGTGGACCACATCTTGTGCACCATCACAGCTGGCTGGAGGGACCCTGTATCGCCCTCCCTAGAAGACATCACTGCTAGATAATACATTCAGGGCACGTGTGTGACTGTCTGTGTCTTGTATCAGTTGATACTGCCTGGCTTCAGCCCCTTCTGACAGACTGTCTGATCTGTAACTTGTCCAGCCCTCACTGGCCCCTGTGGCAGCAGTATGCTTGGGACTGGAAGGAGAGTCTGCACAAAAGTTCTTAAAAAAAAAAATAACCAGGGCAGACAGAAAACTGCAGGGCTACCCCGCGTGGCAGATCCCGTGCCCTCTTGTACTGTAGAACGGGTGTGTGTGTGTGTGTGTGTGTGTTAACAGTTGAGTGGTGCCTGAAACGCTGCTGAAGATCACGTAAGTCCCAGTTCCAAACCGATAATGCAGCACACATATTTACAAACCGTGACAAACGAGGCCCTGACGTTTCAGCTCAGCCTCCACCAGCCAGGAGCAAGGTCCAGCTTTCCAGAGTTAAGGCTGGTTCAGTAACTCTTGACAATCCTACAGGAAGGTGCGGTTAGCAGGCCTCAGTGGGACATCAGTGGTCAGAAAGATCTGGATTCAGACCATGACTAGTTCCAGAACGGACTGTATGGAAATCACTTGTAGAAAAGGAATTTAGTCGAGTGTAATCTCATCTAAAAACGCAAACATCCACATACATTCCTCATAATGAGCATGTTTTAAAGGTCCACTTCCCAGCTTACACAGCCCTGTCCACGCACCCCTTTCCATGGTGCCCTCATAACCTAGTGAGAATGGTGTAACGCAGAAGGCCTTTGGACAGAACGCAGAGGTGAGACTGGAGAGCATGACAAGAGTAGAGTCACAGCAAATACAGTAGGTTGGCCTGGAGCGTGTGGAGCCAGGCCACGGTGGCAGCACGGATCGCTGGCTGTGAATTCCAGGCCCTCTCACCAGCTCCTTTTGGCTACATTACTAGTGAATGTGTCCACGTCCCTCCTGAGATGACTCACTTCTGTGGGCTCCCCTTTCAAAGAAACTTAAGGAGGCAGTGAACTAAGATAGGATGTTACCCCCTGGCAGACACCGTTAGGGCTGCAGTCTAATCCTCCTTCTCTGTCATTTGCATTTCACACACAGGGTTCCTCTGGAGCCGTCTGTAGTTCAGGCTCAGAGGACAAGGGGACAGCTGTCTTCTGTGGCCATGCGGAGCCTCTCTGCTCACATCTTTTTGACATTCTGAAATGGTCACTTTCAGAAACAAAGTCTAGGGGGAAATAGGCTCATTTCTGTTTGGGCAGTGAAGTTGTCCTTTCCAGAACCTGTGTTTATGCCCAAGTTAAACTTTCAACCGGGTCCCAGGTCCTCTTGAAACTGCCTGAGACGCAAAAGGCTCGATTGGCATCAATCAAGAATTTTGACCCTAGTGCCGAGCCCGACCTTGAAAGTTGCTCTTCTCCCACATTTCTTGTGGTCTTTACTAACTTAATTGAGCTGCTGTTCTTTCTCTTTTGGCTCCTTTCATTCTCGCTTCCTGGTATCTATTTCCGAGCACCTGCAGAATGTCCACAGCACTGCACTGGGTGCTTCTGTCCTGTTAGGATTTGGCCTCAGAGCTCAATTCCCTTTGTCATCCTTTTATTTCCAACAGATGCTGATTCATGTAATTGTGGGCATGATGTAATGCAAAGTCTCTGCAAATTACCAATGACCCAAATATGATGTGCTCTGCAGCTGTAGATTTCCATTCCTTCAAGTCCCCACTAGTGACATCCTGTCATCTCCCCCAGAAATCAAGGAGATGGAAAAGCAAGCGCGAGGGGTCGGACTCCGGCAATCGGCCCATCAAGGCTGCAGGAAAAGTCATCATCCAGGACATCGCCTGCCTCCTTCCTGTGCACAAATCGTTGGGCGAATTGTACATGTAAGTTCTGGTCACCAAGGGTGCTGATACTTCCAGCTTGGTAGTGATTGGCAGGCAGACCTTCTTCCATCCGAAATACGGAAGCCTCTCTTCAAAAGCAGCTTTTGGACAAGCTGAGTATGTTTATTGTTGTTATTATAATTTAGATCTATTTTTACATTCCTTTTTTATTGCTGTGAAGCAAACTGCTGTAACTTTAGTGGCTTAAAATAACATCCATTTAGTATCCACAGTTTCTGTGGGGCAAGGGGTAGTTGGGTTCTTGCTCAGGAATCTCGCCAGGCTGAAATCATGGCATTGGAGAGTGAGTGAGTGAGTGTGTGTGTGTGTGTGTGTGTACTGATGCTCAGTTTTCTCTCATACGTTCATTCATTTTGCTGGTAGAAATCAAGTCCCTTGCAGCTACCCAACTTTGAAGAATTTCATCTTCTTGAAGGCCATCATGAGAATGTCTCACTGATACTTCCCAAAGGCTCACCTGCCTGGGTTATGTCCACCAAGATAATAATCTCCCTTTTGATAAACTCATAATCAGCTAGTTATTAACTTAATTGCTTCAGTAAGTTATACCATCATATCCTGGCCCTGTCTACACATCCGAGGGAGGAGATTATTTGAGGTGTCATGCCAAGGGCCAGGATTTTGGGGGCCCTTCTTGGGTTTCTACCTCCCACACCCCCAGTGTGTGAAACAGATGCAAGCAGATTGATGTGGGGTGAAAGGAATTGGTAAGGTGGGTGAGGGTATCTGTGGTTTCTTTCATCTTCCTATATTTAAACACATAATGAAAAGAATTAATTTTGTAGCCTAGTCAGGCCTGCATGCATTGAAATCTGTTTTTATTCAATCCTCAAGTCTTGGGAACACCTCAGAAAAACTGCTGAGAAAATTAGTACTCAAGAATGCCCTCTTCTCCAGACTTCACAGGGGCGAGCAATTTTACCTTCTCCAAGCCTGGAGCCCCAGCATCACGTCATCAACAGCTAAGCTTTTCTCCTCGTCAAATAGAAAACCAGCTTAGGACCAGCACATGTTGGGTGACAGAAAAAGAGGCTGTTTGGTAAAGCAGGAATAATTGACTTGAGAAGCTAGACTAGAACGATGCTTTTTCTCCTTCTCCCCAGATTAAATGTGAATGACATTCAGGAAACATGTCAGAAGAATGCTGCTTCTGCCTTGCTGGTCGGGAGGAAGGATCTTGTTCAGGTATTTTCATCCCTTTTGATGAAGTTCTGGCTTTCCCTTTGTCTACATACAGGGCTTAGAACAGCTTTCCAAACCCCTGGGTGTCTGTATCTTTGCCATTTGAACCCTCAATCACTTTTCTCCTTAATTTTAAAAACACATCAGTTAATAAAAGGTTTGCCAGAATGTTCCTTTAGATGGAGATCTGTTGTTTTTAAAGCTGATGCTGTGTGTGTGTGTGTGTGGTTTGGTTTGGTTTGATTTTTTTAAACCATTGAGATGTGCCTTCTGTTTCCGGGTCACAGCTTTAGCGGTGGCAAATTCAAGCCCTTCCGACCCTGTGATGTTCTTTGATGTCAGCATTGGCGGCCAGGAAGTTGGCTGCGTGAGCTTTTTGCAGATGTTGTGCCTGAGCTTTTTGCAGATGTTGTGCCTAAAACAGCTGAGAACTTCAGACAGTTGTGTACCGGAGAATTCAGAAAAGATGGATTTCCGGTTAGGATCCAAAGGGAGCACCTTCCACAGGGTCATAAAGGATTTCATGATCCAGGCCGGAGATTTCGTTAATGGAGATGGTACTAGAGTTCCAGTATTTACCGAGCGTCGTCTGCAGGTGAAAATTTTAAACTTAGACACCCGGCTCCAGGTCTGCTTCCCATGGCAAACAGTGATCTCAGTACAAACGGCTGCCGCTGAGTGTGCTTGGCTGCCATGTGGTATTCGGAAAAACTATCAATGGACTTCTAGTGATGAGGAAAAATGGAGAATGTTCCTTCAGGCCCCAATAGTAAACCCCAGCGGCATGTAGTGATACCAAAGTGTGGAGAGGTTAATCACAGACAAGACCAAATCAGTCTCTTTCTGGATGGTGTTCTCGATAAAATCGTCTGGATGGGCTTGAGTTTGCTCCCCTGCCTGTTGCTGCTTCATTTGATTAAGAGACCTTGGAAGTATCAAATTCAAGACAAAAATGTTGTGTTTACAATTTAAAGTATAAATAAATTTGCGGGTTTTCTTCTGGAAAAAAAAAGAAAAAACCCCAAAACACCCCAACACAAAAAATTACATTGAGATGTAATTTATATGCCAGGGAGTCTTTAATCGTTAGGTATCTCAGCTGCTAGACTGCTAATTAAAAGGTCGGTGGTTCCAAACCACCCACTGTTCCGCAGGAAAATCTGCTTACAGCCTTGCAAACCCTACAGGGCAGTTCTCCTCTGTCCTGCAAGGTTTCAGGGAATCGCAGTGGACTTCCTGGAAGTGGTCAGTGGAATTGGCTCACCAATCCAACTAACTTATTTACAAGGTGAAATTCAGTAGCTCGTCGTATATTCAGAGTTGTGCCTTCATCATCATAGTGAATTTTAAAACGTTTTCATTACCCTGAAAAGATACCCCACCTTCCTTAGGGATCACTCCTGCTTCTTCACTGTCCCCCTCGTCCCCTCACCCCTGCCCCCAGCAGACACTCATCTACTTTATCTCTGTTGCTTCTTGATTCTTTATTTAATGCGAGAACTAGATTGAACAATGGAAACTATCATCTGTCAACTCAGAGGTTTTCCCTTGAAGCTGTCCAAATGAACCAACGCTAAGGCCTCATTACTTTTATCTGATTACAATGTCTCTTACATTTCCATTTGTCTTCTAATAAACACTGTCGGGACTTTGCCCAAAAAAATCATTTTGGGAGAAATTTAGAGTCACATGGTAATCTTTTTTTTTTTCTATAATTATATTTTATTAATTTTCATAAACATTTACAGAGATTTTGGGCTTCCACTCATTCATTGTTGCACTATTCTCTCT
>NW_006399751.1:215126-242670 GCF_000299155.1 Elephantulus edwardii
CATAAGGAAAAGGGGACGGCGTATTCTCTTAGCTACTTCCTGCTGAAAAGGGACGCTGTGGGTTTCAGGGTGAAGATCTTCTCTCACTACTCTAAAGGGCCGGTAATCTTTTTTTAAAAGACTCAGTGACCTGAACAGATCCATGAACATGAAGAAGACAACATGAGGTAGAAATCTTAGAGAAATTGTAGTTTAGCTATAAATGGTTGAGTGATGACAGTTCAACTCTGCCTCCTAGAGGTAAAGCCTTGGGCAAGTTAGGTCAGAATCTGACGGAGAGAGTGAGAGAGAAAGTAAAATGAGGAGAGGAAAAAAAATTCTTTACATAAGGAGTACTTGAGAAAATTTGAAACACAATATACTAAGGCAGACTTGCACAGTATCTCTGGTGAAAAACTACTTCATTTTCAGTTGTTAGTACTTTTCACGTGGAATTTCTTTGAAAGGTTCAGGCTAGTCCTGTTGTTGTTATGTGCCATTGAGTCCCCTGCAACTCGTAACAACCTTATGTATAAGAGCCCTAAACCCTGCTCTATCCTGTGCCAATCTCATTGTCTCTGACACACCTATCCTCATTACCCTAGTTACTGAAGCAATCCATCTCATCGAGGATCTTCCTCTCCTGGGCTGTCCCTCCACCCTCCCAAGCATGACATGCCTCTCCAAGGATTGGTCCTTCCTTGTAACATGTCTAGAGTATGTCAGGCGGAGCTTCAGAATCCTTGCCTCCAAGGAGCAGCCTGGCTTCACCCTCTCCAGGACAAACCTGTTCATTCTCTTAGCAGTCCATAATATATTCAATATTCCAAATGAGGTGAAAAAGACCTTTACAGTCAGAGACTCATCTGAGTTTTTATCTGGGTTCTATCCCTTTTTTGTTACATAAACTGTCAACTAATAGGTAAGCTAGCTAATCCTTTCGTACCTCAATTTCCTCAACTCTAAAATGGGAGTAATACTTCCAGGTCATTTTGAGAACTAAATGAGCACGTATATGTAAAGTTCCCACACCGAAGCCTTGATTGATGAAATCTGTCCACAAATGGTCCAACATTTGGTCCACTTCCTGTAGTTTTTCACAAGTGCTAGTTGGACGGAGAAATGACACCGGTGAAGATATTTGAAGAATTTTTTTTGGTTAAGTGTGTATTGAAGATGATGTGTCCACTGTTTTGTGAATCATAGAAATAAGCCCAATGTCACTCTTTATGTTGAAGGCATTTAAGAAATTATGTTGTTGTTGTTGTTGTTATGTGCCGTCGAGTCGTTTCCGACTCATAGCGACCCTATGCACAACAGCTCTAAACCCTGCTCTATCCTGCGCCAACCGCACCACCTCTGACACACCCATCCCGATTACCCCAGTCACCGAATCAATCCATCTCATAGAGGGTCTTCCCCTCCTGTGCTGTCCCTCCACCCTCCCAAGCATGATGTCCCTCTCCAAGGACCCGTCCCTCCTGGCAACATGTCCAAAGTATGTCAGACGAAGCCCCAGAATCTTTGCCTCCAAGGAGTAGCTTGGTTTAATCCTCTCCAAGATAAATCTGTTTGTTTTCCTGGCAGTCCAGGGTACATTCAGTACCCTTCTCCAGCACCACAGCTCAAATTATAGGTGAGGAAATACTGCGCCTCGGTCATCGGTCAATATAGCGGACGTTCTGTTCTGGAAAACCGTTCACTCCTCCCAGCAGCCCTTCGTTCGTTGATTCCGGGGATGAATGCTGTGAGCGTCAAGTTCCTTGTTGTGCTCGTATGAGCATGCTGGTGCCACATATGGAGTTAACTGTATGTGGATGACATGCTTCCCTACCTGGTTTTGCAGGATTTTTATTTGCTTATTTGTTCTTTTTCAGTTTTCAACTCTTTTGATTTAAAGTCCACACCATTTTTTTTCATTCTAGATTCTCTAGTAAAGTGTTTTCCATTATTGGACATACAGTTTTATGTTGCCACAAGGAAAGGTTTTCTGAAGTTATTATTACATTTTTTAAAGGGATTAGGGGCCTGGGGCCTTCCCTGACAGCATTGGTGTTGTGTCTGCTACATTTAATAGGCATTTAATGGGCATGTATTGCCATTGATGACTCCAAACCCCAGGAAATTTTCAGCTTGGAGGGATTTCTCAGGTTAAGTTGTCAACAAAAAGAAAACCAAGTTGACTTTGTCTTGACTTTTTTTTTTACCAACAATGGAGTTTATTAGGGAAGGAAGTTGGAGGGTGAGGGCAAAGTATATCTTATGGTCCAAGTCCAGGATTTAGCCCAACAGTTCCAAGGCACAATTCTTCAATAATTCCAGGCTCCAGTTTCAGTTGAGCTGTCCAGTCCAAATCATCCAGCAAGGCTTGCCTCACAGCAGTTATAAGTCAGCTTCTCCTTCGACTATCTGACAAGAACACATAAACCTTTAAGTGTGTCCAGCAAAGATGCACGCCTCAATTCACACCTTACCACCGTCTGTCCACGGTAACACCACAGACTCTCCACCATCAGAGTCTCGCTCTCACCAGGATCTTGCCACCACAATCCTTGCTCACCTCAACACTTCGCTGCTCAGTTGATTCATTTTTCTTAAGCACCAAAGCGTATATGGAAACTTTTGTAATGAAGGCTACAAAGTTCTTCATCATTTCAGTGAAGAAGGACAGAATTGAAAAGTGCTACAGTGCCTCTCCCTCCGCCACAACACAGTTCACTGAGGAAACAGCAGAAAAGTCACTGAGTGTCGGGGCGAAATAGATGTCCCGAGTAGTTACCCATGGTGTTGTTTCTCTGACACCTGCTTTGTACCAAGAAGTTATTTGACACTTGTTCCTTATATAAGTTCCCTGAAGATGTTGTTTAAATGCAGACTGTGGTTCAGTAGGTCTGGGGTAACACTTCTGGGAAATGAGCTCATGACCCACGTGTGGAGTAGGGTAAAAGTTCTACTGTGATTTCTCTTCTGGTCCCCCACCAATCTGAGTCTGCATGTTGCTATCTTGTCTGCCCAGGTTTGGTCACTGGCCACCGTTGCGACAGATCTTTGCCTTGGTCCGAAGTCCGATCCAGATTTGGAAACACCCTGGGCTCGACATCCATTCGGGCGACAGCTGCTGGAGTCTCTGTAGGTTTTGAGAGTAAAAGTGGGAACAGTGAGTGATATAAGCTGTAGGTCTGTAAACACTTTACATTATTACTGAGAGAAAGGTGCAGAGCCCCCAGAACATAGAAGTCGAAGCTCTCGAGGTGGTAAAGTTTTGTCTCGGGTGCCATAGATTTTAGCCCCTGAGAACAGCTTGGAGAACTGTGTTTTGGTTTTTCTGTTTCACACTGTTAGACAATTTATGTCCAAGGTTGTCAGTCTGGTCAAAATAGTGTCTGTGTTCAATGTATGGCACCAAAAATATGGCATACTAGAAATAAAAAAAATAATGTCCAAGGAAACAAAACCACATGAACCTCTAGAATAGTGAGGCCCAGGTCCTAAACAGAGGAGATCCGCTCCCTTTGGGTTGGAGTTGCTTTGCTTACCTTTTTAGGCCAAACATGGACCAACGTGAAAATATCCCATGATCTTCTTTAACAGCGTACGTTCATAATTCTCTAGTCTACCTGTTTTCTGCTCACTCTGTATTGGTGAGACAGTGGGCACCTTCCTGTAGCTTTAGATTTGAAGGGGGAGGTCCATCAAGGGTCCCTGACCCCAAACAGCAGTATGATAACCTTTACAATTAGGACTGAGAAAAGCTGAGAAAGCGTGACCCATGTCACTCTAAAGTTGGTGTCATCTGGGTTCTTGGCAAGGTGACACTGAACTCATGTATTAATGCCAGGAGATGTTTCTGGAGGCCATTTAGGTCATTGGTAATACTCTGAAGTGTTTTATTCCAAACCAGATTTAGTCAGGCCACTTGGTGTATTGAAAGTCCCAGTTCCTGATGGAGGTTTTTGAGGCACAATTGAAAATGCCTCCATGTCCTTGTGATTGTGGGGCTGCCCTTCCACGGCCCTGCACCTTGATCGGCTCTTGTCTCCTATTTTTTCTCCAGGTTGGCTCATTACTGTCAGCTTCGGGATGTGCAGACACTGGCCATGCTCTGCAGTGTGTTTGAAGCGCAGTCTAGGCCTCAGGGGATACCAAACCCCTTTGGGCCTTTTCCCAGCCGTTCTTCCAATCTTGTGGTGTCCCATAGTCGATATGTAAGTGTGTGGTTTCCTGCTTTGTTCTGGAGTGTGAAATGCCATGTGGGATGGTACTTTGATGCTCTTCCTGTTTGGTTTTTCGCCCCATCTACAGCCCAGTTTCACCTCCTCTGGTTCCTGCTCAAGTATGTCAGACCCAGGACTCAACACTGGTGGCTGGAACATAGGTTGGTACGCAGATGGCATCACCTGGCTGGGTTTTCATTCGGATAAAAGCCGTGTGCATGTTGTAAATATGTAATCTGTGAAAGATGAGTATTCTCCATGTTTATCCTTATTTCCTCCATTTTTTCTTAATTCCTATTTCCCTTTACATTTCGGTTGATGGGCGTATTGTTGCTATCAAACCCTGGGTTTTCATGTTTGAACAAACCAGTTTCTTCCATCTTGCTAGGTCTCTTCTCATCTCGTAACTACTTTTGGAAGTAACTTCTTTCCCACTGTTCAGTCTTAAACTTGACTTTACTTTTTCCCTAATATATAGTTCCCATGATCCTTTGCCCTTGCCCATCATTCACCTTCTCCTGTATAAGTCAGGTTCACTCCCATTGACTGTACAGAGCTCTTAGAAGTAGGTGCAGTTGTTTCCCAATTTTTATAAAGAAAAATTTATTTTCCTTTATTTTAGAGTTAATTTAAAATATTTAAAACATGCCCACATAAATAACATGCACCCACATACAGCACACAAAGGAGGTTATGCTGTTTGCAAAAACTTAATGTTTGTGTCATTTGTGTGGTGGTGTTAAGTGCCGTTAAGTCCACAACAATCCTATGAACAATAGATCTGAACCCTGTTCTCATGATCTCTGTCATGGTCAAGTCCATTGTGACATAGGGTCTACCGTGGACTTATTTGTGTGAAATATATTAACATTTTGGAACATTTTCTTCTGTGTATATGCGGAGTGTTCTACATATGTGACTTTGTGATATGTATGTTTTTTTATTATTATTATTTTTTGTGTAAGTGTACCGTCAAATCAGATCTGACTGGTACAGGAGGAGACTGTCCCTCCTTCCCTGGCAGAGCATCTGGTGGATTCAAACCGCGCGCCTCTGGGTGATATGTATTTTTAATAAATCCTATGCATTTTCTCATGTCACTTAAAATATCTTTATAAATAACGATAGTGTTACATTCCATCATGTTTGTATATAATGACAAGTTACCTTAATGAACATCTAGACAAAAATTTAAGTCCAGGGCAGGGTTCTTTTTAGCTGTGCCTCTTGGAAATTTATGCTCAGTTAATGCTTCCACCGGCAGATAACTTGGACCCACTGCACTAAGGAATAGTTTTCAGATACTTGACATGTGTCCTCTGACTGCAGCTTTCTGTCCGTTCTGTGTTCTCCAGCGGGGAGAGAGGCCGAGCACCTTTCATCGCCCTGGGGAGAGTCCTCACCGGAAGAAATGCGCTTTGGGAGCCTGACATACAGTGATCCTCGTGAGCGAGAGCGGGACCAGCATGAGAAAAACAAGAGGTAGCCCCTTTCCTGGCCAGAGCGCTCATCTCATAGCTCTGAGTCTCCAGAACTATACCTGCTGTAATTTTGGCCTAATGGGTAAGGAGTTGTACTGCTAATGTAAAGGCCCCTAGTTCAACTCTACCAACTGCTTCATGGGAGAAAGATGGGCAATCTCCTTGTATGCCATTTACAGAGAGATAGAGTCCGAGAGAGGAGGAGAGAGAGAGAGAGAGAGACAGAATGATAGGAGTTCTTAAATTATATCTCTCCAGGCTTCTGGACCCTGCCAACACCCAGCAATTTGATGACTTTAAGAAGTGCTATGGGGAGATCCTGTATCGCTGGGGTCTGAGAGAGAAACGAGCGGAGGTGCTGAAGTTTGTTTCGTGTCCTCCTGATCCTCACAAAGGGATCGGTAAGTATTTTTAATGTCTCACTTAGAAACAGAAATTTCAAAAGCCTTTTGAGTCTATTCCAAGCTTTTAGAATCCCTGCCTTTCATAGCAAGATTAAATTTCTGTTGTGTAGTATTACACGTAGTCCTCAGATATTTATTGGTAATAGGATTATTTATTCTTTTATTTATTTAAAAAATTTTATTATTTTTTTGTGTGTACCGTCAAATCAGATCTGACTGGTACAGGAGGAGATTGTTCCTCCTTCTCCAGCAGAGCATCTGGTGGATTCAAACTGTGCACCTCTTGGATTGCAGTGCAGCTTCTTGCCACTAGGCCACCAGAGCTCGCCAGGATTATTTATTCTTTAAAATATATCAAACTCCCTTGGGCACTGGGCACAGTACTCACACATATTTCTTCCCCTGTGGAGCTCACAGCCTAACGCAGGAGAAGAATGACTCAACAAGTTGGGAGAACTATTAGTCAGCATTTGACTCATCAGTGTCACAGTGTTCGGCTTCACAGCAACCACGAGTTATCTCTGTACAACAAGTGGACATACCAGGGTTGCATGACCTGGAAGAATGTTTCACCAAAAACAATTTAAGGCAGGCCTGAGGGCTGCGGAGTAGAGTCACCCACCTTTGCGAGAATGGTTACCCGTGGTGGACAGTGTTTGGTGGAGCTCTCCGATTAAAACAAGCTTGGAAGCAGGAGTGGCATCCACTTCCATAATAGCTTGCCTCTGGAAACCCTATGAACCTGGAGAAAGGACAGAAGTTATACAGGTGTCCAGGACTTTTGTTCATAGGGTCACTATGAGTCGCCTACGACTCGACGGCACTTAACAATATTAGCGAGCACACAGGATATTGAGATGGGACGGGGATTAGGGAGGAGCATTTGGAAGAGGTTCTCATGTGTCTCGAGGGAAGGCCTCTCTGAGGTCAGGATGTCTCGTCTGAGGGCTGACAGAAGGAGCTGTCATAGGGACTACTTGTCTGTCATTAGGCTGGCTCACATGTTGCTGTGATGCTAGAAGCTATGTCACTGACATTTCAGACAATGAGCCTGGTTTCCACTGTGGACAGGTTTCAGTGGATCTTCCAATCTAAGAAAGCATAGGAAGAAAGGGATGACATTCTCCTTGTAAATGACCCGGTGAAAACCTGCTGGCTGACAACAGAAGATGGTCGGGGGTCGTGACTGGGAGACAGGCTGCCACAGCTGGAGGGCACTCAGGTGCACAATGACCATGACCATGGACTTGGACATCCTGATGATCGTGAAGGTGGCCTAGGGCCAGCCAGCGTTTCTTACAAATTATGTTCTGGGCACGGTTCAAATCCACCAGATGCTCTGCTGGAGAAGGAGGGACAATCTCCTCCTGGACCAGTCAGATCCAATTTGACGGTACACACACACAAAATAATAAAATAAAATTTAAAAAAAAAACCAACACAAATTATGTTCTGGGAGTCAGAGCCACTTTATGACAATAGCCCTAACACTTTGGCAGAAACTGGAAATTTAGTCTCCCCAGAGAAGGTAAATAAATGCATTTCCAGATTGTGAGAGGGTTCTGGACACTGAGTAAGAAAGACAGAAGAAGAATTGATGCCTTTGAATTATGTGCTGCAGAAAGTCATTGAATAAACCATGGACTGCCATGAACAGACAAATCTGTCTTGGAAGAAGTGCAGCCATGATGGTCGTTAGAAGCAGGGAAGGTGAGACTTGGTCTCATACTTTAGAGATGTTGCCAGGTGGGGCCGGTCTTTGGGAAAGGACCTCATGCTTGGAAAAGTAGATTAGCACTGGAGGAGGAGAGCATGGGGAGGTGGCCTGACACAGTGATTGTGACGTAGGTGTAAGTACAGAGGCGCCAGGAGGACTCAGGATCGGTCAAGGTTTGATCTGTTGTTTATAGTGTCGTTATAAGTTAGAGCCGATTTAATAGCACCTAACAACAGCACCAAGAGTTCCCACATCCCACCTAGCATAATTCATGAAGTAGGAAGACGTCAGGTAAAGATCCTAGAAGTTTCGAGAGGGTGAAAACACATTCTGTTCTAAGGATAAGGGCTGTGAATGGCATCACACATGTTGGGAGCAATACTGAAAATGAGATGACAGCGCTTTAATATTCTTAAGAAAATGATGTGCAACTTAGAATTCTGGACCCAGATATCCAAATGTGAAAGTAACCCTTCAACCAGCGTAAGAAGAGAGAGAACATTCAGTCCAGGAAGTGAGTCAGTTTGGGGGTGGAGGGAGATCTACACGACAGAGCACCAGATTGGAACAGTCGGAAAGGTTTCAAGACGAGCAAATGGAAAAAAAATTTATTGGGCTGTTAAGTGAAAGGTCAGAGGTTCGAATCTACGAGCCGCTCCTTGAGAGCAAGATGGACAGTCTCCTCGCCTAAAGACTTTTTTGGAAACCTGACGGAGCGTTGCTATGACGGGATCAACCTAACAGCAATGGGTTTCATCAATAGTGTACTTTAGTCAGGGATGGATTACCCAGTGAACAAAGTTAGTGCTACAGCTTAGGAAGGAAGCCCGCAAAGGCCCATGTTCACCTTGCTGACTGGGTACTGTTCCTGTCAGGGGTTGTAAGTTTGAAAGAATCAAGGATGAAAGGGAGCATCCACTGTGGAAAGTCATTGTTCCTGTTTGGTGCTATCGAGTTGACTACCATTGAGTTGACTACAGCTCACAGCAACCTTCAGTTGTTCAGAAGAGTTTCAAAGGCCAGTTATTTCAGAAGTGGATGGTCAACTCCCCTTAGTCTGTCTGAATCTGGAAGCTCTGCTGAAATCTTCTCCCATGTATAACCTGTTGGTATGAAAATACTGGGGACACAGCTTCCAGCATCACAGAGCCAACAGGCTACCTCAGTACAGCAAACTGACAGACAGATACTGTTCACACAAGAGCAAACTATGAACCAGCAAGCATATATATATGTATACACAGATTATAAAGCAAGGAGCACCACACAGGTCTTCCTTCCCACCCAGTACGGTAAACTTTGAAGAAGGACATCATGCTCGGGAAAGTGGAGGTTCAGAGATGGAGGGGAAGACTCTCACCGAGATGGATTTGACACAGTGACTGTAACAGTGGGCTTTAATGTAGCAGAGATGATGAAGATGGCATAGGATAGGGTAGGGTTTCGACCGGATATTTGTAGGGGCCACTATGAGTCACAGTTGAGTTGATAGGGATGCTGTGAGTCATTGTCAAGTTCATAGGGTCTCTGTGAGTCAGTGGCAGCACCTAACATTAACAACATAGCCACTCTGTGAACAGTAGATAAGAACTTTGCCCTATTCTCCCATCCCCGTGGTTTCTGATATGTTCAAGGCCATTCTTATACTCACTGTGTCAGTCCATCTTGTTGGGGTTCTTCCTTTCTCAGCATGACTGGCTTCTTCTCACATCATGCTCCAACTATGTGAGATGCAGTGTCACTATCTTTGTCTCTCAGGAGTATTATCATCAGTAGAGGGTATTTGAAAATGAAGAAATAGTTTTGTAAACATACTCTCTTAGAGGTAGAGATATAAAAAGGAAAGAAACAGTCGGAAATGCTGGTCTGTGTAATAAGCCTCATAGAACTATTGACCCTATAAATTACGTGGCTGTATGGCTTCATTTACAAATAAAAGCCAGAGAAATGTATAGATTTAGCGCTTGAATAATAATGATTCTTTTCATGTGGATTCTTTTGTTAGTGAAGAAATGGAAAGATACAGAGTTCTCTTTGGTCAATATGTTTTTCAGCACATCTAAATATATGAGAGTATATCAGTGAGAGATTAATGATAGCCTGGAGCAATTTGTCTTTTCAAATTAGTTTTCAGGAAAATACATGAATCACAGAGCTATTTACCTGCTGTTATCAGTCCATCAATCAGCTAAACCCTCTTTGCCATCTATTACCGTCAAGCTTCATGCTGGATTCTGTGAGAAGTACAAAGAAATGGAAGGTATACTCTCTGGGGTTAAAGAATTTATAATCTAATCAACTAAAACAAATTTAGGAAGACTTAAATGGACTTCAGCAATGATACTGTGCCCTAGTTCTATTCAAAATCGCCATCAGAAAGACTTTTAAATGGGTGAGGATGGTGGAAGGAAGACTCACAGACAAAAAAAATATTTAGAAAAGAAAAAAAATATATGCAGAGTTTTACAGAATACTTCAGAGTTCCACAGAGTTGTCCTGACTTTGAAAGAACAAGCTCTCCAGGCACCAGATACGTTAAGTATTGAAAGGAAAGGACTGTAGGTTATTGTGGTTACAGTTAGTCTCCTCGTGGTGAAAATGCCATTTCTTGTGATTTCTGCATCAGCAAGGGTCACCACATAGCAGCTGACATCATCATCGCAAATCTGAAGATGAGATTATTTTTATTTAAGGAATTAGATGTTTAGACAAAGGACTCACAACTTTCTTTTGGCAGAGAATGACAGAATAAATTTTTTTTATTATCAGGATTATTTGTGCGTGTACCGTCAAGTCAGATCTGACTGGTACAGAAGGTGATTGCCCCGCCTCCTCCAGCAGAGCATCTGGTGGATTTGAACCACATACCTCTGGGATAGCCATGCCATTTCTTGCCACTAGGCCACTGGAGCTCCCTCAGAATGAATGTTTTTAAATGCCACATGATCCAACTGTACATGGTTCACAAAGTCACAGCTGAAGTCCACGGACTCGAAGTTGAAAGTGAGAGAATGGAAAAGCAATACCCCATGCAAATAATAACCAAAAGAAAAGGAGGGTGGCAGTCTTAATGTTAAACAAAGTAACTGTTAAGACAAAATCTGTCTGAGTGGTTGAAGGTGGACATATAATCATAGAAGGACAACAGCTAATCAGGATTTAACAATCATAAATATATATGCACCTAGCACTGTTGTTGTTGTTATGTGCCGTCGAGTCGCCTGCAACTCATAGCGACCCTATGTACACCAGCCCTAAACTCCGCTCTGTCCTGTGCCAATCGCACTGTCTCTGACACTCCCATCCCAATTACCCCAGTCACTGAATCAGTCCACCTCATAGAGGGCTTTCCTCTCCTGCACTGTCCCTCCACCCTCCCAAGCATGATGTCCTTCTCCAAGGACCGGTCTCTCCTCACAACATGTCCAAAGTATGTTAGACGGAGCCTCAGAATCCTTGCCTCCAAGGAGCCACCCGGTTTAACCCTTTCCAGGACAAATCTGTTTGTTTTCCTAGCAGTCCATAGCACTAGAGTATCTAAATATGTAAAATAAACACAAAATCGGATGAGTTGTACTTAACTTGATGGCACTTAATAACAAAACAGTAACATACAGCTACAATAATAAAGTAACCAAAGGAGCCTGGAGCAGTATCAAAGTAGAAACACAGACCACTGGAATAAAATAGAGTCCAGAAAGAAACCATGTCTACATCTGTATGGTCAACTGATCCCCCCACCCACCCCCAACTCTCTGTACAGTTTATAGCCTCAGAAATCTGCTGGACAGTCAGCCATGGTTCCAACTCGACAGGAAGTCAAGTAATTTTTTTAGAAGACTGATTTCCCTGCTGGGAGAAAGATATGGAAAAGGCAGCCCAGTGGGGCAGTTCTGCTCTGTCCTGTAGGATTGTTCTGAGTCCAGAGTGAATCAATTCAATGACAAGGAAACTGTGGTAGTCCTCAAAAAACTCCAACTCAGAGTGCTTGAGTTAGAGCTGGTTCACACTGACCCTCTGAGCGGGCTTGCGGCGGCTGTAAATCCCACAGGGCATTGCCCGTCTTCCTCCAGAAGCACCGCTGGTGGGTTCACGATACCAGAGATTCCGCCCTTCTGCTGCTCCTTTTTACTCCACCAGAGATCCCATTTGGTGGATTCAAACCGCGACCTTTCAACTTGTTGGCAGGAATTAATTGAATGCATAACCTCTGCACCCCCACGACACTGTGCCCCATGTACCAAACCAAACCTTTGCTGTAGAAGTGAATTCCAACTCCTACCGGTCCTATAGCGAGCTCTGGTGGCTTAGGGATAAGGAGTTACTTGCCAGCCCAAAGACACGCAGTTCAAATCCACGAGCAACTCCACGGGAGAAAGATGGGCAGTCTCCTCCTGTGAAGTTTCCTGTCTCTGAAAACCTGTTGAAGGGTCAGGTAAGGGTTGGTTCTGATTCCGCGGTACACAACAACAGTTGGTCCTGTAAGACCAGAGTAGAACTGCCCAGTAGGATTTCCAAAACTGTCAAGTTTTCTGACAGCAGACTTTGGTATTTTCCTCTCGCAGTGGGTTTGAACTCATGACCTTTTGGTTTAAAGCATCTGGGCGCTTTAGCCATTGTACCACCAGGGTTCCATATTTTCTCTGTATTTACCATACATTCAAGGAATTTCTGTTGGTACATTTTCATAACTACCTATTGTCAAAGGTAGATAGGAGAAGGGACTCCCTTCTCTTGTAACAGAGGAAGGAGAGGAGCCTTGGGAGGGTGAGTTGAAGGTTTCTGTATCAGTGAAGAGGCCACACCTCATAGCGTCTCTTAGGGAAGGTGAGGCCATCAGGTGAGAGAAGGGTGAGAGGGATCCGAGGATGTGTGGAAGGAGTTTGCGCTCTGGGTGGTTTGACAAAGTCACGTGTTCTGGAAATCCAGACCACTGCTCAGTGCTGTTGCCTCCTGGTAGCTCTGAGCATGAAACACGACTTATCTCCACATGGCCTTCCTACGAGATTGTCCCGTTGTTTGTGGCAGGTGACCCAGCTGTGCCCACTGCATTCCCTCTACCACTTAAGTGAGACTCACTAGATTTTTGAAGAGGGGTTCTGCTGAGTGTTTTGTTTTGTTTTTGAAGTTTGAAACCACTGCACTATATCTAACTCAACAGTCCCCGTTTTCTGTTTCTCAGAACTAAATGCACTGTTGTTCTCTCTCTCTTTTGTGGACGTCACCCCTGTTTCCAGAATTCGGCGTGTACTGCAGCCACTGCCGGAGCGAGGTACGTGGCACGCAGTGTGCCATCTGCAAAGGCTTCACGTTTCAGTGTGCCATCTGCCACGTGGCCGTGCGGGGCTCGTCCAACTTCTGCCTGACGTGTGGGCACGGGGGCCACACCAGCCACATGATGGAGTGGTTCCGGACCCAGGAGGTGTGTCCCACCGGCTGTGGGTGCCACTGTCTGCTCGAGAGTACGTTCTGAGCTAACAGACATGGGAGTGCCCCACGTTGGACAGTCCCCAGAAGTGCTGGAGACAGGAGAGAGGTTCCAGGATGCAGGAGCGTGCTCCCCACCAAGGCCTGCGCCTTAGTGTTCAGGGAGGGGAGGGACATTGCAGGGCCCAGAGTGTTCCTGCATCAGTTGAGCGAGCGCCTCTGACGTCCAGGGCTAACCTCACGCCACCACTGTGGCGTCTCTGACCCAGCACAGTTCCTGCGGTCAGGCCCAGACGCTGTGGCCGGGGCCGGAGGACAGTGGACATGAGTGGAACTGATGAGCGGGCTCCGTCATCAGTCACTTTGGAAGTTGCTTTGTTTCAACAAGCTGTTGGGCAGTGAGTGACCTTCTAAAGTATGAAACTTAAGTTATAAATACTTGATGTTCTTAAGGATTCTTCAGTTGTATTCTTTTTTCTGTCTTCTTCCCACCAGCTGCTATTCCTTAACTGATAAAATTCTAATAATTATTTTTTAAAAAAGAGAAAGTTAAACATTAAGTGAGTTGGTTGGTTTCTTTTGCTTCTGTTGGTGATTGAAATTCACTTTCGGATCAACCCCAGTCTGCCCAGCTTTTCTCGGGACACGAGTTTGCTGCTTTTGGCCCTGGACAGGAGAAAGAGTTCAGTCTTTTAGGTTCTTTCCCCCACCCCGAGCATCTTGCAATGGTTTCTTCCAGCAAGAGGGAAACAAGGTTGCATCCCAGCACGGGGATTAAAGTGTAAGTGCGCTCGGGCAGGCTGGCTGGGGCAGAAGGCACTGCCTCTGCAAACCTGCTCCCATGCTGATCTGCAACCCTCAGGTGGTGATGTCTCAGGTGCCCACCAATGTCTTCAGAACATCTCAGTGGATCATGTCTCCTAGGTGACTTGGAAGAGAAAAACCTCATCTTCACATCCCTGTTGACATTTCTGAAGGAGCTCTGGTGGCGCACACGGTAAAGTTCTGTGCTGCTAACCAAAAGGTTATTGGTTCAAATCCTCCAGCTGTTCTGTGGGGGATAGGTGGACAGTCTCCTCCTGTAAGATTTCCAGCCTTGGAAATCTAGCAGGCGTTCTTCTGAGTCAGAATCCACTTGATGGTGGTAGGTCTCCACAAATAAATCCATTTTTTTTCTGAGAGTGGTTGTCAGAACCATGTCCAGAATACAACTCTCAGTAATGAGCATGTCTCCTTCTGGGGCTACTGGACGTGAAATACCACAAAGACAGCTTTAGACCCCTGGGCTGTGCCCACATGAAGACACCAGTATGCGATCAGCCACATAGTTCAGGGCCACCTGGTCCACTGAGGAGGCTGAGATAGAATGGAGGCCAAAGAAATATGACTTTGTTCATACTGCCCTCTTCATTTAAAAAATCATATTGTACTAGTGATCAGAATATCAAAACCCTCAAGTTCATGGCCATGAAGTTCAGTTCAACTCAGTAGTGACCCTCCCTCAGGCTTCCAAGGCTGAAAACAGGAGAAGACCTCTCTCCCCATTCTCTACTAGAGAAGCTAGTGGATTCGAACTACCAGCCTTCCAGTTAGCAGCCCACCATGTAACCCACTGCACCACCACCACTCTTCTTAGTGATCACAGAATAGCACTTAGTGATCACAGATTAGTCAGACTCACTGCTGTCGAGTTAGTTCTGATCGTGGTGCCCTGTAGGATGTGGAAGGTTGGCCCTGTAGAGTTTTGTGAAGCAGGCTTCCCTCATCTTTGTCCCCTGGAGTGGCTAAAAGTCTGTGAAGCAGGCAGTGAGTTTGAACCACTGACCTTTGTGTTGGAAGGCAAGTGCCTTAACCACAGTGCCTCTGGAATTGATTCTAGAATCATAGCTGACCCTCTAGCAGCTTTCCAGACACTGTAAATCATGGGAGGAGACTGCCCATCTTTCTCCTGCAGAGCAGCTGGGGGATTTGAATTGTGTACCTTTGGATTGACAGCACAGCGCCTCACGCTCTAGGCTGACAGAGCTCCTGACCACACAGAACAGGAAGGCTCATTTCACTCAGCTTTAACGATGTGTTATGGTCCTCCATGAAATCCCATTTTCTGAGAAGAATCTCCTCCTGTTCCCTGTTGCCCAAGCTAATGTGAAAAATCTATCCCCGTCTGCCTCCACCAAGGGAAAAAAAATGGTTTTTCTGTTTTTAGTTTATAATGGGCCCCTCATCTTCTGAAACAGAAAATTCACTAATTGCATTATAATGTCTTAACTTGATTACACTAATTCCTTTTGAATTTTCAAGACAAAAGTTATTAGAACAAAAGTCTTTAATATTTTTTAACTCTTCATGTTTGGAAGCAGGTTGGTCAGGCCAGTATTCTCTCGGCTTCAGTGTAGTAGGTTGTGACAAACACCTAAGATCTTGATTCTTTTCTTTCTTGTTTAAAGAAACGATGCAAGTTATGCTCCTAAGCACCTTTGAACTTGACCAGGACCATAAATAAGGGCTAGCAGCCTTATGCTCCAGAAACAAAAGGTTTCTCAGGCGTTCTGTTGGAAAAAACGAGGGTAGGACGTGGGGCAGGTGCACCTTCTGAGCAATCACCAGCTTCGTTCTGCACAAATTGCATTCATTCCAATGGCACCGAGGTACAGATGATACCCTGCTTTCCTTGGAAATGTCCTGCAGACGGAATCAAGGTCACCTTGATTTCTTTCTCCTCTCCAGTGTCGTCTGATCTAAAAATGCATGCAGTCTCAAAAAGCCAAGTTCCTATGTCACGAGTGCCTTCCATTATTCACCGGTTCCCTGGGTGCTTGGTGGTTGACAGGATTTGAGAAAGCCCTTTCCTTCTTTTTTTTTTCATTATTATTTTATTATTTTTGTGTGAGTGTACTGTCAAATCAGATCTGACTGGCACAGGAGGAGATTGTCCCTCCTTCCCCAGCAGAGCATCTGGTGGATTTGAACCGTGTGCCTCTGGGATTATAATTGCAGCTCCTTGCCACTAGGCCACCAGAGCTTCCCTAGCCCTTTCCTTCTTGATGCCTTAATGTAATGCAGCTGGAACACAGGGGAACGCGGGACTCACTTGCTTTGTCAGAAGACTGATGTAGTAGCCAGCCTTGAGCTGACGTGTGGGAGCCTATCAGTGGCCCCTGTGTAGCAGACTAACTTCTCTGAAGTCTCATTTTTTTTTTTTTTTGCGAGCCATGTAAAAACAGTTCAAGAGGTGCGGTTCTAAATAACACCTTCTGCTAAATGGCTTACCTTCCGATACCATCCTTAAAGTTGGAGCCAGCAGTGGAATCTCAAAGGACACATTCCAGAGAATAAAACAAAGACCATAGCTCGTTCTCCCTAGAACCTACTTTTCCTTACCAGAATCAGGAGCACAGCTGTTTTGGTTTCTCCTGTCACTGCCAGAATTTCTTTCTCCCCTGATTGCATTTGCTTTCTTTTGACAGTCAGTGGTCTGATCTTCCTCATCAATTTTTTGCAATAGGCTGGACACACGGGCAGAGGTGAGCAGTACAGAATGTGGTGGTGACCCTTTAGGGCACACGATCCACTAGTGAAGAATGAAAATACTTCTGTAAGTGCCCCAAACACATGCTAATTGCTTCCTGGGAAATGAAGCATAGCTGCTTAGATGACATTTTACAGAGGAACAGGGGGTCCGACTGTGAAGGGAGAGGAAGGCCGTTGGGTGGGGAATGCACAGGCGAGCTCACGAGGATGAAGAGGAAAGACAGGTGGATGTAGGGTGCAGCTGGTAAGTGAGGCTGTGGGAAAAATGCAGCCAGCGCAGCACAGTGGGCTTCAGCACTGAAGGAACTGGAGCTTAACCTATCAGCCAGGGTGTGGCGGGACTCCAGCTAACGTATGGCTGAAGAAAACGTGGCCTGGTCTTGCCTTAGACTTGCATCTGCCAGCATGTCTTGTGACTGTTTGCTGTCCTTCCCTGGAAGATAGCAAAGCATGAGAACTGTGATGTGCTGGGACCTCTGGTCTGAACAAGATGGTCTAGATTTGTTCATCCTCATCAAGACAATTTCCATTAATATTGGGGAAGATTCAGGACAATCACAAGTTAGAACAGAAAATCAAGTGATAATGCCTGCACCAGAATTAACCAGATTATCAGAATCAACCAAAAACCCTGAAAGGCAGGGCTTGGGAGTGGAGAAAGACGAACAATTGAGGGACCCCAGGCTGGAGAAATAAAGAATAGCAAGGTGTCTGCCCTGCCAAAGATGACTTAAACCCAGGTTCCCCACCTCTCAACCCAGCATCCCTTGCTGTACCTCTGAGAGTCAGACACGGAATAAGCATGGCAAATTACTGATGCCTTTGAGCAGTGGTGTTGGAGAAGAGTAATGACTAGCCCATGGACTGCAGAAAAAACAAAACAGGTATGTCTCGGAGAAAATACAGCCAGAGTGTTCTTGGAGGCAAAGATGACAAAGCTTTTTCTCCTATTTGGGCATGTGCTCGAAGAGGCTGTTCCTTGGAGAAAGACATCATGTTTGGACAAGTGAAGGGTCGGCAAAAGTGAGGAAGACCCTCAACAAGATGGGATGACAGTGACCTCAAGTGTGTCGGGAAGTGTGAGGATAGCACAGGATAGAACAGGGTTCAGATCTGTTGTTCATAGGATACTAGGAGGTGTGATCAACAGCACTTAACAACCACCACCACTTAGGAATAGGAGCACACCCCCAGCACCAGCTGAGTCAGGAGCATCAAGAGAGATCAGCTGGGAGCCTCTGACATAAGCAGCTGAGGGGAAGCACTGTCCTAAGGGCCTGGGCTAGGACTCCTCTGTCTCACTGAAAGACATCAGGTGACCTGACAACACCAGCCCTTGGAGGAGGAGGTCCCACGACAATACCAGCCCGAAAAACACTCTCTTTTAGCTTCCTGCGCCTGAGAATCTCTTTTATTGATAGGTCAGGAGGCTGGAGGCATCCACAAGGGAGATCCCAACACAGCAGAAAACCTCTTATGTGTCCATGACACCAGAGAGCCAGCCTGCGGAAACACTTCTGCTCCTTTCAGGCAGCCAGCACCAGAAGAAGGGCACCAAATAAACCAAACTGACCAAAATAACTTACAAGAATTACCTTGTCACTGTAACCACAGGCCACAAAATAGGCCAGGACCTGCGAGATTAAAGCTAAACAGGGTAACTGCCTGTTAAAAGAATGAGTTTGAATAGGAAGCAGCATTTCCCAACATAATTGCTAAAATTGCCAAAATAATTTTTTTTAATGTGCCTGTCATGCCAGGAGCCACGACACTCACAACTTCAATGAGAACAAAATCAACTGAGGGTTACACCAAAATTAATCAGGTGTGAGAATTATTTGATAACGGTCTGAAAGCAACCATCATTAAAAAAATGCTTCATCGGATTGCTGTCGGTTTGGCTTGGGTCTCTTTGTGCTGCGTGAACGCATTGCCCACGTGGGGCCTTTTTGAACTAAGGGTTGTAGTAGTAGTGAGTCGACAGCGGCCCGCTGAAGGCCACGTGGCGCCTGCGTGGCGGCCGCACGCAGATGCGCGGGTCTGCGTGCGCGCAGCCTGGCAGCCACGCGCCCCCGCGCAGCCACCACGCGCCCCCGCGCAGCCACCACGCGCCCCCGCGCAGCCACCACGCGCCCCTGCGCGTGCCCCGCTCCTTCTGGGGAGCGTGGCTTCTTCCACGAGCATAGGATCCAGACACAGGGCTTTCGGTTCTCGGTTCTCGGAGCTCCAGAGCGGAGGAGGACGCACTGGAGGTCCACGTCCTGCAGGTGCGTGCCCGGCGGTGGCCCCAGCGCGGCGCTCACTGTGGGGCGGGTGCAGGGGGGACCCTCCTCTGTGTGGGCCTCCTCCATCAGGTCGGGCCGCACAGCAGAGGGGTTGGGTTTGGAGCCTTCACAGGCTCCTTGTCTTTGAGGATTCTTCCAGGGAAGGGGGCTTCTTTACATAGAATATTTCCAGTTAGAAAATGGCATTCTCGGCACGTGCTGTTTTCCTTTGATTTTATTGAAGAACTTACTTGTTGAGCTTTTGCTGTCATATTTGTGTAAAGTTTTGTGACAGGATTGCACCCCCACCCCCCACCCCCGCCCAGGAAAGTTTTCTTTGGTTGGTTTTCACTACTTTGTGGTCACGGCATTCCCAAAACTCGCAATAGTAATCTCATTATAACACGTTGACTTTCTCTAAAGCACTTTTACGTTATGCTGTTTTGATTATAACTGCAGCCTGTTTAACAATAAAGAAACGGCTTGAGAAATTTTTTTTAAAAAAAAGCTTCATCAAGTAAACGATACAGTCTCTTGAAATATGTTTACGAAATTAAAAAAATTCAGGTGAGATATAGAAGTTATACAAAAAGAGTCAAATGAAAATGATACAACTGAAAAATAAAATAATTTGAGGAGAAAAATTTGCCAAATAAGTTCAAGAGTAAAAAGGAAATGAGGAAAAAACCATAATCAATAAACTTGAGGAGAGAGTGACACTCGGATTGTATACTGAAGTACCCAACTTGAACACAGGAAATTGGCTTGAAGCAAAAAAAAAAAAAAAAATAGTTACCATAGCTCCAGAGACCTGTAGGACGATGAGAAAAGATGCAACATTTCTTATCAGAGTCCAAGAGGGACTGAAAAAAAGGGCTGAAAACTTTCCAAATTTAGTGCAAACAGAGATTGAGTAATTGATATACTTCTTTATTTACTTCTTTGCTTGGTTTTCTTTTCTTGTACAGAGAGTGTAAAGTCAACAAAGAAATATATATCAGTATATTCAATTATGTTTCAAAGAAATACATATCAATTTATGTAATCACATAGTGATTAAACTTCTGAAAACCAAGCACAAAGAGAAAAGAATTCTGAAAACAGCAGAGGAAAACCACAGATGTTAGGCTGTTAGGTGCAACTGAGTTGCCTGGGACTCAGAATGACCCTGTGAACTACAGATCTAGACATTTCCTGATCCAACATCTTCTCACACTCTGCCTAGCTCAGTCACACTATTATAGTCACTGTGTCAGTCAGTCCTCCTTGTCTACAGTCTAACTCTCTTTTTCTGATCTACCTTTTCCAGCATGTCTTTTTCTACAGATTGGTCCCTCCTGACAACATACCTGAAGTATGGAGATAAAGTTTCATGTTCCTCACCTCTGAGGAACAAACACTCTGGTGGTGGTTCCTCCAACACAATTCATGGGAATTCTGGGCAGTCCATGGGATATACAGTACTCTTAAGTCAACACCATAGTTCAAAAGCATCAAATGTTTTTCGGTCTTCCTTAATAATTTTCCAGCTTTCAGACACAAAGCACTTGAATATAGTCTTTAAATTGACATCATTGTTTTTTTAGTACTTTAGAGAGGTCCTTAGCAGCAGAACATGCCTTTTGATTTCTTGACTGTGAAATTGGCTGCTGCTGCGGGTTCTAATTGTGGACCCAAGAAAAATGAAGCCACTGACAACGTTAACATTTTCTACATCTGTCATGTTGCCTACTGGTCCAATAGGATTTTTGTTTTCTTCATGTTGAGGTGTAATCCTTACTGAAGGCTAAAGTCTCTGATCTTCTGCAGCAAATACATTCATTCTTTTTCACACCTGCAGGCAAGGTTGTATCATCTTCATAATGCAGGCTGAGTCTTTCTCCAATGCTGACACCCCATTCTCCTGAACTTTGCCCTATCCTGAGGCATTCTGGCCATTTTTGACACACCTGATCCTTTACCACAGTCACTGTGTCCATATATGTCCATCAACTTCTTCTCATGTGCCAAAACCTCTCCAAGCATAATGTCCTTCTCCAAGGACTGGTCTCTCCTGGCAACATGATCAAAGCATGTGAGACAGAGCTTCAAAATCTTGCATCCAAGGAGCAACTTGGTTTTCACCCGCTTCAAGACAGACCTGTTTGTTCTTTTGGCAGTTCGTGGTATGTCCAATACTCTTTTCCAGCACCACAACTCAAAGACAATGATTCTTTTGTCATCCTTATCAATTGTCCAGCTCTCATTGTATGGTGGGAACACCAATTCAACTTTTTTTTTTTTTTTTGCTTTTTTAAAAATTGATTAATTAATTTAGAGAGTGTGTGTGTGTGTGTGTGTGTACTGTCAAATCAGATCTGACTGGTACAGGAGGCGATTGTTCCTCCTTCTTCAGCAGAGCATCTGGTGGATTTGAACCGTGCACTTCTGGGATTGCAGTGCAGTTTCCTGCCACTAGGCCACCAGAGCTCGCCACCAATTCAAATTATAATGTGCTTCTCCTGTGAGACCTTGAAGGCACTGGAAGGAACTGTCAGCCTGGTTGAAGGGTAGAAATAAGAACATTTTGAGATGAAGAAAAACTTAAAGGAATTTGGCACCAGCAGATGTAATGCTAAAAAAATGGCTAAGAGAAATTTTTCAAACAAAAAAAATTCTTGAAATACCAAAAAAAGGAAGACAAAACAACAAGGAAGAGAAGAAATATGGATGTTTGGGATTGCTGTGGTGCTAAGCGCTGTGTCATAGGTGTGTCAAATACCATAATGGTTAACCGTAGTGGGCAGTGTTTGGTGGAGCTCCCAGATTGATTCAGGTTTGGAAGTAGGAGTGGCATCCACTTCCTAAACCACGTGCCTCTGGAAACTCTATTAACATAGAGAAATGGTGATAGTTATAGAACAGGGTTCAGGTCTTTTGTTCTTAGGGTCGCTATGAGTCATACTCAACTTGAGGGCACTTAATAACAATTTTTGCTTTACATTGGCTTGCTTACAAAGTTTGTATACATTGTGTGTCACAGTATCCTTCATTCACATTGTGTTTCATACAATCATTCCCATTCATTATGATTTATAAAATTAATTACCATTCAGTCAGTGGGTATGTACAGCAACACTAGGGAACCAATACAGTAAATTAAGTCACGGTGCCAAATAGAAGACACCTAGAAGTTGTGTATCTTTTTTCATAAAGTGCTACTCTTTTCTGTCATGGTTTCCTGGATTGCCTTTTAGGAATATGCTTTCTAACCCTGGGTGTTTCTGTGGTTAGAAAGTCTGCTGGCATAAACTGGTTTGGTTTGATTTATACCCAGACCAGCTGCAACAACAGATTAAATGTCCAGCATGATTTCTTCTGGCACTTCCTTTATTGAGAGAGTTTTAAAATGGTTGGGACCTTCAAGATGGTTTTATCTTTTCCTTATGGAGATTAGAAATGGATCAATTTTGGTGGCTAGTGTACATGGATTTTTTTTTTTTCTAGCCAGGAACACATAACAGCAACTAATAGCCTTGCTTTTTTTTTTAAAAAAAAAAAAATTGTGATTGAAATCAATATGTAACTCTGAACAGCACTGTGATACTTTTAAGGAGAAAAGTGATTTTGTGGAAAATACATAAATACATCACACTATCTGATATTGATATAACAAGATAAGAAAAACTGCTACCTCATTTAACTATACCGAAATAAAAAGTCAGTCTGCTTAAACAGATTACATATAACATTGCTATAGATAAAGTTGACAATAAATTAAATGTTTCCACACACTCAAAAATTGTGGTAGAGTGGGAGTTTACCGAATAAATTGACTTTCATCAGTTCATACACATTTTGCTTTGTGATGCTGATTATAAGCCCTCCCATGTAACAGAACTCTACCTGACTCCTCCTTGCATTTGCTGTTTTCCTTCTTCCTTCTTTCCTATCCCTTCCTGCCTTCTGTGTTTTATCCCCAGGGAAATGCTGTCCTTTGATCTCATATGATTGACTGATAACTTGTTCCATACGGCTTGATCAAAGTTTTTCTCATGTAAACATTTCCTTATCCAAAAAACTAATCAAACATTTTAGACACATTTGCTAAAATAAACTTTAAAAAATGTATTGTGTATAAACAGAGGGTATCCTCCTTGTTGCTTTTGCCGCACAAAAGACTTTGATCGGTTTGCAAACCTTAGATGGAGATGAGCCAGTGAAGGAGGTGTGGGGCTTGCCGGCCGTCTCCATCTTTAAAACCGAGGCGCTCACTAGGTGGCAGCAGAGAGCAAGCGTACAGGGCACCAGGTGCTTCTCAAATCAGGATCGTCTGCAGTGAGTTTGAGGTTTTAGGGTTAATTCAGACCAGCCTATACCTGTTTCTCTAGTTAGGAAAGACCCGCTCACCCGTAATTCATCCACATGGAGCCAGTGGCTAAGCAAACATGAAAACAGGAAAGAAAGAGCTGCCGTGACTCTTTGCCCCTTGCCTTCTAGAGTTGGAAACTGCCCTTTTACTCACATTATTGCTAAAATCTGAGTTTTTAGCATAGATTTTAAATTGCACCTCATAATGAAAACCACAGTCGAAATATAGCTAGAAGTAAGGTGGGCAAAGATGACTTCAAACCAAATCCAGGGAGCTGGTGAGGAGAGTGGTGTTCTAGAATATACCAACATGGGTTCCAGAAGCTAATATGAAAGATTGACAACAGGAGGTGGGATAGTGGAGATTAAGCCAAACTACAGAACAAACTCATGCAGACTTTGCTGCTTTAAAGGAGGTATTATTTTCAGAAATGTGATATCCCTCATTCCTTTTTAAAATTCATTTTCATGAAAGTTTACAGAGACTTTGGATTTCCATTCATTCATTGTTGCACTTTTCTCCCTGCCCACCCCTTCCCTCCAGTTCACTCTTCTCTGAGAAGTAAAAGAAAAATTCTTTCATTGTTATACAATCCCTCCCCCCAAGTCCACTCCACTCTGCAGCCTTCATTCTGGACTCCTGTCATGACAATAATACCTAATCACATATCCCTTTTCAAAAGTTCTCTCCCTCATCTGTTTCAATGCAGTATACATAATTGTTTAAATTTTATTTTATTAATTTTAATGAACAATTTACAGAGATTTTGGACTTCCATTCATTTCTTGTTGCACTTTTCTCCCTGTCCAGGCCTCCCCCCAGTTCATTCCTCTCTTTGAAAAGTAAAAGAAAAATTCTTTCAGCGGTATACAGTCCCCCCGCACTCCCCCCACTACTGTCCTGAGTACATTCCACTATGCAACTTTAATTCTGGACTCTTGTGATAACCGTAATACTCTCTCATATATCGCTTTTAAACTGTTCTCTCCCTCATCTGTTTCAATGCAGTATACATAATTTATCCCATCTTTCTCTCAGTCTCTCCCCAACCCCGATGTCAATCCCATTTTACAACAGTGGCACTGTGCAGTATTTGTCCTTTAGCAACTGAGATATTTCACTCAGCATAATGTCCTCCAGGGTCACCCATTTTGTATAATAATTCATGAGTTCCTTGTTTTTCAATGCAGCATAGTATTCCATTGTGGGAATATACCACATCTTCTCTATCCATTCGTTTGTTGATGGGCGCTTGGGTTGTTTCCAGCTCTTTGCTATTGTGAACAAAGCTGCGATAAACATGAGTGTGCATGATATCCCTCATTCTTCAAGGTGTGAGCTCTGCAGCCAAGCAATCAAATGTCAAAGCGTGTCACTTTTATGTGCTTTCCTTGTTGACCTTCACCGCCGCATTGATCAATGAGTCTCAAGAACACAAGCTCATTTTACAGTTGCTAAGACTCGAGATCTCGTGTCTTGCCCAAGATCATAGCAAAACTGAGATGAGAACCCAGGTTGCCCAGAATTTAGCTTGATTGTTTTATTCCTGTGCCTTCCAGCACGGGTGTGCAGCAACCTCAGAGAGTCCCCAGGAAAGCAGATGCTTACCAGGCAGGTCGATGCAAAGGAGCCAAGATACAAATGTAGAAACACAGTTTATATGTTGGGAAATTTTATCAAATCAAGATTTAAAAGGATCTCAACAAAATATGGTGATGGACCTTGACTAAGAAGAGATGTTTTGTAAAGGACAAACACAAAATCTGAAGTTGGTTAGAAACTATCACCTGTGTTGTGGTGGTGGTGATGATGTCCTGTCGACTCAGAGCTGACCCTCTGATGGGTTTTCAGAGGCTATAAATTGCTCCAGTGAAGATTTCCATCTGTTTCCCTTGGAGTAGCTGGTTGACTTAACCACTTGCTTTTGGATTGGGAGTTTAACTCTTTGCCAGGAGGCCTCCGAATAGAGATATTTTTCTTAAACAACAACAAAAAACACACCTTACTGTCATCAAGTTGGAAATGACTCAGCTGACCCCTTTGCAAGTTTTCTGAGGCTATAATTTCAGAGAGATCATTGACCTTCCTCCCTCAGGGCCACCGTGGACCGAGACCCTGACAGAAATTCTGCCTTTAGGTTTGCAGCACACCTCTCTATGGACCAGGACACTAGAGCTCTCTTACTGTGGAAGGACAGTCAACAAAGACCTAGAGGTTTTAGTCAACTCCAAGCCGAGCCTGGGCCACCCAACAGTGGACATGTTGTTATGTGCCATCGAGTCGCCTGTGACTCATAGATCTATGTACAACAGCCCTACACCCTGATGTCGCCTGTACCAATCATATTGTCTCTGATACATCTACCTCCATTACCCCGGTCATGTAGCCAAAACAAGTTAGTGAGGTCTCTGACTCCACTGTTAGAATAAAAAAATTTCATAGCCCTATGTATGTCACCCCATAAGTGCGCGTGTGGATCTTTGTTCAATCCTGAGCATTTTTAGAGGAACGGTGTTCAAAGAATAAACAAGGTGGTGAAGAGTTTGGAAACTGAGAGAATTGTTGCAAGCACTGGGAAAATGGTGACTTAGGAAAGAGGAAATAGCAGTGGAAAACATGGCTTGGGGTGACTAAAGGTAAACTAGACTTATTCTGTAGTTTTGAAAGTAAAACATAGGATTCACTGAAATAAGTTACCAGGAAATAGATTTCATTTCAGTAGAAGTGTAGCAGGGAAAAAAATAAATCAGAACAACTAACTGTAACGACTTTAGCATGTTATAGATGTGACATGACTCACCGTGTTTGTTTAGGGAAATGGCCCTGATGAACCTCTTTGATTGAATATGTGAAGATGACAGATGGAATGCCTCTGTGTTCAGGAAGAGAGGATTAAAAAAATAAATAAAAGAGTTCTGGATATTCGATATTCCACGGCCTGCCAAAGAACAAACAAATCTGTCTTGGAGGAAGTGTAAGCGGGGTGCTCCCTAGCAGGCAGGCATGGAGAGACTTTTGTCTCGTATGCTTTCAACACATTTTGGCAGGTTTTCACCCATCCTTGGACAAAGGCGTCCTGCTGGGAAAGGCCAGAGGGTCAGCAAAAGAGTGGAAGACCCTCAATGAGCTCGGTTGATGTGGTGACTGTTACCAGGGGCTACAGCGTGAGAAATTGTGAAGATGGTGGAGGGTGGGGCAAGGTTCATATCTGATGATCGTAGGGTTATTATCGTTGAGTTGATGGTGCCAGCAACATTACCAACAGTGACCCCTTCTGTGAGTGGTGGGGCTCAGGATTGGGTGAAGAGTCCAGGGAGAGAAGCCAATGAGAAGCTGCTGAGCTGTAGACAAGACAGCTCTGCCTGAAAAAAATAATCAGTTCTTCCAAATCCATGGGAATGGGGGGAAGGCAGCCTATACTTGCCTTGCTTAGATATTAAGGATAAAGGTGACTTCAGCAGAATGTAGGAATTGAGGGTGTCTGGATTACATTGTGGTTGGTGGCCAGTTTTGACTCATGGTGACCCCATAGACAACAAGATTAAACCCTGCTAAGTCCTGTGTCAACCTCACAATCATTGCTGCATTTGGAATGGGCAGGAGTGTTTATCTCTCCCAGTGTGTTGGCCAAGTAGCAGTCTTCCAAATGTCTTGTCATAGAAGAGTGAATGCTGCCAGCATTGTATCAGTTTGTTCAAACGTCTCCACTGGAGTTCAGCCAATTTCTACAGCCTTGTTTTTTTTCACCAATGCCTTTAGACCATGAGTGTTTCCACTGGCTCCTTTGGTACCACTGGTTTTTGATCATATGCTGCTTCCTGAAATAGTGAAACACAGGCCATTCTTTGTGATACAGCGACTCTGTGTGTATTCCTTCTATCTTCTGATGCTTTCTGTGTCATTCAGTATTTTGCCCTTTGACTCTTTTAGTTTTGTAACTTAAGGCTTGACTTTCCCCCTTCAGTTTTGCCACACTGAGAAATGCCAAGCACGTTCTTGTGTTTGGGTTTTCGAAACTTCAAGTCTTTGCACATTTCATTGTAATTCCTTGTCTTCTTAAGCTGCCCTTTGAAATCTTCTGTTCGACTTTTACTGTATCATTTCCTTCATTCACTTTATTAACTCTGTTCAAGAGCAAGTTTTAGAATTTATCCTGAAATCCATTTTGGTTGCCTG
>NW_006399751.1:242928-249767 GCF_000299155.1 Elephantulus edwardii
TCCCCTCCCCTCCCCTCCCCTCCTCTCCTAAGTGACCTTTCCTTTCTTCATGTAGAGGTGTGCCTTGGATGTATTACAAGCTCCATCCCAGACCATCTTTCTCCCATGGAGCCCCCCTGGTGGATTTGAACTTCCAGAGATGTATGGCCAGAGTTCACAGTGCAATTCCCTATATACCAGAACTCCCTAAAAAAAATCCAAAAATAATAAAAACGACAGTAAAACCTACAGAAGATGTACTTATGAGAAACAGAAACCTGTCAGAGAAGTGCAAATATTTTCTACTAAAACAATTTTTATTTTTGTTGTTGGAACAGTGATAAGACTGCATTACACCCTATGAATGAAAGACAGAAGACTGAAACTGATGGATGCTTCAGGCTCTTAAGTTTTCACAGCTCCTTTCTTACCAGACCACCAGAACTAGACAAGAGCCATGCCTTAAAGCCCATGGTTCCAGCAGAGGGCGCCCCAACACTGGGTTCCTCTGCAGGGCTGCTACCTGTTCCCAGCTCTGGGTATGGGGAGCCACCACCCTGCCTCTGTCAGCTCTGATCTGAAAGCCCAGTGTCTCCCCTGAGTAATTACTCTCCATGTGGGTGGCTAGGGGCTTTCGAATGCAATGCAGTTTGTGTCCAGGGGCAGATGGACTCCAGGACAGACGGTCGGGTAGGAAGTCTTATCAAGCTCACACTTTATTAAAGACAGTTATAGCTCACCCAGGTAAACTGGCTCTGGGGACCCCTGGCTGAAATTCAAGGTTATAAGGGGAACCTTCCTATGAAAATGCTTGCTCGATTATGCCTTTGATTTGCTTAATTCAGGGTTTTAGGATGCATTTCCTAAGAGCTGATCTTTGAACCAAAGATTAGAAATGACAGTGTAATATCTTGGCCATTAGTAATAATTAACAGTAACCTCTCTCTAGGAAGCTCTGGTGGCCTAGTGGTGAGAATCGGAGCTGCAATCCCAAAGGCACGTGGTTTGAATCCAGCAGGTGCTCTGGGGGAGAGGGGTGGGCAGTCTCTTCCTGTCTGTTTACTGCCTCTGAAAACCTTCTGGAGGGTCAGCTATGGCTTGGTTCCAACTTGACGGCACATAATAACAACAGTAACCTCCCTCAGACTGTGGAGCCCACATTCATTTTCCATTTAATACATCACCTCACGAAGTTCTTTGTAAAGGACACCTTTGTTTTTCTTCGTGTTAATCTCTTAGGACCATAGCACAGTCCCCCTTGTGGTATTTCATTTCTTCAGCAGTGATACCGTAAGAGCCTGAACTCTGGGAGTGTGAGTCTCACAGTTTCTCATCTTAACAGGGTTCACTTACCACTATTTCAACAGGGGAAAAATTTGTTTTTTAATAGAAAATATGTGCATTTTACTTCTCTGAAAGGTTTCTGCTTCTCACAAGTTCTAGCTTTCCTATACTTTTAGGTGTTTTTTGGTTTGTTTTTTTTAGGGAACTCTGTTGTCATAGTCTATAGAAATTGCACTGCAAACTCCAAGGTCACGTATGTCTAACAGTTCAAATCCACCAGCAGCTCCATGGTGGAAAGATGGGTAATCCCCTCCTGTGCAATTTACAGCCTCAGAAAACTCACTGGAAAGTCAGCTCTGAGTCTGTGCAGACTTGACAGCAGTTAAGTTGTTGAAAATGCTAATGTGGTGATGCGGGGAGATGCAGGGTATGTGAGAACTCTGGGTTGTCCTCACCATTTTGCTGTAAATTTTAAGTGGTTCTAAAAGCAATATTTATGTCACTCAGGAATGGATGTAAAGTTTCCCACACTGGTAGTAATAATTTTCTTCCAAAACTGTCCATAAAAGAGAAAAAACCAGGTTGAAGCATTGTTTGGCGCTCCAGTGGACTAGCTGTGCTTGCAATCCAGAGGAAGGCACTTTGAATCAGGCAGGCGCTTGCTTCTTGGGAGAAAGCTGGGCCGTTCCCTCCCCTGCAGCGCCTCTGCCCACCCCTCCCCCGCACCCCCAGCTTCCGTGTGAGTCAGTTCTGAGGCCAGGCAAGGAGTTAGTGTCTGTGTTGTTACCTCCTCACCCACACAGACCACAGACCCTGAGCTCTTTCTGTCATCATCTTCAAGCTTTTAAGTGACATGTGATAAAATCTCCTGATCATTTAATGAAAATGATTAGTATTGCTTGTATTCTCAGCATAAACTGGTAACTTCCAGTTGCTGCCGGGTTAATTCTAACTCGTGGTGATTCTGGGTGTGTTGGAGCAGAACCTTGCTCTGAAAGTGAAGAAGAACTTTCATCATGCTTATTCAATCTGTATGCTGAGCAAATAATCTGAAAAGCTGAATTATATTGAGATCAGAGGAAGTCTCATTAACAACCTCACTTGCAAACAGTAAAGACTTAAAGCACTTAGTGACAACACAGAGGCTACACTTGACAGCTGACCATTAGAAAATGTAAGACAGGACAGAGCCTGCCAGCGGGCAGTGCAAATAATGCCCTTTAATGCGTCCTATCTCCAAACCGTCTATGCAGCAGCTCATCCAACTTCACAGGAGATGTTTTCGCTCCCACCTTCCATGGGTGACTGCTGACACGTGACAGAGCAAGACTCACAGGAGACTGAAGTTGACACGGGAGCAGCCTTGGCTTAGAAACCTCAGGTCATGGGGCCCCCTTCCCCCCATCTCTAGTAACAACCTCACAGGCAGTAAGCTCCTGGTCGACCACCCCAAGAAGTTAACCTGCCCAGTTAACAGGACTCGCTCACCTAGAGAAGCTGGAAAATGTTGTGCCTACCGACTGTTTACATCTCTGCCTGTTCAGATACAGTTTACCGACCGTGGACATTATCACTATGAGCAACGTCCACTCACATAGTAGACACAGATCTCAATCACGCCCTTTCTTGTACCATCTTAATTTCTGCCATGCTCAAGCCCATTGGTGCAGCCTCTGTATCAATACATCTTGTTCAGGGTCTTCCTCTCTCTCATTAACCCTCTGCATTTCCTAGGATGATGAGTTTTCCCCAAAAACTGCCTCCTCCTGACAACCAAAGTGGTTATTGTTTGTTGTTGCTGTTATGTGCCGTCCAATGTACAGCATCTCTGTACAGCACCTCTAAATCCTGCCCTGTCCTGAGTCAGTCTCACTGATTCCAACACACCAACCCTCATTGCCCCAGTTACTGTATCAATCAATCAATCTCATCTGAGGTCTTCCTCTCCGGTGCACTGTCCCTCCACCCTTCCAAGCATGATGTCTTTCTTCAAGGACTGGTCTCTCCTGGCCACATGCCCAAAGTACGTTGAGATGGAGTTTCAAAGTTCTAGCCTCCAAGGAGAAACTTGGTTTCACCCTCTCCAAGATAAACCTATTTGTTTTCTTGGCAGTGCATTGTGTGTTCAAGACTTTTCACCAGCACCACAACTCAAAGTCATCAGTCTCTCAGAAGCATACCCAGTAATTGTGAAGACCATGGTCTGGGTTAGGCACACCTTAGTCTCTAGACTTATATCATTGCTTTTCAGCACCATGGAGAGGTCTGACAACAGATTTTTCCCAATGCAGTTCATCTCTTGATTTCCTGACTGCTGATGTTAAGAATGTTGGTTGTGGAGCCGAGCAAGCTGTAATTGTCAACAATCTCAATCTCTTCCCCATCTATCATGTTTTAAAATACAGTGGTATATAATTAAAATTACTCAGCCACAAAGAGAAATTAAACCTTGAAGCATGCCAACATGGAGGTCTCTTAAAAGCTTTATGCTTTTTTTTTACTGCAAAAAGGGAAATATATATAAGTTCATTTACATGAAATAACCAAAGATATAGAAACTAAGGCAGACTAAGAATAAACACCTAGAAATCTTATTTCTTCCTATTCATTTTCTGGTTTTTTCCTCTGTTATTTTGTCTTTAATAAGGCCTTCAGCAAGCGAATTTCTATAGGGGGGTGGTGAGCAGAGCTGTGTTGTTTTTTCACCAGTGAGTAAAATGCTTCTTTAGTCACTGTTGTTTTAATTTTCTCTATCTTTTAAACCTTTTTTATTGCTGCTTGACTGATTTTGCTAAGCAATTAGTCTGAAGGAAGAACCATTTCATGAAAGTACCGTTAACCTATCCAGTGCCCACTTCTTTGTATAGTGCCCGATGGTTTTGGCAAAGAGCAAATAGAAATTTTGGAGTCAGATATAAATTTTCGTGGTGATTTATGCGTGGTCTTCATCCAATGCAAACATTTTCACACCTAAATAATGCTAAAAATATCTATCTAGGCCAGTAGCATGAATAACCCTCTTCTAATGTTCTGCTTATATTTATCTATCTTCTTATACTAATCTACACCTGATAATGCCTTGCTAACACTTAATAGAATGGAAAGGAAATTTATCAATATAAAAGATCTGTTTCCACATACATATTTACCTGAGAGGCTAAACCTCTGCATGTTTCCAAATTGAATTTCTGCATAAAAACTTCTAAAAAGGTACATGTTCTTTAAGGGAGCTCTGGTGGCCTAGTGGCAAGAAGCTGCACTGCTATCCCAGAGGTATGCGGTTCAAATCCACCAGATGCTCTGCTGGAGAAGGAGGGGCAATCTCCTCCTGTACCTGTCAGATCCGATTTGACAGTACACAGACAAAAAAATAATTAAAAAATATAATTTAAAAAAAGGTATATATTCCTTAAGGAAATTATTCTTAAACACATTTCTACTTGTAACAGATCAAAGGGATTTTTCTATAGGGTACATTGGTGTTAGTTTAAAAGTTGACTTTTCTAGCCATTATATTAGACCCCTGCTGGTCTTTAACTAACTTAATTGCAGAAACAGTCTTGCAAAACATCAGCATTTGGGGAATAACATAAAAGAGAGAATGCTTTCTGCCCTGTAGAGTGAGACCCGGATGACAGTGCTGGAGAGAAGAGAATGTGGCAAGGCGTAAGCAGAGGAGCCCTAAGGTAAAGGCCAAGGTTAAAAGTTTTGGTTGTTGAATGATTGAAAGAGAAGCTGACATAACTACTCTGAGGCCAACCTTGCTGGATGATTGTGGAAACCAGAAGCTTCTTGAATTGGTGTTGCTGAACTGAAATCAAGACTTTTACTAATTAAGGAACAGGATTTTGCTGTTTATCTGGCTTTAGACTTCTGGACTAAGCCCAGACTTTCATTTTAAGATATCTTTTGCCGATGAAAAAAAAAAAAAAAGATATCTTTTGCCTCCCCACTTCCCAACCTATTTCCGTTTCCCACTCTTTTTTTAAATTTTATTTATTTTTTTTTAATTTTCTTATTTTTTTGTGTGTGTACCGTCAAATCAGATCTGACTGGTACAGGAGGAGATTGTCCCTCCTTCCTCGGCAGAGCATCTGGTGGATTTGAATCGTGCACCTCTGGGATTGCAGTCCTTTCCCACTCTTGATACCACAACTCTGAGTAAAATCTGTGAGTCAATAATGAATATCAAGCCCAGTGACTGGTGCAGAAGCACGTGACGTAGCGTATCTGACCAAGTGGCTGTTTACTGCTATAGATATTATCGACGGGAACAGTTTCCCTGTATCGAACAGACAGAGTCAGACTCAGCCACCTTGACTTTGCATCAGCTCTGTTTATGTACATTAAACATAACGAAATGTATCTTAGAATACCAAAAGTCTTAGAGACTCTTTATTTTATGTGTTTTTCTTTCTATGATTCATATTTGACAGTTTCCATAATTACTATGTCAACTCACTGATTCTTTCCTCCAGTAGATCCATTTCTATTACAGTCCTATCCAGCGAGTTCAAGAATTTTGGTGATTGTATTTTTCAGGTCTGGAATTTTCATTTGGTTCTTAAGTCTTCCTTTCTGTCAGAATTTTCTATTTTTCTGTTGGTTTCAAATTGTTTTGTGATAGCCTCAGGGGGCACTTTTAATGGCTGCATTATAGTTTTTTTTCAGTCAGATAATTCTCTTTTTGTCACCTCATTCCCTTTTTGTCATTACAGACATCTGTTGATTGTCGTGTGTCATGATTGTTGAGTTTTTCCTGGTTTTCATAGACTGAGTAATTTTGGATAGAATCCTGAATTTTTAAAAAATTACTTTTCTTTCTTTGAGTTGGTTTGCATATAATAATTTATATCATGTTTCATTCATAGACACTCTTTCCTTTACATGGTGTTTTATATTATATATTGGGATATATAGAGAGAGACAGATATATAGTTGTTGTTATGTTCTGTTGAATCAGCTGCAACTAAGAGCAACCTTATGTACAACAGCCCTAAAATCTTCTCTGTCCTGTGCCAATTGCACTGCCTCCAACCCACCTACCCTCATTACCCCAGTCACTGAGTCAATTCATCTTACTGAGGGTCTTCCTCTCTTATGCTGTCCCTCCACCACCGAAGCATGACATCTCTCTCCAAGGACTGATCTGTCTTTGCAACATGCCTAAAGTATGTCAAACGAAGCTTCAGAATCCCTGTTCTTCTAGTAGTCCATGGGTATATTCAATACTCAAGCACCACGGCTCAAAGGCATCAATTCTCCTTGTAACATCCCTAGCCATTGTCCAGCTTTCTGATCCATAGCATGTCATTACGAAGGCCATGGCCTGGATCAGGCACACCTTAGTCTCCAGACTGACATTCTTGTTCTTCAGTACTATGGAGAGGTCTCTGACAACATACATTCCCAACACATTATGTCTTTTGATTTCCTGTTTGCTGGTACCAGGATTGTTGATTGTGGAGCCAAGCAAATTACAGCTGTTATTAATCTCTATCTCTTCACCATCTAACAGGGTGCTGACAATTGACCCAGTGGTGAGAATCTTTGTTTTCTTGATGTTGAGTTTCAAT
>NW_006399751.1:249867-269911 GCF_000299155.1 Elephantulus edwardii
GTATATATACACATATATATTGTATTTTCTATAATTAATTACTATTGCTCTGTGGTTCTTACTACCTTGTCTTTTCTAGTCCCCAGTGAATCTTCCGCCCTTCCCCTTGCATCTGCCCACTAAGTTCTGCTATCCTGTTCATTCCCATCCTTCCCCTTGTCATCCTCCTTTCCCTCCTTCTCCTTCCGCTTGTGGACATTTATACACATCTTACTAGTTATCCTTCTATTTTTACAACAATGCTTTTATGCAGTAGTTATCTAATTCTTTTTTCTTTGATTAATTTTAATGAACATATACAGAGATTTTGGATTTCCGTTCATTCATTGTTGCACTTTTCTCCCTGCCCAGCCCTACCCCCCAGTTCGCGTCTCTCTCTGAAAAGTAAAATTCTTTCACTGGTATACAATTCCCCTGCACCGCCCCTACCACCTTGAGTACACTCCCCTATGCAACCTTAATTTTGGATTCTTGTGATAACCATAATACCCTATCATATATAGCTTTTAAATTGTTCTCTCACTCAGCATTATTTATCCAATTTTTCTCAGTCTTACCCCAACCCTGAACAACAGTGGCACCATGCAGTATTTGTCCTTTTTTGACTGAGATACTTCACTCAGCATAATGTCCTCCAGGGTCACCCATATTGAATAATATTGCATGAGTTCCTTGTTTTTCAATGCAGCATAGTATTCCATTGTGTGAATATACCACAGCGTCTCTATCCATTCGTTTCTTGATGGGTACTTGGGTTCTAATTCTTTTTTAAAATAATTTTTATAATTTTAGGTTTTATACTAAGGTCCTTAATTTACCTTGAGTTAGTGTTTGGTGTGGATCTTATTTTAGTTTTCTTAATTTTTTGTAGTTTGGATCTTATTTTAATCTTCCGCAAATAGATAATCCAGTTTCCCCAGCACTATTTGTTAAAGAGACTGTCTTTCCCCACTTAATGGTCTTCATCTCTTTCTCAAAGATCACCTGTCCATAAGTGAGTGGATTTACTTTTGAATTCTCTATTCTATTCCACTGGTCTATTATCTGTTATAAAGGCAGAGGAAGAAGAGGAGAACTAAATGAATGTCAGAAGAGCCTCAGAAAATTACACAAGAGCATCAAGAAACCAAAACAAAGAGTTTTGTTTGCTGAAGTAAAAAAAGTAAACAAGATCTCAAATGGCAGCTTGAGAAGACAAAACAAAGTATAATAATGGAATGTATAGAGAGCTAGAGTCAGAAACTAAAAATAGAAAAAGCCGCTCAACATTTTCAAGTTGAAAGAACTTGAAAAAAAAAATTCAAGCCTTGAGTTGCAATAGTGAGAGACACTGTAAGGAAAAAAAGAAAAAAATCTTAAATGACCCAGGAAGCATTAAATTAAAAAAGATGGATGGAATACACAGAGCCACTGTAACAAAAAGAATTGATTTTCCCTGAAATATTTCAGGAAGTAGCAATGAGAAAGAGCTAGTGGTGATGAGGGAAGAAGTTCAAGCTGCATTAAAGGCATTGGTGGTGGGGGGGATAGGCTTCAGGAATTGATAGGATAATAACTGATCTTTTTCAGCTAACAGGTGGAGCTCTGGACAGGCTCACCAGTTTATGCCAGGAACTTTGGAAGATGGCTACCTGCCCATCTAACTGAAAGAGATATATATTTGTTCCCATTCCCCAAAATAGATGATCAAACAAACTTTGGAAATTATTGAACAGTATCCTCAATATCACACACATGCAAGCAAAATATTACTGAAACTCATCCAAAAAACAGCTGGAACATTTCATTGACAGAGAACTGCCAGAAGTTAAAATTTGGTTTAGAAGTGGCTACAGGCCAGGGATATTGTTGCTGATGTTAGAGGGATCCTGGCTGTAAGTAAAGAACGAAGATCCAAAGAATCACTATTTGTGTATTATTGACTATGCAAAGGCATTTTAACTGTGTACACATCATAACAAGTGATGGCTAACATTGAGAAGAATGAGAATTAGAACACTTAATCATGCTCATGAGAAACCTAGATCTAGACTAAGAAGCTGTTGTCGGAACAGAGCATAGTTTAAAATCAAGAAAGTTGTGTGTCAGGGTTGTATCCTGTCTCCCTATCTATTCATTCTGTATACTGAGCAAATTATTTGAGAAACTGGGCTTATGAATAAGAATGTGGCATCAAGATTGGAGGAAGACTTATAAAAAATTTTCAGTATGAAGATAACATAATCTTGCTTGCTGAAAGCAGTGAGGACTTGAGGTACTTGGTGCAGAAGATTAAAGACTAGAGGATTACCCCTCAACATCAAAACAAAAATCCTCACCACTAAATCAAAGGGCAAGATCATAATAAATGGAGAAAATATTGAAGTTGTTAATGATACTCTTGGTACCAGCAGTCTGGAGATCAGGAGATGTATTGCATTGGGAAAATCTGCTGTCAGGGACTTCTCCAAAGTCCTGAAGAATAATGTCAGTTTAAAGACTAAGGTGCACCTGATTCAGGCCATGGTCTTTTCAGTTACTTGCTGTGCATCTATCTGTGAGCTGGGCAATGACTAAGGATGACAGAGAAGAATTGATACCCTTGAGTTGTGCTGTTGGAGGAGAGTTGACCATCCCGTGGACTGCCTAAAGAACATTAAGTCCTGGAGAAAATGCAGCCAGAATGCTCCTTAGAGGCAAGGAGGACAAAGCTTTGTCTCACAGACTTTGGGCATGTTGTTAGGACAGGCTGTTCCTTGGAGAAGGACATCATTCTTGGGAAAGTGGAGGGTTAGGGAAGGAGAGGAGGACTCTCAGCTGAAGATGAATTGATTTTGTGACTGTGAACACCTGTTTAGAGGATGACAAGGCTGATGCAGAATAGGCCAGGGTACAGATCAGCTGTTCACAGTTTCACTGTGAGTCACATCCACCTAAATCGTGTCCAATAATAACAACGTATCTACCTGTCACTGTATCAGTACCATCCTGTTTTGATTACTATAGCTGTGGAATAAATTTTGAAATAAGGAAACAATGTAACAAAAGCATTGTTTTACTTCCTGAGTGGTGCTTTCGTTATCCAGGGTCACATTTTTTTCCCCATACAAAGCTGGTGATTTGCATAATATCTGTAGGTAGATTTTGGTTGTTATTACTGGGTGCCATCATACCAACTTTGACTCACTATCTCGTTTGAGGCCACTGTGGCAGTCAGTGTGTCATTCCATCTCATTGAGGGTCTTCCCCTTTTTCTCCAGCCCTCTACTTTTCCTGGCATCATGCCTTTTTCTGAGGACTGACCCTCCTGACAATATGCCCAGAGTATGTGAGATGAAGTTTCACCATCTTTGCCTCCTTCTCTAAGGAGGGCCCTGGTTGTATTTCCTCTAAGACAAATCTGGCTTTTTTGACACTGCAAGGGGCATTCAGTACTCGTCACCAACACCACAATTTGAACATATTAATTCTTCTTGGATCTTCCTTATTCATAGTACAACTCTCACATACATCTGGCTGTATCCTTTCTCCATGTCTATTCAATCTCTATGCTGAACAAATAACTAAGGAAGCTGGACTCTCTGAAGAAGAATGTGCCTTCAGAATTGGGGGGAAGACTTTCAGCAACTTGTGTTATGCAGATGACACAATCTGGCTCCCTGAAAGTGAAGAGGATCTGAAGGACTTGCTGCGAAGGTCACAGACTGCAGCTTTCAACATGGTTTCCATCTCAACATCAAGAAAATAAAAATGCTCACCCCTAGGCCAGGAGGTAGCTTCATGATAGATGGAGAAGAGATTGAAATTGTTAACAATTTCCTCTTACTTGGATCCACAATCAACACCATTGGTACCAGCAAAAAAAATTAAGAAATCAAAAGTTGTATGTTGTTATTGTTGTTAGGTGCCATTGAGTGGAACAGCCCTGTGACCAACAGACCTGCACTCTGCCCTGTCCTGCGCCATCCCCATCATCTCTGACACACTTGGTGTATAGTATTGGGGAACTCTAGTGTTAAGGATCTCTTCAAGTTCTAAAGAGTTGGGGTGTCAAAAGCTACGATGTTTAACCTACAAACTTGAGAGAAGAAAATAGATGGAGAATCTAAGAATCAAATCCCTAAGCACAAAAGATATCCCCCCAAATCCCTATGGACATAAAAAACTTCTCCAACAGGGAAAAATATTTAGCCATCACATATCTGATAGTGGGAGCATGGGCAGTCTCCTCCTGTATGACTAACGCCTCTAAAAGCCCACTGGAGGGTCATCAGTGAGTCATTTCTGACTCGATGGCACACAACAACGACAACAACAACATATCTGATAAGAGAGAGATTTCTAAAATTCATAGAAGACTTTTCCATTGCCTATGGACCCCATCAGGTGAGATCCATGTGTATAGCCTGCATGTATGTTTCTTATAAAAGGTATTTGCTATGAATAAGTTATTGATGGTACAGAATTCCATCATTCTATCCTCAGCCTCATTTCTGTCACCAAGTCCATGTTTTCAAACTACTGATCCTCCTTCCTGATTCCCAACTTTTGCGTTCCAATCACCCATTATTATTAAAACATCTTGGTTACAAGTTTGATCACTTTCTGACTGCAACAATTGATAGAAATTATCTATTTCCTCTTTGACTCTGGTTGTAGGTGTATAAATTTGAATGACAGTGGTATTAACAGGTCTTTCTTGTACAAGTATGGATATTATTCTGTCACTCACAATATTGTATTTCAAGATGGATCTAGAAATGGGCTTTTTGATTATAAAAGCAGCCCCGTTTTTTCTCTCACCTTTTTATCTCCAGCATAATAGACCAGGTGCTGGCTGTGGAGAAGACCATCAACTGCTCATATGCAAATTCAAATGAAAACTAAAGAAGGTTAAATCATATCCACAGGGATCAAAATTTGAAATTGAGTCTATCACCAATGAATTTAAAAACCAACTCAGGAATAGGTTTGAGGTCTTGAACACTAGTGAATGAACCAGATGGTCTGTGGGAAGATATCAAGAATATCGTTCATGAAGAATGCAAAGTCGGGGGGAGGTGGGAGGGGCAGGGAGAGGGGTGCAACAATGAATGAATGGAATTCCAAAATCTCTGTAGATGTTCATTGAAATGAAAAATAAAGAAATTTAAAAAAAAGAAATTCTAAAAAAAAAAGAATGCAAAGTCATTACTAAAAAGGAAGAAGAAGAAAAGACCAAAATACATGTCAGAAGAAACTCTGAATATTGCACTAGAGCATCAAGAAGCCAAAGCAAAGGGAAGAAATCAAGAAGTTAAGGAGCTGAATAGAAGATTTCAAAGGGCTGCTTGGGAAGACAAGACAAAATATTATAATGAAATGTGCAAAGAGCTGGAATCAGAAAATCAAAAAAGCTGAACTCACTCTGCATTTCTTAAGCTGAAAGAACTAAATAATAAATTTAAGCCATGAGTTGCAATGCTTAAGGATGCTATGGGCAGAATATTGAATAATTCAAGAAGCACTTAAAGCAAATGGAAGGAGTATACAGAGACATTGTACCAAAAAGAATTGGCTGACATGGAAGAATTTCAAGAAACAACATATGAGCAAGAGGCAATGGTGATGAAGGAGGAAGTTCAGGCTGCTCTGAAGGACTTGACAAAAAAAAAATAAAGCCCTAGGAATTGATAGAATACCAACTGATGTATTTCTGCAAACAGATAACTACCCTGCATGTGCTCACCAAGTTGTGCCAAGAAATTTGGAGGACAGCTGTTTGCCCAACTGATTGGAAGTGATCCATGTTTATTCCCATTCCAAAAAAGGTGACCCAACAGAGCGTGGGAGAGCAACAGTGTCAATCTAGATACAAAGATGTCCCTAATCCAGGCCATGGTTTTCTCAATTACTTGTATTACTTCAGAGACTTGGACAATGACTAAGGATGACATAATTGATACCTTCGAGTTGTGCTGGAGAAGAGCCCTTAACATACCATGGACTGACAAGAAAACAAGTAGCTCTGTCTTGGAGAGGGTGAAACCAAGTCTCTCCTTGGAGGCTAGGATTATGAAGTTCTGCCTCACTTACTTGGGACGTGTGGCCAGGAGAGATTGGTCCTTGGAGAAGGACATTATGCTTGGAAGGGTGGACGGACAGTGCAGGAGAGGGAGATCCCGGATGAGATAGATCGATACAATAACTGGGGCAATGGGGGTTGGTGTATCAGAATTAGTGAGACAGGCTCAGAACAGGGTCGGGTTCAGAGCTGCTGTACACAGGGTCATTATACATTACAGGTAACTCAATGGCACATAACAACAGTAACATACCATTGACAGGTTTTGGAAGCAGGAGTGACAACCACTTCCTAAGTAATATGCCTCCAGAAACTCTATGAACTTTGATAAATGTCAGTAGGTGTAGAGGGACTTTAGGCATTTTGTTCATAGGGTCGCTGTGAGTCCTGCTCGACTCAGAGACAATCAACAACAACAAATCTGCACCTCAACAAGAAAAAGGTAAACAACCCAATCACAAAACGGGCACAGGATATGAATAAACACTTCACCAAAGAAGACATTCAGATGGCAAACTAATAAATGAATTGATGTTCAAAATCTCTAGCTATCTGAGAGATGCAGATCAAATCAACTATGAGATACCCTCTCACCCCAGCAACAATAGTGGAGTTCAACAGAACAGCTAACAACAATTGTTGGCGAGGTCGTGGAGAGATTGGAACTCTCATTCACTGTTGATGGGGATGTAAAAAGGTACAGCCACTATGGAAAGCAGTCTGGCATGTTCTCAAAAAGTTGGGGGGAAAAGTTGGAAACAAATAACATTTTATCCAGCAATTCCAATATTGTCAATATACCCTAAAGAAAGCCGAGCCACAACTCAAACAGATATGTGCACACCCATGTTTATTGCTGCATTATTCACAATAGCAAATAAAAGGAACCAACCCAATGCCCATCAACAAACGAATGGATAAAAAAAGGATGATACAGTCACACAATAGAATATTATGCAGCAATGAAAACAGTGAACTTGTAAACATTTTACAACATGAGAGAGCCTTAGGACATTATGCTGAGTGAAATATCTCTGTCACAAAAGGACAAACACTACATAATACTGCTATTATAAAATAGGACAGATGGGGTGAGGGTTGAAGAGAGAATGGAAAAAGAGTGGATAGATCATGAACACTAATCTAGTGCAGTATTAGATCAAATGAAGGGAAGAACTATCCAAAAGGAATGCCTGACAACAATCTGGAACAAAGGGTGAATTGTGGGATGGGCTAGGAGAGGAAAGGGGAGGGAGAGGATGAAATTGTGCCAAAATTAATTTTTTTTTAAAAAAACTACGGTGCTTAAAGACTGAAGTGCACCTATTCCAATCCATGTGCTTTTCACTTACTTGCTATACATCTAAAGTTGGGCAGTAATTAAAGCTTCCAGAAGAATCATGAATGTCTTTTGAGTTGTGATGTCAGAGAAGCGTATTGAGTATTCCATGGTTGTCTTCCTGTTCCCTTATTGTCAGGAAGCCCAGTTTTTTCACCTCTCATCTATTTCTTCCAGAATGTTCTCTTTCTCTTTAGAGTTGGCTTCTGCTGCTTGCAGCCAACCTTCATAAATAATTTCCTTTGCATACTGAAAGGTTGGGCGAAGCATACATTAGTGAATAAATGTTGAATGAACGAATGAGAGCTTTATAGCTGTCTATAGAAGAATGGAGTTAAAGAGAGAAGTAGGAACAAAAAATGAGTATATTATAAGAGTTGTAGGATGTGAGATGGGGAGGAATAATATCCTTTACTTCTTCCTCTTTTCAACTTTTAATCAGATGTTCCGTGGAGCCTCTGATGGAGATAGAACATGGAGAATGAAGTTTCACTCTTAAATACTCTCCAAACTTGAATCTCAGGTGCAGGACTTCAGCTTTCTCTGGAGACTTTGAATCCTACAAGTTACTTCAGCACCTGCTTTTTCAAGCACAGTGACCCTGACCCCCGCTGGGTCTTCAGTTACTTGATGACATGCTTGCAGAAAGTTACCCCGGGCAAGTTTCCTTCTCACAACTCCTCCCTCCTACTCATGCCCCTGCTGTGACGCTGCTGCTGCTCCCTTCCAGAGGGGGAGCCTGCTTCCCTACTGCTTGAATCTGGACTGCCTTGTGAGTTGCCGTGGCCAACAGAAGGCTGCAGAAGCGGCATTGTGGAAATGCCAAGTCTAGGTTTCCACTGACACTGCAGTTTCTTTTCTGCTCTTGGAACACCATCAACTACCCTGTGAAGAGGTGCCGACCATCTCCTTGAGGGTGAGAGGCCACATGGACAAAGAAGCCCAACTAATAGAGTCCACAAGCGGACACGTGGGTGAGGCCATGCTAGACCGTCCAGGGCCATGTGAGCCCAGGCAAAACCAGCAGAAGAACTGCCCAGCTGAACCCGCCCACACTGCTGCCCTCGGAACATTTTGTTCAGCTTATGTTAATGAGTTTTGGAGTAATTTGTCTGACAGCGATGTATAACTGATGCTGTGTTGCATGAATGTTTATAAAATGAATGACTATTGTTTACAGAGACCCTATAAAAAGAATACATTCTCTAGGAGAAGAGTAAATAATCAAATGATTGTAACTAACCTTAGTGTCTAGAGATCTCAGGCCCAGCTTTATAACGGCAACTTTGGAGACTTGCTGTGGATGTTGTTAGATGCCATCCAGTCACCTATGACCCATAGAGAACTTGTGACCGACAGGTCTGAACCCTGCCCCATCCTGTGGCATTCTCACGGTCTCCAACGTGCTCAAGCCCGTTGCTATAGTCACAGTGTCAGTCTATCTTATTGAGGGTCTTCCTCTCTTTCTCATTCTCTGTGTGACGTCTTTCTCCAAGGCCTGCTCTTTCCTGACAACATGCCCAAAGTGTTTGAGATGGAGTTCCACCATCCTCGCTTCCGGGGTTGCATGTCCTCCTCGACAGACTCCTTTGCTCTTTTGACCGTCCATCGTTTTCAGGTCTGTCAGGGAATTAACTGTTCATACTAACCTCAGCTATGAACAGGCACAAGCTGCCCCAGGTACAGGGACGATAAACAGCGTGTCTGTTTCACTGAGAGGTCGCTTTTTCTTGGGACAATGCAACCAACTTGATTGCAGTTACTTGAGTTGATGATGAAAATTTAGAACTTACTTTGTTGGTTAGATGCCAAGTCTCGTTATACTTGCATTGCCTCCACGCACCTCAGAACGCAGCTCTCCCTGATTCTGCACCATCAGAATCCTCACGATTTCTGCTGGGCTCAAACACGTGACAGTCTCTGAGTCAACCCGATTGTTGAGGGTCTTCTTCACTTTCTCACATCCTTGGTTTTTTTCAAGCCTGTCTTTCTTAGCCTTCCTGGTAACTGGTAGATACCATGCTGTTGAGAGTCAAATCTGATTCAGAATCACCCTCCATGGGGCTTCCAGAGGTGGAAATCTTTTCAGAAGGAAGCTATCCATCCTTCTCCTTTGGAGCAGCTGGTAGATTTGAATTGCTCACCTTTGGATTATTAATGTAACATGTAAATCACTAATACTCCTTTCAACTGGTGGACAGGTGAATCCAACAGCTCACATCCTATTTCTGAACATTATTTCCGACAGTTGTGTTATAATGACGCAGATATAGCTGGCCAAAGTGAATACCTATTTAGAATTCAACCTTTACTGGCATGGTGTGAGAGGTGTCCTTGGTAGATTTCTTTTCCAAAAAACTGCTCAAGGAACTTGCTTTGTAGAGAGATTCTGTGAGTTCCCGTGGACACTGTTTATGAGAGCCACTTCTGGGTAAGGCTGTCTGTCCTGGTTTCTTTGCTTAGGAACTGTGGAGTGTTGGGCTAGTTTCCTAATGTCACTAAAACTTAGTTCCCTGATGTGGAAACACTGCCTTGAAAATGAAATAATAATTCAAGTAAAGCCCTTAGCACTTCAGCTGTTAAGACTTCCTGTTCTAATTGAGACTAGTGGAAACCCTGGATGACACTTACAAGCAGTAACAGTAACAGGGCCCTTCAGACCTGGAACAAAGCTCACCCCGAAAGCTCAACTTTCACCTATACAATCAGCTTATAAGGTAAACAGTAACACTAAGGAGGGACGAATTCTTTAGAACAATAAACCATAAAAGAGCGAAAGAACAGCATTTGCCCAGGGATAAAACTTAGAAGGCAGGAAAGGGTAGGATGGAAGGCTTAATGAAAATGAGAAGCACACCAAAGAATCAAGAAGAGTGTGATTACACTGTAGGTATTATAACTAGTGACACAAAATGTGTACAAACAATTGCATGGAAAATCAATTTCCTCAGTACACTTTGACTCAAATCACACACACACACACACACACACACACACACACGCTGATTCTCATCCAGGTGAATGTGTGTGTGCAGTAGAGGGACTTAGGAACATGGGCCTTTGGACTAAAACACTAACTTTCTTGGTTTAGAAGGGACAGTAAGGAGGGCAGAGAAATTCTCAGTGTCCCACAGCACTCTCTAGGGGCCAGCGTCTGGTGGAGACAGAGGTTCAGCTTGATGTCCTGGTGGGGTGCCACTCTTGGAAGTGGAACAGGCAGTGCTGCATGGAGTCCTTGGTGGGAGTAATGGTGAGCTGCTGGCATGGTGTCCCTGGCTGTAACAGAAGGCAAGCAAAATCATAGTTAGATGATAGGGGCCAGCTCAAGAAGGAGCTCTTACGAGTTTTTAGCATTCAGCTCTTGTCTGCTCGTTGGACAGTGGACAAGAAGGACAGAAGAATCAATGCCTTTGAGTTGTGGTGTTGGAGAAGAGTACTGAATAGCCCATGGACTGCCAAGAAAATAAACAAGTATGTGTTGGAGAAAGTGCAGCCAGGGTGCTGCTTAGGGGCAACGGTGTTGAAACGTCCTCTCACGTACTTTGGGCATGTTGTCAGGTCCTTGGAAAAAGACATCATGCTGGGAAAGTTGGAGGGCCAAAGACAGGCAGACCCTCAACAAGCAAATTGACACTGTGATTGTAATAGCAAGCTCGAGCACATCAGAGGCACTGAGGACGACACAGGATAGGGCAAGGTTCAGATCTCTTGTTCAAAGGGTCGCTCTGAGTGGCATTTGACTCAGCAGCACCTAACAGTAATAACAATGCTGTCTTCAAGAACAGCACCGGACAAAGGTCAACTCTGTCTCTTTTCTTCCCTAAATGACTTCTTGGGCCATCACTCTCTCTATCTCCTAGTTCAGGCCTTGAGCAAGCTTCTGAGAGGTCTGACTGAGTACCACTGAGAGGACAGCTTGTTTGGCCTGTAACAGGCAATGAATGACAGGCCATATAGGATGACCCCAGTGGGACCAATTTGTGCTCCCGGCTCACCTTGGCGCCTCAGACCTGGCATTCTCCATGGATTTCTGATGCCTGAGACGTTTAAGAGCACGGATGAGCCGGCTGATCTGGCGCAGGGTCATTTCTGGGGCTGAGCGGGAGAGGCGCTGGCGGGGTCTGAGCAGGCAGGGAGGTCTAGAGAGGAGGGTGAGGTAGGTGTCCCTGCCCAGCAGCGGAGGAGCCTGCTTGTTCCTGGAGTAGGATGTGCACTGTGGGGCAGAGAAGACATCATATGAAGCACAGAGCCACCAAGCCAGTCCTAGGAAGGGGAGCTGGACATGGACAGAGTGATCAAGTCAGAATCTATGAATGTTGATTAAGTGACTCCGGAATTCTCTCTCCATCCTCCAAACTGACACTGATAAAGTAAAAGGAATATGATTTGCAGGATGTCTTGTCAGAGTTCCCAGAGAGCAAGGGACTGATGTATAGACATAGAGGACTCATAGTTGCACGGAGACCTCACTGATCATGTTCTACGCTTTCGAACCAACAAGTTAAGGATTAAGGAAAAATGTCAGCGGCCAGAACCCTGACCAAGACATGACAGCTGCACCGTTGCCAGTCAGCTTTTCATACAAGTTACAGAAAAGCTTGGACTAGCAGACGCCATGGAGAGGTGATAGCCAGAAGGGAAGCCTTTGTCCTCTGGTCTTCCGTCCCCAACTGGGACACACCATTACTTGAGAGGGTGTGAGCCAGGGAACAGTCTTTCTTCGTCCTGCTCTTTGCTTTTCCTTTGAGGCACGCTTTTCTCTGTGCCTGTGGGAAGGCTGACCTCTCCTGCTTCCACTGACCAGGTCTGGTGTGTTAATGAGGCTCTTGAGACCCTCCTCTTTCCCCCCTCAGGATTTCCCCAAACTCAAAACACCCTCGGTCCTGGAGTCAGCTCCACGTTCACAGGAGCCCAGGAAGAAGCTAGAGAAGGAACCACAGCGGCCTCTCCAAGGCCTGGAAGGGTGATGGGAGGTCAACAAAACCTGACAGGGCTTCCCTGTTGGCAGGGGCTAGTCACTCACAGTACCTTAGCATGTCATAGAGGTGAGGGGAGGCCCCAGAACATTCCTCCGGACTGGACTTCTCCCCTTAGTCTGTTATGAAGCTGAAAGTGAATGTTACTTACGGGGACAAAAGTAGCCATCTCGCTGGAGCTGGAACCAGGACCAGTCAGGGAAGTGGTGGCCTCTCAAGGGGCCGAGCTCTCGGCTTCCAGCTAACCACCTCCTCACCCACAGGGACAGCCCGGTCCACCCCTCATCCCGCCCCTGCCCCTCCTGGAAAAGCCCTCAACACGGTGACTGTGTTTCAACTCGGGTTTCCTGGGCCCACACGGCGGGTATCACAGAAGCCTCGGGTTACTGAGACTCCTCCGAGTGGACATCCATTATTGATCCTCCATTGTGTTCAGACATGGAGCCGGAAGAGTGAGATGGATGGAAACTAACGAGCAGGTTTATGAGCAAGAAACCAATCCTGCTGCTGCCCCACCCATCCAGGCTGGAGGAAGTGGATGTGGCTCAATACCATCTCTGGGGGCGCCGTCTTAAGTCATGGAGATACTTCTAGTTGGGCAGTAGAGAAGGAAGTTCACGTGCTGCAGCCTGGATGAACCTGGGAGACGCCACTCTCTGTGAATGAAGGACACGTGGGGGGTGATCGCTCTGCTAGGAGATGTCTGTGACAATGAGCGGATTAGCGGCTACCCAGGATGGCAAGGAGGGACTAGAGAGTTGTTGCAAAATTAGTACAGAGCTACTGTTTGGTTTTATGAAACATTTGTGGACATAGATCGCAGTGATGCTTTCACAACATCGTGTATATAATGAATTTCACTGAGTGGCATAGCTAAAAATAGTTTAAAAGAGAAAATCTTGTGGCTTTCACCTTGACAATTTGGTGTGGTGGTCTTTTTTTTTCTTTCTTTCTTTTTAATTGAGATTTTAATGAAAATTTATAAAGAACTTGGATTTCCATTCAGTAACTGCTGCACATTTTCCTTGCTGTCCCCCCCATCCCCAGTTCGGTTTATGGATTTTGTGGTTTTTTTAAATAGTTCTTTTGGTGTTATACAGTCTTCCCCCCAGACCTCTTTACTATGCAGCTCTCATTCTGGATTCTTGTCATGTCATTAATACCTAATCATATATTCCTATTATACAGTTCTCTTCCTCATCTGTTTCAATGCTATATACATTTTGTATAATATTTCATGAGTTCTTTGTTTTTCAGTGCTTTGCGTGAATATATCTCAGCTTCTTTATCAATTCATATATTGATGGGCACTTGGGTTGTTTCCAGTTCTTTGCTATTATGAACAAAGCAGCAATAAACACGGGTGTGCAGTGGTGGTCTTTTTTCCTAATGTTGAACTTTGTATTCTCCAGAGTCAGGCATGAAATAGGGGAACCTTCTTTTGAAGCATGTAGATCTTTCAGCATCCTGTGTCTCTTTTTGTGGGGCAGGGCCTCAGATTCTGATATACACATGTCCACTGGCCAGCTGCCTCCACCTCGGGCTCCGCCAGTAAGGGGCGCTCATGGGAGACTGGGAGCCTCCATCCCGCTTTGCTCTTACCCAAACAGTGGTGTTTGGTTCCAAGAGCAATTGGTTTCACTTACCAGCTGGTTTCTTCTTTAGTCCCTATTCCCTAAACCAGCTTTGTCACATCCCTTGGAAATAACAGGTAGTACTTGCTCCCTAGAGATCTGGACCCCAACTCTGAAAGGTCACTTTCTCAGCTGCTGAACCACCTGCCTTAGCCTGGCAGGCCCCTTTCCCATCAGAGGTTTGAGCAGCCGCTCCTTAGAAGCCTTCTGCAAGCATCTGGTGGTGGTCCTGGGAGTTGTTGAGTGAACACACACATGACAGAACAGAACTGCTCTGGAGAAGTTTTCTATGCTGTAATCTCTTTTAAAAATTTTTTTATTTTATTATTTGTGTGTGTGTGTACCATCAAATCAGATCTGACTGATTACAAGAGGAGATTGCCCCTCCTTCTCCAGCAGCGCATCTGGTGGATTCGAACCACGTACCTCTGGGATTACAGTGCATCTTCTTGCCAGTAGGCCACCAGAGCTCCCCCTGGGCTGTAATGTTTATAGAGGAGCTCTGGTGGCCTTGTGGTAAGAAGCTGCACTGCAATACCGATTTTTTTGAAACCAAACCCTTTACGAGATTCACAAGCTCACCTTCTGTCCCCACCCGCCCCCAGCTGACTTACCCAGACCCTGCCCTGCCCTCATTTGGACACCTGTCTCACTGTGCAGCACTGCCCATCCTGAGCCTTGGGTGACTTCCGGTAGCATTGCCTGGCTGGCTTAGTCCAGCACAGGTGCTACTGGTACACTGGTCGTTGCTGCAATGCCCGTGGCTGGCCCCTCACCCAGTCACATCCTGTATTGTCCCTGCACTCTAACCAAGAATATCTTTCATCATTTTCTCTCCGTGGCCCAAGGGGGTTTGAGACATCACTTGACCCAAATTCCTAGGTCATCCACCAGCTGAGATTAGACACCCACAGGGTCCTGCACGCACTACACTCATGCCCAACAGGGAATCAGTAGCCAGGTCAATATTTGGATTTGGGGCAGTAGAGGTGGATATTTAATATAGGCTTCTGTTAACCTAGACTGATACCTTTCTCCTCCTTTCTCACCTGCCACCTTTCCTCCTGGCTTCCAGAAGAGGTGGTGAAGAAATATCTTCCAGTTACGAGCAAGACCCGGTTCATGGACATGTGACCGATGTGGTCACACAGGCCCCCATGCTTGATCTCCTACTCTGCTGTCCCTGGTTTGAAAGTCTTCCTCTTGGAGAGCTCTGGTGGCCTAGTGGCAAGGAGCTGCAACTACAATCCCAGAGGCGAACGGTTCGAATCCACCAGATGCTCTGCCGGGGAAGGAGGGACAATCTCCTCCTGTACCAGTCAGATCTGATTTGATGGTACACTCGCACAAAAATAATAAAATTTAAAAAAGTCTTCCTCTTGAGTAAGGGGATCCATACTCTGTAAGCTTTCTTGTTTCACACTGACTCCTTCAAATTCTGTAGCTGATCCCAACCAAAAGAGGTAGAGAACCTTTGCATAATTAACATTGAAGAGACTTTTTAAAAAAATACTCAGTTAAATCTTACTGACTTTCCATTTAATCACACATATTGTGCATTAGAACATTAATTACAATGAATGAGTTTAATTAATGACAGTGTTAGATCAACCCCTAATGGTATATTGCTTTGCTCCCCATTCAACTTACCTGTTTATTGGTTTTCACTTCCCTCTCCATCCTTTCCCATCCCTGATCACCATCCAAGAAGTATTCAATGAATGTAAACCTTTCCTTAGCTTTTATAATAGTGGTTGCACACCGTAACAGTACTTTGGTAACGGACTTATTTCATTTAGCATCATTTCCTCTAGATGCATCTGTTCTGTGCAGTGTTTTGTAAATTCTTTGTTGCTTTCTGAAGTGTTGCATGGCACTACTTCATTGTGTGACTGTACTAGAGTTTCTTTGACCATTCATCCACTAATGGTCCCTTGGGATGTTTCTATCTCTTTGCCGTTGTAAATGCTGCTGCAGTGAACATTGCCATGCATCTGTTTGTGGTACAGTTCTTATTTCTTGAGGATCTATAACTAGTAATGGGAAGGTGGGATCAAATGATTTTTCTACCCCCAACTTTCTTTTCTTTTCAGTTTTAATTTATTACTTTTTGTGTGTACCATCAAATCGGATCTGACTGGTGCAGGCGGAGATTGCCCCTCCTTCTCCAGCAGAGCATCTGGTGGATTCAAACCGTGTGTACCTCTGGGATTACAGTGCAGCTTCTTGCCATTAGGCCGCCAGAGCTCCCTCTCTATCCCCAACTTTCTAAGGAAGCACTGAACTGCTTTCCATACTGGTTGCACCCATTTACACTGAACCTTAAACATGCCTTGCTTTGCCTCCTCCCCCCTCTAAACCCTGAGTTGTTACTTGGATCAGGAAGATGATCCAAGTTCTGTGTGTGAAGAACGAGGGCTCTCCTTCCTTCCCTGGGTTGAAGTAGCTCTGCCTCCTTCATGTCTCCAGTTGTCTCTGCAGCGATGAGGGTGTACAAGCCAGCCAGTGACAGAGGGTGGGCAGCAGAGACAGGACCCAGGAACTCGGACTCATTATGCACAATCAAGACCTGCCTCTTGGCCAGTGAGTGCTTAAAAGTCAACTGAATTAACATGTCAAAAATAAACTCTAAGGGGAGCTCTAGTGGCCTAGTGGCAAGAAGCTGCACTGCAATCCCAGAGGTGCATGGTTCCAGTACCAGTCAGATCTGATTTGACGGTACACACACAAAAATAATAAAAATAAATATTAAAAAAAATTTAAAAAATAAACTCTAGATCTGTCCTTCCGTTTCTTACCATCTCCATTGCTACCACCCTGTTTTGCCTGGATGATGGTACGGACCGCCTCCCAGTTGATCTCTGCCCTTGTACCTTTGCCCTTCTTCAGTGTGTTCATAACACAGCAGCCAGGTGATTCTGGTAGAATGATCCTTTGATTCATCACCATATTCAGAGAGCATGAAGAAACACTGCTCATAATTACAATGGACAAGAGGAGTAAGCCAGAATTGCCCTGGCAAGTGAACATGATCACCTTGCTTAAGACGTAAATCAAGGGAGGTGAAGGTAATGGGAAAGTTCCTATGTGAAAACAATGAACTTTGTAAATACCAGTATAATTAAAAAAACTAACCCAACCCAAAACATAAATCAGATCACATTCCACCTCTGCTGACAACCTTTCCCAGGGTGGACATTTCACATGACATAAAAGCTGATATCCTTACAGAGGCTGGGAGAGTCCTTTAGATCTGGCCTCAGTTTATCTGACTCTCCTCATTTCTCATCCTCCTCACTCAACTCCAACCTAAGGTCTTCCTTCCAGAAACATGCCAGGTGTATTGTCACCTCCGGACTTCTGGGCTGACTGTCCTCTCCTTCTGAAATATTCTTCCCACAGAGGCATACCCAAGGAGCCATCTCCTTCCTTCCCTGTTTCAAGTCTTGACTCAAACGTCGCTTTCACAGGGAGGACTTCTCTGAGTATCCTGGTTCCGAGGAAACTAGACTTCCCTCTGGGACTGCACAGGGACGTAGAGAGGTCCAGGGGGGAGGTCTGCCTTCCCAGCTCCTTCCTTTTGCCCCCTGGATGAAAATGAAGAAATGGGTAGGGACAGTGGACATTTGACTCTGCTCCAAATAAGTCCAGAAACATTGAGTACCTATTTCCTCCTAATCGTCAGTGACTTTTTTTTAGAATCCGTGGGGAGCTTGGATGATATTTGAGGTCCTTTTTAGTCTGTGGTGACCTGGAGCATTCCTTTGTCCAGCATTTCCCACAGCCATCTTCTGATGGTCAAGGCGGGGAAAAAAGAGGAGGGGGACTGGGGCCTGTCACTGGGGCACAACAGGAGATCACTTCAGCCAACACATGAATCAGCAGAAACATCACGATGTTTTCCAACCATCACTATTGTTCTTTCCAGATTTCCCCATCACCCTTAAAAGAAACTCAAGGTCCATTAAGCAATCACTATTTCCTCATTTTCCCTTCCCACCTGTTGGTGGGAACCAGTAAAAAAACTTAAGTCACTATGCATTAGTCTAGTCTAGATATTTTGGAGAAGTGAGCTGATAAAAGATTTGTTCTTTTGTGTCTGTCTTATTTCAGTCAGCATAATGTTTTCAGGGTTCATCCCTGTATGTATGTGAACTTCATTTCTCATTATGGATTTAATAATAACCCATTGTTTCTTTATGTGACATTTTCCTTATCCACTCATCTGTTGGTTGGTATTTAAGTTGTTGACATCTGTTGGCAGTTGATTAATGCTGTAGTGAACATCGGTGTACTCATATCTGTTTGAGTTCCTGTCCTCGGTCCTTTTTAGGTATTTTGATTTGCATTCTCCTCATAATTGATGAAAAATTGGGCATCTTTTCATGTACCTTTGGATATGTATGTATCTTCTTTGGGGAAATGTTCTGTAGACTGAATTTTGCTCCCCTCTAAAAACAAATGTCGTACATTTTTATTTCTATATCTGTGAGAGGAGCAGGTTGTTGTGTTGTTTTTATTTTAAATTGGTTTGCATACAAAATTTGTACACATTTTGTTTCATACTATCCTTCATTCTCATGGCATTTCATACACTCATTCCTGGAGGATAGAAGGAAAATTGATGCCTTTGAGCTGTCTGTGGTGCTGGAGAAGAGTATTGAGAATACCATGGACTGCTAGGAAAACGAACAGATTTGTCCTGGAAAGGGTTAAACCGGTTGGCTTCTTGGAGGCAAGGATTCTGAGGCTCCGTCTAACATCCTTTGGACATGTGAGGAGAGACCAGTCCTTGGAGAAGGACATCATGCTTAGGAGGGTGGAGGGACAGCGCAGGAGGGGAAGGCCCTCTATGAGGTGGATTGATTCAGTGACTGGGATAATCGGGATGGGAGTGTCAGAGACAGTGCGATTGGCACAGGACTGAGTGGAGTTTAGGGCTGTTGTACATAGGGTCGCTATGCAAGCGACTCCACGGCACATAACAACAACAACAATAATAATGTCAGAATGAATTGGTTTGGTTTTGTTGAGTACACTGGGAAAAGTTTAGTTGTGGTATGTTAATGATACTGGATTAGTGTAGTTTATGCATTAAATCAATCTCTTAGAGATATGAAAGAGATTAAACAAGCAAGCAAAAGCTGATATGGGGAAAAGAGAGGCCAGAGTTGCAGGAAGATCACCCAGGAACAGAGGTTCAGAAGAAAGAAGGACCTTCGTTCCCAAGCTGATACAAACAGGAAGCTTTCCCATAGAGCCCAAACCTGGAACTTGGACTTCCTAGGTACAGGGATCCATGTTTTCCGTCCATCTTCTTTTCTTGCTTCCGAGATCTTTCAAGATTTTGCCCCTGGCATCTCTGAGTATTGCAGCTCAAGGCTTGAATTTGTTTTCAGTTCTTCCACTTTGAAATGCCAGCTTCCCTTTCTATTCTGTGACTCCAGCTCTTTGCAGGTATCCTTGTAATACTTAGCTTTGTCTTCTCAAGCTGCCCTTTGAAATCTCCTGTTCAGAGCTCTTACTTTGGCATCTCTTCCCTTGGTTTTGGCTTCTTGACACTAAATGCAATTTTCATAGTTTCTTCAGATCCCCATTTTGACTTTTTCCTCTTTGTAATGACTTTTTGTTCTCTTCATAGATCATATCCTTGATTTTATTCCACAGATCTCTGGGCTTCAGTCACATCTATCATTTTTTATGTTTTAAAAATTGTTTATTAAAGAATATTTATAGGACGGTAATGACTTTTGATGTGTTATTTAAAAAAAAAAAGTTGGAAGCGGCTCCAGGTTATGAGCTTTCTACTGGACTTCTCCGACTGCACGGCACAGTGGAGTCATTTCAGCATTGCTAGAACAAATTGAAAAGGTCTCTTCTAAGTTTCTCTTTAAAAAAAAAGCCAAGAGTACTTGACAGGGAATGGCAAAGGACCAAAGGACACGCTGACAAAGGAGATCAAACAGAACTGGTTTTGACAAAGTCTGTGGCAATAAAACAATAGAAACCCACCCTCAAGGACTGCAGCAATGTGACAGTGAAAACAGTCTCA
>NW_006399751.1:270451-272421 GCF_000299155.1 Elephantulus edwardii
ACTGTGGCATTTGGACAAGAACAAACTGGGAGGAGGGTAGAGAGAATAGTGCAACAATGAATGAGTGGAGGCCCAGAATCTCTGTAAATGTTTATGAAAATTAATAAAATATAATTATAGGGGGAAAAAAATAATAATGACACATACCTGAAAAAAAGAAAAAAAGGCCACTACCTGCTAACAAAAGAGATATAAACCTTTTTAGATAGATAAGTAACAGTCTGTCCTGAAAGGCTAATAAACCTCAGTTCTTTCTCTTGCTCTCTTGATATTGGTATCTTTCTTGTATTTCTGAGTCAGAACTTTCTAGTTCTTACTCGAAGAGGCCCCAGGACCTGTATTGGAAATTATCCCTTTGACAGTAGTAACAGATGATGGCAACAAAAAGCCATTTCCCCCATTCATTCTGTAGCCTTGAAGCCGATGTTCTCACTATCACAAGCTGCCCCTTTCACTTGATCCACATTTTTTTTAAAAAAGTTTATTTTTTTTTTGTGTGTACCATCAAATCGGATCTGACAGGTACAGGAGGAGATTGCCCCTCCTTCTCCAGCAGAGCATCTGGTGGATTCGAACTGCGTACGTCTGGGATTACTTGGTCCACTTTAATAAGCTCTGTCACCTCTCTGAATTCTGCATCATCCAAAACACAAGTCCACACATTTATCACCGAATCTGGACTTGGTTAATGGGCCCCTAAAATTGACTCTGTTCCTGACTGTCTGAGCCAGTGCTGAATAGAGCCTTATCAAACTGAAGGAGAACTTGAAGACTTGAAGAGCAGATTGGGGGTGATCTGAGATCTTTGTGTGAGGTCCCAGAGGCTCTCTTGAAGACTGTCTCCCAAGGTGCTGTTTCTGTATAACTGAGAAGCCATGGCTCAGGTGGAAGGAATTGATATTCAGGCTTACACTGATGTCCTGGAGGCGGGGGGAGGACACTACTTCCTGACTGCATTCTCAGCACTCTCAAATCTATTCATTTTTTTAGACGGCAGAATAAGTTTATTCTTATGTACAGAAAAGTCAATGTGTATATCAGCCCCACTTTGGTGGCGAGTGCTTTGGCTTTCCCCAGCTTGGTGATGTGGGCCCCCAGTCATTAATGGTTGGTTGTAGCTGTTTCTCCTTGTATTTGAGTGACTTCCCGTCTCATCTCTACCTCTAAAAATACTGTAGCTGCACTAAAGAACTTCAGGATGTACCATGTGAACAAGGACTAATCGGTTCAAGCTGTGTTGAAAACACTGGCAAAAAAACAAGACTCCAGAAGAATGGAAATCCCAAAACACTTATTTGTGCTCATATGAAATCTAGAAGAAGCTGTTGTTCAGATGCAACAAGGGAACACTGCAGGGTTTAAAATCATGAAGGTTGTGTTTCAAGGTTGTATCCTTTCTCCACACCTATTTAATCTGTATGCTGAACAAATAATTTGGGAGGCTTGGCCCTCGGAAGAAGATTGTCTATAGATACAGAAGAACATAACCCTTGTGAAGTCTGTGTGTTGTTGAGTAGAACTTGTCACGACACTGAACAACAGATCTGAATCCTATCCTATCCTGTGCCATCCTCACACTTTCAAGCCCATTGCACCAGTCACTGTGTCAGTCCACCCAGTTGAGGGCCTTCCTCTCTTTCAACATCCCTCTGCCTTTCCAAGCATGATGTTCCTCTCCAAGGAATAACCTTTTCTAGCAACATGCCTGAAGTGAGATGAAGCCTCATCATCCCTGCCTCCAAGGAGCACTCTGGCTGCACCTTCTCCAAGACATACCTGTTTGTTCTCTTGGTGGTCCACGGGATCTTCAGTACTCTTCTCTAACACCACAGCTCAAAGGCATCAATTCTTCTATTGAGTTGTTGTGCTTTATATATTATGGATATTAAACCCTTATTGTTGTTGTTGTTATGTGCCGTCGAGTCGTTTGCAACTCATAGCGACCCTATGTACAACAGCCCTAAACCCTG
>NW_006399751.1:273004-294827 GCF_000299155.1 Elephantulus edwardii
GAGAATCTTTGTCTTCTTGACATTGAGCCTCAGTCCATACTGAAGGCTGCAGTCCTTGACCCTCTGTAGTAAGTGCATGAGGTCCTCCTCAGTTTCAGCGAGCAAGGTTGTGTCATCTGCATAACGCAGATTGTTGATAGATCTTCCATCAATCCTAATGCCACGCGTCTCCTCATAGATAATAAGGGTTTGAAGTAGAAGTATGTACAACTACTTCAAACCCTTATTAGATATGAAATTATCAAATATTTTCTCCCAATGTATAGGTTATATCTACTTTTCATATTAAATCCATTGATATACAAAGGTTTAAATTTTCTTAATGGGAAAGAGAGCATATGTTTTCCCCTAAATTTTATTTATTTTTTTGTTATTGAGAATATATACAGCAAAACATACCCCAGCTCAACAGTTGTACAGGTACTATTTTAGGATGTTGATTACATTCTTAGAGTTGTGCAGTCATTTCCACCCTCCTTCCAAGTTGTTCTTCACTAATGTAAACACATTGCCTCCATCTAAACCTTTGAGTTCTTAGTTAATGTCCTGTTGATCCTGTATAGGTAGTTCTGCAGGGAACATAAAGCTGAAGGCAGTAGGCTAAAGTACAATTTTTCTGGTTTGTCTTTTTTTTTTTGATTGTGCATTTGGTATCTACCTGAAAGTTGGACAATGAACAAGGATGACAGAATTGATGCTTTGAATTGTGATATGGGTAAGGAATGTTGATTATGCAACGGACTCTCAGGAGAACAAACAAATCTGTCTTGGAGGAAGGGCACCCGGAGTGTTCCTGAGAGGCAAGGATGGTGAAACTTGGTCTCACAGACTTTGAGTGTGTCAGGAGGGGCCGGTCCTTGGAAAAAGACATCATGTTGAGCATGGTGGACGGTAAGAGAAAGAGAGGAAGACCCTCAACAAGACAGAATGACACAGTGACTATAACAATGGGCTTGAGCGCTGTGGAGATGATGAGGATGGCGCAGAATCAGTCAGGGTTCAGATCTCATGCTCAAAGAGACTCTGGGATGTGTAATCCACTCGACAAACAACAATGAGTTCCAGAGGGCATCAGGGGCTAAGTGGTGGAATTTTTGCCTTCCATGTGGGAGACCCACATTTGAGTCCTAGCTCCTGTACCTCAGGCACAGCCACCACCCACCCACCGTCAGTGGTGGTTTACTCATTGCATCTGAACATGTTTCCATGCAGCTTTCTGACTAAGGTAGCCATGAATCAGGAGCAAGCTTGACAGCTGCTAAAACAGTGATTTCTTCACCTCGAGTTTGTGGATAGAAATCCCGAGGTCCTTGAACATCTGGGGGGGGGGAATAGCGACATCTTTATTTCCCCTAACTTCGAGGTTAGGTGTTTTGGATTGGTGGTATGTGGGGGTTTGGTTGTTTTGTTTTTAATTGTCAATATGGGCAACAAAGTACCAGCACCGGTAGAACCAAAGAGATTGGCATGCGTTAGGACAGTCGTTAAAGACATCTAGAGAAGTTAGTTATGTTCACTACTTTTCCAGAATGGCTGGTTAAAGGAGCCCTGGTGGCACAGTGTGTAAGCACTTGTCTGCTAACACGTAGGTGAGGAGCTGGAACTCACAGAGCCCTTCCCGGGAGAAGGTTATAGTCTGCTTCTATAAAGGATATTGCCTTGAAAATCTGATGCAGCAATGCTATGCTGTCCTAAAAAGTCACAATGAGTCAGAAGTGACCACACGTTTGCCAGGTGGCCCTGTTATTGTTGTTAGCTGATGTCAGATGCATTCTGATTCATGGCGATCCCATGCCCACAGAGTGAACTGCTTGCTGGTTTCCACAGCTTCAAGCTTCCAGTATCTCTGGATGAGAACCCTACAGCTATCTTGTCATTAAGTGCTTAACCATTTGCACCTCCTCAGGGAAAAGTGTTTACTGAATGGAAATTATTTTGTGCATTTCTTTTTTTTTTTGTTTTGAATCTTTAATGAGAAAAAAAAATATATATATATACTATGGAGCTCAAGAACAATGCGTTTGGTGTGTCACTGGGTGCAGGGCTGGGGACATGACAAGACCAACAGAGAATGGACAAACAGTTACAACGAAACGGGGGCCCGACAAGGTGAAGTCTCGGTTTCCTCGTCATTTAGCAGCATGTTGGGGATCCCGCGGCTGATGGAGAAGAGACTCCGGACTCTGGGCACTGCAGGGTGCCCTCCAACACGTCCACCTCCAGCAGCACGTGGTGCATCTTCCTTAAAACAGCCTCATCGTGCTCATATCCCTCAGTTGGCCCTTTGGGGACCTCGACCAGATGCAAGGTCTCGGCCGCCTCCAGAAGCGCCGCCCACTCCACCTTGGGTATCATCTGCGCTACAAAGTCGGGGTTGAACTCCACTGGGTTGACAGGGACCTCGGTGGCCTGCAGCTGCAGGGGAAGCTGCGCCGCGCCCCCCCCCCCCCCCCCCCCCCGCACATGCGAGCTCAGCAAATTGAGCTCCTGTTGCCACCGGAGCTCCAGCCAGACCGGAGCCCTATTTTGTGCATTTCAACGCATTATTTTGAGACAAAAGCCACAGCTTCACTAGACCAAGAAAGACCAAGAGCTTCCTTAAGAACTTGGTTTGGAAAGGAGCCACACTGACTCAGCTTGCTCCCTGTGAGGAGGACGTGAAGCACTGACTAAAGAAGGCTCCTTCGATCCTTTAATCCCCAGCATCAAGAAAACAGAACCCTTCAAGATAGACTGATAGGCAACGTCCTTATAAACGGAGAAGAGATGGAAGTTGTTGAGGATTTCGCTTTTGCTTGGACCCACAATCAGTGTCCAGGGAAGCAGCAGCAGTCAAGACATGAAACCATATCATGCACTGGTCAAATCTGTTGCCAAGGACTTCTTTCAAAAAGAGGAAAGATGCCAGCTTCAGGATTAAGGTGTGTCCGACCCAAGGCATGCTATTGTCAGTTTATTCATTTGCATCTGACAGGTGACTAGTGAGTAAGGAAGTCTAAAGAATTGGTCCCTTTTAATTGGGATAATGAACAGTATTGAATATATATAGATGGCCAAGAGGACAAGCATGTCTCCCTTGGAAGAAGTGCATCTGGAGTGCTTGTCACAGGGGAGGAGAGTAAGATCTTGTCCGACTTGCTTGGAATGAGGGAAGGTCAGTGAGGGAAAGAAAAACCTTCCACAGGATGGACTCGTGCCGTGCCTGCGACCATGGGCTTGGGCACAATGGAGCTTGCGAGAATGGTACAGGACATGGCAGGCTTGATCTGTTCTACAGGAGGTTCCAAATGGACTCCAGGGCACTAGGCAGCAAAAGTCACATCCTGATGCCTGCTCCTAACCCTGTCTGGAAAGTTGTTGGGTAAGAGGACTGCGAGAAGGGCAGGCGTGTGGCCAATGGATACCAGCTCTGGCTATCCAACCCTCCTCCTGCTGCTGGTAGCCATGACTGCGTCCGGGCGAGCGAGCTGGCCACCTTGTGGTGAAACTCAGTAATGACATCTGCATCTTCTCGAGGCCACAGGCTCCCCGATATGGAATGTCCCTTCAGGGCTTGGAATTAACTTTTTCTCTTCTGTAGCTTCTACTACTATGCATGACCTGGACTATGTGATTCCCTTCAGATGCTGGTCAGTCCTGCTGGACTTTTGCTGGATCAGAGCGAAAGGAAGCTGGACCAGTGCCTGAAAAACAAAACATGTTTGTGATGAACAGGAAGGAGCTGACACACCTGGGAGGAAGTGCTTGGCTCCCTTTACTCATGCAAGGGTAGGTGAGCCCAGCAGGTGTGGAGTGGGGCAAAGGTGACCACACAGTCACACTTTGAGAATAGCAACACCGGTGACCCAAGGCCTCTTTCAGGGTTAGAGAGAGCAGTTTCAGTACAAACCCATATACCCAGCCAAACCTTGCCTGCTGTCCCCCTACCCTCACCCCCACCCCCACCGCCGCCTGGGGTGAAAGGCCTGGGAGAGAAAGAAACAAGGCAGCTGCCTGACTTTGGATCCTGCTGTTGTTGAAGTGGCTCCTGAGAGACCTGAGTCAGGCTTCCCGCACAGCAGTGACCCAGCAGAGATGGCCAGCCCAGAAGGGCACAGACCAGGGGAGATCCCAATCATACCTTTTCCTGAGAGACCAAGGCCACTGGGTAAGGCAGCCTCGGGACTTCAGGGCATTTGATCAAACACTGAGTTCAGGTGAGGTTTGACTGTAGCAAATGCTCTCAGACCTCCTTCCAACCCTGCTCGGTCACCAGGCTCTACTCTTTTAGGTCCCTAAGTCCCGTTCTTGAGAGGAGACAGTATTTTCTGCCTTCTGTCACTTCCATCCTCTGAGAACGACGCGAAGGCACTCACCTGAGGTGCAAAATTTAAGACACAAACACAGACACAAAATTCCATAATCAAAATGCACAATATTTTAGGGTTGCCTTCTAAAACTCAAAAGTAACAATCAAATAGGAGGGAGCTCTGGTGGCCTAGTGGCAAGAAGCTGCACTGCAAGAGGGGCCTCCTGTACCCGTCAGATCCAGTTTGACGGTACACACACACACACACACACACACACACACACACGTATACATTTTTTCTAAAAAGAATCAAATAGGGAGACTCACACTTCCTGGTTTCTAAACATACTACAAAGTGACAGTGATTACAATAGCCTAGAACTGATATTATCATAGACATAGACCAGTGGATTCTGACATGATGGGAGACATAGACCAATGGACTTGAGTGGAAAGTCCAGGACTAAATGCACACATCTGTGGGCAATTGATTTTTTTTAAAATTTTTTTTATTTATTGTATTATTGTTACGTGTACCGTCAAATCAGATCTGACTGGTACAGGAGGAGGTTGCCTCCTCCTTCTCCAGCAGAGAATCTGGTGGATTTGAACCGTGTACCTCTGGGATTGCAGTGCAGCGTCTTGCCACTAGGCCACCAGAACTCCCTGCAATTGATTTTTGAGGAGGATGCTGACTAAGTTCATTCAATGGGAAAGGAGAGCATCTTCGATAGAGGGTGACAGAAAAGTGGATTTTCATGTGCAGAAAAATGACTTGAAGTTCATGCCTCATATAATCTTTTTAAAAGAAAGAGAGAAACCTAATTTTAATGGAACCAAAGACCTAAATGTGAAAATTGAAACTGAAATTTCTTAGGAAAAAAATATTGGATGCGGTTATGGGACCAAGTGCTTAAGGAGAGAGAGAGATCATCAAATTTCTAACAAATCAAACCAAAATCAAGCAGCAAAAAACCAAAACAGGTAGCTGGACCTCATAAAATTGAAATACTTTTGTTCATCAAAGAACCTTATGAAAAAGTGGAAAAATGCTCTACAGATGGGGAGGGAAATTGGGGAATCACAGATCTGGTAAGGGTCTCATGTTTCAAATGCATGTAAGACTTCTACCACTTAGCATCAAAAAGACATACCCAGTGGTGGTGGTGGTGGGGGATAGTTAAAGGACTTGAGCAAGATAGTTTATCAAAGAGGATGTTCAGATGGTCAACAGATGAGAAAAACATGCTCAACATCCTTAGTCATTCCAAGAAAGCCCAACTCCCTGCCATCAAGTCACTTTTAACTCACAGAGAAGTGAAAATGAAAACCTGGGTGAGGCATCACCTCATCTCCATGAGAATGATAATGGTCAACACAGGAATCACGTTGGTGAGGGTGTGGAGGAACTGCTAGTGTGGGTACCAGATCGCACAGCCTCTTCGGGAAAGCATTAAAAACACTGGAACTGTTCCAGTAATCCCAGCCCTAGGCGTGTACACAGAAGTGAAGACAGGCTTGTCAACAGGAGCCTGTGCACCAGGGAGCTCTGCCGTACCTGTCTCAACAGCCGCAATGTAGAAAGGAGCCAAAATGTCCATCAGCAGGTGCATGGATAAACAAAATGTACGTGTACACACGATGGTCGAGTTGGCAAGCATAGCTGAATACACACAAAGAACAAAAGAACCTGTCTTGGAAGAAGTGTACCCCGAATGCTGCTGAGTTTTTAGAAACAAGGATGGTAAGACTTTATCTCACATACTCAGGGCATGTTAGATGGAAGGGCCAGTCACCAGAGAAAGGTGTTCCCCTTAGAGATCCTCAGCAAGACGGAGTGCAACGGTGGCACGCTGAGTGAATGTGAGGCGGATGCAGGACCGGGCGTTGACGTTCTCCTGTACCTGTGTGACTACAAGTTGGAACTGACCCTACTGACCTGGCAACAACACACATGATGGACTATTACACAGCCATAAAAATAGATGGAAGCGCCAGTAGGTGCCACAACCTAGACAATGAAAATATGCTGAGTGAAATAAATTAGTTGCAAAAGGACACGTATTGTATGCGCTCACTTAGATGAAATAAGCAAACACAGAAATCAGGTTATGAATGGTGTACAGGGGTAGTTGTTGTCAGGTGCTGTCAAGTCGACTGTAACTCATAATGATCCTGTGTACAGCAGATCTTATGGCCGAGAGATCTGAATCTTGCCCTATTCTTTGCCATCCTATCTCTGATATATTTAAGGTAATTGTCACAGTCATTGTGTCAGTCCATCTTGTTGAAGGTCTTCCTCTCTTTACAAGAGTCAACTCATTTGCTGTTAAGTTGGAACAGACCCTCCAATGGGTAATCAGAGGCTATAAATCCCACAAGGAGATTAGACTTTTTTTCTTAGATCAATCAGCAGATTCAAACTGCCTACCTTTGGGTTGGCAGCACAACTTCTTACCCATGAAGCCACCAGAAGAGAAAAGAAATTAGTTGTTTTCTTTTGGAGGGCATACATCAATGTTAACATTAATTTAGCAATGTTAAATTTTGTTCACAAAATCATATTAACAGTAGTGGAATATCTCGGAAGGTTGTTGTTGGTAGGTGTCCTGAAGTTTACTGTGACTCAGAAGGTGGTTGTTGGTAGGTGTCCTGAGGTTTATTATGAACAACGGTTAAGACCCCTGCGCTGTCCTGTGCCATCCTCATCATACCTGATCTACTCAAGCCCATTGGTACAATTAGTGTGTCGATTCATCTTATTGAAGATCTTCCTTTCTTTCCAAGAACGTCCAAGGAGCACCCTGGTACACTTTCTCCAGGACATACTTATTCTTTTGGAAGTTCGTGGAATAGCCAGTGCTCTTCTCCAATATAACTCAAAGGCATTGAGAAGGTTAATGGACAGCATTGAAAGTGTAACCAATGTCATTGAATTAATAAATGTGGATGTGGTATTGGCAATTCATAGCTGTGAGTATTCTCACCATAAAAATTCACCAAAAAATGCAAATTAATACCACAAAACCCATATAAAAATCATTAAAGCAATGCAGGCTCTAATCCTATACTTTCACTAGTATGCTTAACTAATCCCAATAAAACTTTCTTTTATAAAAACAAGTGGCCAGCCTGAGAGCTACAGTTTAGTTTGTCAGTATCTTGATGGTTAGATTTTTTTTGTTCACGCTTCGAAATTGTGCTTGAAGCAGCCATGAATGAACTAATCCCACCTCAATGAGATCAAGGATGGTCGCTCAGACACGTGCTGACCTGCGCTGCCTTCGCTTTCTGCCTTAACTGAGCACACCTGGCCGGCGCCCTCTACCTGCCCAGAGCCACCTGGCGGGTGGCACGCGCGCAGGACGGCCTCCCACGCCCCGCCGGGGTCGCCAGAGTTCCCTGCGGACCAATAGGGAGTGGGCCCCCCTCCCAACCTCCGCGGAACAGCCAATGGGAGCGCGGCATGCAAATGAGCAGGTGCGGTGGCGGCTGCCGGAGCAGCGAGGCTCCCGGGCTGTTAGAGGCGCGCTGGGCGGCCGCCGAGCAGACGCCCGGGCTTCGCGCTGCCTCTGCGTCCGGCCATGGCCCCCGCTCCGCCCCGCGCCGCCTCCTTCTCGCCCGCCGAGCTCCAGAGACGCCTGGCGGCGGGCGCCTGCTGGGTTCGCCGCGGGGCACGCCTCTACGACCTCACGGGCTTCGTGCGCCACCACCCGGGGGGCGAGCAGCTGCTGCGGAGCCGTGCTGGCCAGGACATCAGCGCCGACCTGGACGGGCCGCCGCACCGGCACTCGGCCAACGCACGCCGCTGGCTGGAGCAGTACTACGTGGGCGACCTACAGGGGGACCCGCAGGTACGGTGTGCGCCCTTCCATACACTCGCGACCGGCCAGTCCCAGTCACCTACCCAAGGTGACAGCCTCCGTCCTCCTCTCTGCACCCCCTTCTCCCCAGGTAACAGGGCGCACGGCCCCTCTTGCCGGCAGCTTGACCTTCCTTTCCAGGGGTCTGTCTGTCTGTCTCCCTCTTTTCTACCTGGTCAGGCTGCAGCCTCTGCCATCTGGCAACCTGTTTCTGGTCCTAGCCGCTCCGCCTTCATGACAGCTCCCCATTTTCGGGTCAGAAATGGGGTTCCCTTGACGTTCTATTCCTGCTTCCACGAGGGGCTTGAACTATCGCTTTCTCAGCAAGCTCGGTTTCCTGTGCCCGCTTAGATCTCCGTCAGGGCTCAGCTGGGTGAGTGGAGGGCGTCCCCCAGCCCCCCTGGCTGTCCTTGGCCAGAACCCTGGCTTGGGCGTCTACCAGAGGGAAAGGGTTAGGTGGGTTTTGAACGCTGAGTGTAGTATAAAGGGGTGGGGGGTGGAATACAAGGTCATTGGTATTTAGGTTTCCAACTGATTCGGAGCTAGACACTGTTACTCATGCTTTAGGAAATATGGAAACTGAGACTCAGAGAGGCTATGAGTGTATCCAACGTCAAACAGCTAGCTAAGGGAAAAACCAAACGTACCCAGTTCCAAGATCCATGCTGTCTTCACCCCCAAGACTCAGTCAAAAGAGGCTCCAGGTGGGCACTAGCCAGAGGCAAACTACCTGGCAGCCCTGGTGGGGGGCTTCTCAACAGTGAGTCCACCGTGTTTGGACAAACACCAACATCTGCCTAGCTTTTTTTGTCAAGGTGGATATGGCAAGTGCATTTAGGTCTTTGGAAGAAAGATTTGGCTTCTCTCTGCTCCCAGAGGTTCTTCATTGTGCTGTCTAGCCTAAATTTTCCATCTTTCTATTCATTCGCCCACTTGGTCACTCAATGGTTGGTGGACAGTGCTGCACTGGGCACAAGGGGAGCCATCAGTGCACAAACCCGATGTCATTTCTGTCTTTGTGGAGTCTGCAGGCTCCTGGGGGTGCGGGGACATGTTAGTTACACAGTAAGGACTTCATTAGATAGAGTTCGCAGAACCTGGCTGCAGAGTACCATTTTGGAGGGGAAGTGGTGAACAAGAGCTTTCTTGTGAAACTGACTTTTTTACTTAGAGCTGAACAATGGGTAGAACTTAGCCAAGTAGAGAGTGGTGGGGAGAACATTCCAGACAGAGGGAATAGCATGCATGAAGCCTCTGAAAGGGGAGGGCTTGGCCGTGTCAAGGGCACAAATAAAACCAGGATGGCCTGAGTCTGGTGGACAAGAAGGGAATGTGGGACGAGATTGCGCATTCAGACCCTGCAGGGCCCATGAGCTACATACAGTCAGATTTAGAATGGGAAGTCAGGAAGGAATGGAAGCCGGGGCGAGGCATGGTCTTATTTGCATCTTTGGACAAGCTCTGTGGTCACAAGGCAGAAAAGTGCCAGAGCAGAAGTGGAAGTCAGGACACCATCAGAAGGCCACTGTGGGTTCCAGGTGAGAGGTCCCCGCGGGGTGGCTAGGACAGGAATTTGAGAACTCTAGGGCAAAATGCACAGCCATTCTGTGGCAAGAGCTCAGCTTTTATCTTGAAAGTTGATGTTCGGTGTCCAATCAGGCTGAAGGGGCAGGAATTGTCACCCAGGTGACAGTAAAGCCAAGGACAGGAAATCAGAGAGGTTGGAACCAGAAGGCTGGAGACTGGCACAGTGCCTTGTGACTCTGTGACCCATCCTATGTTGTAGCCTTGGGGTGTGGCTTCTCCCGGCATCATCTTAGGATTCCTTCTGGCGGGTCACCGTGGCCTCACCTTCCCTTTCTGTAGCCACCCAGCACAGAGCTTTGGTTTGGTTCTGCTTTGCTTTGCTTTGTTTTATGTATCTCTCAGGGAACACTCCCAGAGAATATCAAACTCACATACTTGTCCCACCCCTGCACTCATCCATCAGCCCCAGCGCCCCAGTGTGGCCGTAATGTAGGCTTCTAATATCTGAGCCCCAACCTGAGGCTACTGAAAGAAATAAGAACTAACAATTCGATGACAAGTCCATGGCCCAGCCCTTGTTTGTAGCCTTCTGTCTGAGGTTTACTGCTCTGGGAGCCCATGCTGGACTGCCTTGACGTTGGAGCAGAGGGTGGTCAAAGGAGAAATGTGGGCTGGGTTTTCCTTTAGAGACTCTCTTGTTAAACTCTGAGTGGAGATGGAACATTTCTGTTCTTTTCTAGCTAAGTGCTTCTGTTTGTTGTTACCCCAGATTCACACAGAGCTCTGGTGGCCTGGTTCTTAGGGAGTTGTCATCCTCTTAGGTGCACCTCAAATCATCTCTGATTCACAGTGACCCGCTGACAGCACATCCAAACCTCGCCCTGTCATGCACCATTCTCACAGCCTCTGCATCCTCAAACCTATCATTGTCCTCACTGGGTCAGTCCCTCTCATTGAGTCTTCCTCCCCTTAGCGGACCCTTCACCTTTTCAAGCGCAATGTCCTTTCCCAAGGACTAGCCCCTTCTGACAACATGCCCCAAACAGTTGACTTTCTGGCCATCGCTAACCCGTCTTCATCCATCTCCCACCTCCCCTCCTGCTGGACCTGTGACGATGACACCTGTTGAGGTGAGAGACTGGCTCCTGTAGGAGGGACATTGATGGCCGAGGGCAATGCCAGTAACCAGCCCTGTGACATGCTCACATTCTTGCATGATGTCCCTCCTGCGGGCCCTTCTTTCCTGGTTTAGTCACTGGGGATCAGAGTTCTGGAACCAGGCTGGTCTCGTTGACTTCCCCTGTTCCCCACTTTGCCACACCCTCCCTGCAGTCACACTTGCACACACATTCACACTCACAAAGGCATACATTCAAAACAAGCTGAACCCGTTTGAACCAACATACTGTGAGGATGAGGTCTGCCATGGCCTTGGACTTGAGGAAGCCGAGCTGCTGGCTTTGAGTAAGCGAAACAGCATAGGCTGAGCGAGGAGACCAAGCCCTCTGCTCGGTCCCCCAGTGCCTGTGGGGTCCAGACCTTCACTCCAAGTTCACGTAGGAGCAGTGAGCGCCCTTCCAACTGTGGCACCATCGTTAGAGGGCATGCTGTCCCTTTGTCGAATTGTGATGTGATTTTTTTTTAAAGAGATGAATTTTAGGTTTAAACCTCCTTCCAACACTATAGACGCGCATCCAAAAATTATCCCTAATCTGTCACCACTGATGATCCAAAAATCACCTTTGTCAGTCACATAGTTTTTGGTGGTCGTGGTTTTGGTTTTACTAAATTTGGTGGACTTTTGCACTTTTGCAAGGAGCCCTGGTGGTGCAGTGTTTAAATACATGAGCTGAACAGAGGTTTGAACCCACCAGCCACTCTGCAGGAGAGAGAAGGCGGTCAGCATCCATAAACATCTGTAACCTTGGGGGCTCCGTGGAGTGGTTCTGCCCTGCCCTGTAGGGCTGCTGTGACTCAGAATTCAACTTGACAGCAATGGGTTTTGGTTTAAACCATGATATTAATTTTTACCTTTCAATCAATTGTCTTTCTCTCTTACCGTTTGCACACCCTGGGCATTGATGCCAGTGACATCACAGGTCTCACCTCACATGGAAGAAAATGTGTGCTGTTACTTTTATCTGGATACACTGAGTCACCTAGGACTCACGGCAGCCTTGTGCACAAGGAGAGAAAACCCCGACCAGTCCTGTGCGTCCTCAGGACTCAGGCAGGCCTCAGTCCGTTGCTGGGGACACTGCATGTCCTGAGTGCCTGTGAACCCAAGAGCCTCCTGTTTCAGTGCTGTGCTGGGGAAAACTCCCCACGATTCTGTTTTAATCGGTAGGGTTCGCATGGCCTGGTGTTTGAAAGTTGACCTCTGCTTAGCCTGGAAACCTGACAGCTGTCGTCTCTGGGCGACTCTACTGTGTCTGAGACTCATGGTGTAGATTCTGGCACCGTAATGCCCAACACAGTCAAACCATTGCTGGGGGGCTGGGAATGTAGAACAAGTTAAGCAATAAAGGCTCATCCTACATACAACCAGATAGACCACACTTTGGGAAGCCCTGGTGGCCTGTGGGTCATTTTCTAGGATTGATGAGAGGAATAAAATTGCATGTAAAACAAATGAGATAAACAAGCTCATCACAGCCCCATAGGGCCTTTCCCCGCACCAGCCTGTCCCAAGAGGATAGTAATTGTCAGACTCCCCCTCTCTGACACACAGACCTCGTATTACCATAGTATGGTGCCAGCCAAGAAAAGCCCTCGGTCTGAAGGGGCCCTGCAGGAAGCTGACCTCCTAGTCACTGGTCTCAGGCTGATCCTGATAATAATGGGAGTGTCTCCAGGTGCCATGTCTCAGCCACAGGGGGTTCTGCCAGACTTTGGGGACTTTACACTTTAGGACTTTAGTCAATAAACAGTAATGGACTATGTTCGTGAAGATGGGTTCCTATCTGTCCTGCGCTGGTCTCCAGATATCTCAAGCCTAGTGTGAGGTGGAAAGCCAGGCTGAAGGCGGAACTCAGGTAGAAGCAGAGGCGTGGGGAGCTTCCAGGCTGCCCAGCCTGCAGAGTGAGAGGCCATGAGGACCCTGCTGGCCCAGGGGGTTGAGAGTACCCCACTTGTAGAGGCCACCTGGCCACTCAGCAGTCACCACCCTTCCCTGCCTACTGCCTACAAGTGACTCCCAAGCTCTGGGGGGTATGTTGTGTGCCAGGGAAGCGTGGCCTTGAGGCTGACTCTAGGGCTCAGACACTGTGGTTCTGTGGTCCCAACCAGAAGGCTCTGGACTCACTTCCGAAACCAGAAGATGAAGGGGCTTTCAGATCCAAGACTGGAGAAAGAGATCAGATGTTAGGATTCCCTGATGGCATAGTGGCTGATGAAGGTATCGAGCTTAAACGTCAGCAGTTCAAAGCCATCAGCTACATCTGCTGGGAAAAGACAGACGATCTCTTCCCTTAAAGATTTACAGGCTTGAAAACTCAGTGGAGGGTCACCTTGAGTCAGAACTGATTTGATAGGAGTGGGTCTGGTGGGTTTGGGGAGGATGGATAAGAAGAAACCCACAGGAATCCCATAAACACATGAGACGAATGGTCTGCATGAGTATTCCCGGGATAGACCCCAGGCTGACGCCTGAGCGGCACCCAGCCGACCTCCCTGTCCTCATTTTCTGTGGCGCCCAGTCATTGTTGTCTGTAGGGGTCAGCGTTTATTTAGACAGAGCCCTGACAGTCACTCCTTCCTCCTAGAGTTTCTCGGAGTCAGAACAGACTTGACAGAAGCGGGTTTGGTTTCTTTTTTAATTCTCTCTTAATCTCACTCTGTTGTTATTGTTGTGGAGTCAGAACCAACTCATAGCTGACCCTCCGGCGCGGGTTTTCAGAGGCAGTTAATCACACAGGAGGAGACTGCCCATCCTTCTCCTGCAGAGCAGCTGGTGGATTCGAACTGTGTGCCGTTGGGATTGCAGCCCAGCTTCTTACCACTAGACCACCTGAGCTCCCTAATCTCACTCCAGTGAGACTTTAATGCCACCACTCGTGTCCCTGTCAGCGTCCCCAGGATGTTCAGCTCACCAAGCCTGGTGGCCACTGCTCACCCTCATCCTCCCTGACCCGGAAGCACCTCTTTACCTGGTTGACACTCTCCGACTGTGTTACCGCGCTGCTCCTACTCTCCAGTGACTCCCCACTGCCACATCCTTTCAGTCCTGTTCAAGTGCTAGTTAACAGCATTTATCTTCCTTATTTCTTATTCTTCACTCCGTGTCTTGGCTTCTCTACCGGACGATACTCTCTCTGAGGACTGGAATTGTTGGATCCAGTCGGTTTCTCTAGGACTCTCTCACAAGCACGGTGGTGCACGCCAACAGGAGCGATGAATATTTGGCTCTGGGCGTGGATGAGCCACTTGGAAGACGGGCCGATGTGTGTGCATAAGCGAGAGGAAGAAGTGTCAACACACATGATGCCTCGTGGGGCTGATGGAAAGGATATCAGCTCTCAACGCAGTCACCTGTTTCTACCCTTGATTGTCTTCCACCACAGGGAGCTGGCCACACATCTTCTGTGCTGAACTAGTGTAGTTTACTCTTCACATGAACCACGTACATGTATCAGAAAACATCTGTCAAGAGCCCATGTTGCTCTTAGGAGTGTGACTTCTCATGAATGACAGAAAAGAGCCGGTCTCGGGGTGCCAGCATTTCTCATCTTTGGTTTTGGTGCAGATTTCTTTAAAGCATATACCTTTAGCACAGATGATCTCCATGGCTAACTGTGGCCCCTCTGAGGCGGGCAGGAAGCTCTAATGCTAGTTCTTCCCTCTTGTCTTGCTTTGCAGTGGAAAAAAGAGCTCAGTTGTAATAATAGAGCGGAGAACCACAAGCTTGATGCTCAAAACGCTCATAAAGTTTATAACTGAGAATCATAAACCTTATTTTATATAATGAAACATTGCCCCAAAGTATAATTATCCAAATACTGTTTTTGAACACATTGATTGTGTATTGCAAGCTATTTAAATAGCAGCACCACACAGCAAATTTGGGAGGATTTGCTTTAACATATTTGAAGTCTAATGCATGCAAAATACCTTAAAGTCCTGTTATAGGGAAACTACTAGCTGTAAATTCTGGTGACGTGATTTCTTCCGACTATATACTTAGAATATACTATATGCAATCTACAGTAAACTAAGTTGATAATTATCAAAGCAAATTGGTCATAATTTCTTCTTTAAAATGAAGAGTAGATCTCTAGTGACTTACATCTTCCTGTGCCAAATAGGATCTTTTCATGTTGCCCGGTGGGACCGACCCAGTACTTTCCAGCGTGTTGTTTCCTGCATTGCTTAATGTTTTGTGGTGCCCACATCTCCTACTAGAAAATGAAATTAGAGTCTTGAGGGATCGCTTGCTAGTTTTTGTTTATGAATTTAAAATGTTAATAACCCATAATCACCCAGTCAGGTCAAATAAATAGCCATTGGTATTTTATAAGGAATTCTAGTGGTTCTATGGGAGCTCTTATGGCCTACTGCATAAGCAGTTGTGTTGCCAACCCAAAGACAGGTGATTCAAATCTGTTGAAGACTGAGGGTCCCAAAGAATGAAATAATTTTATAATTATTAATAATGAGACAAACTACCAGGAATGATATAGAACAGAGAGTGTGAAAAACAGGGGGCCAACAGTTCCCATGACTGAAGGCCCCAAGCCATGCTTCTCTGAGTATTTATTTAGAATCATAATGAAGGTAAACAAAGTAAAATCACAAGCAAGTACAAAACAAAAACAAAGGATAATGGTGCCAAGTTCCTCTTTATGCTAATCTCAAGAGGGAGGGATTCATTTGACACAAACTAAGAACAATGTTGACTCCTAGGGAACCCCCAGTACCACAAGGTGACCTTCAGCTTGTATTAAGCTTCCCTCATTTCCCGATACAGCATTTGGTCTACTGTTATTAAATTTGATAGTTGGCTTCCCGCACAAATCCACCAGGGTCTCTGAGGGAGAAGATGAACATTCTTCTTCTATGCAGTTTACAGCCTCTGAAAACCCGCTACTGGGTCAGCTGTGTGTTGGTTCTGCAATGACTGAGTGAGCAGTGCTCTGGTTAAGATTTAAGCTGTTACCAAAAGCTGGGTGGTTCAAACCCAACAACCTCTCCATGGGAGAAAGAAGTCATCCATTCTCATGTAGATTGACAATCTCAGAAACCAGTTCTGCTCTCTCCATCAGGGCCAGCATGAGTTAGAATCAGCTTTATGGTAGTGAATTTGGGGTTAGTCTTTTCTCATAATAGAAGTCTCTATGATGCCATGCCGTTGACCACAAAGAAAGACGGAGTTTCTAAGTCCATTCAAGGCACCCACTGTAAGACACTCCCTTGGAGGGAAAAGGAACTTGTTTACCAAGCTGAACAAAGGTGGACTCTCTGAATACAAATGGCCCCAAACCAAGAAAAAGGCTAGACCAGCCTGACATTGTGGTAGTTTTCTCTTGTCCTCTGGGATGCCAAGTGTAATGGCTTATGTTTGAAGACAAAAGTGGTATGAAAAAATGTGGTTGTTCCTTGACCCATGGATTGAAGAGTTCATGTCTCCTCAGTAATAGGTTGCTTAAAGTGAATTAGGAAGGATAAGCAGAAACCTTGATTGTCTTAAAACTATTTCCCTTCTTTACTTATGATCTTATAGAAGATTATAATTATGTGCAGATTCTTAAAGAGAATGAATATTGAAGCAGCTAGTGACGGGTTTTTGTGTATGTGCATCATCTTTCTGAGAAAACTCTGCCACGTGGCTCCAATACTCTAAACTTCACGTTGGACATTCATAGCATGGTCATTCATAAGGTTGCTCAGTGATTTAATAATAATTAAAATTATTACTTTAATAGTGTAATTTTTACTAAAAGGCCCTCTTGATCCTTTGATGAGCAGACCTTATTCTTTTAAAGAGGCAGTCTTCCGTTGATTACTTTTTGCTCAGTGTTAACCAGGGCAACTTTGGGAATGGTGTGAGGAGTCAAATCTATCTCTCTCACTGACCTTGTGAAATTTTCCATATTTTTTTGCAAGAATTTCAGTTTCATTTTGCAGTCAGTGTGCATTTCGTCACCCTGTTTGTTGTTAAATGACATCAGCCTACAGCCCTCAGGGAAAAGAAGCTTTGCCTAAGTGTGCTAGGGGTATTTGGAACTAGAAGATGGTTAGTGTTTGAGTAGAGACGAAAATGGGAAGCGATCCACCAGTTTGTCAGTGTTTCTGTTCGATTTCTGCTGCCATTTGCTCTTGACTATTCAGTGACTCCGGCTGAAAAAACCCATCCCCTCAAAGACTTGGATGTCAGTGATCCCCATTATCCCCGTGTAATGAATAATTGCACGTCTGATGGTAATACAGTGGTTTGTATTTTTTCCCCCCAAGTATTTTGTCATAAATTCCTGTTTGGACCCTTCGTGGTATGTGGGGCTGATGTCAGTACTCCGTTTCACAGATGGAGAGACTATCGCCCGGAGAGGTCCTAGAACACAGGTCTTCAGGGCTCTGGTAGCCTCGCTGTCTGCCCGCTCCCTATGAATCTCACCCGTGAGATTAAGTCAAAGGAGAATAAATGTGCTTCTTCTGGCAACAGCGGCACAGCATGATATAGAAGTCCCTCCTGGGCTCCTTGCTGGTACACAGGGACTAACAAAAACCCAAGCAAGTCTGCGCTGGAGGACGTGCCGCCAGAGTGCCCCACGGGAGTGGGAATGGATGGCAAGACTTCGTCTCAGGTACTTATCATCTCACACGTTGTCAGGAGGGACCTGTCCGTGGAGAAAGATTACGTGATCGAGAGAGTAGAAGGTCAGTGAAAAGGAGGAAGGCCGTCAGCGAGGTGGACAGGCCTTGTGGATTCAGCAATAGGTTCAGTCATAAAGGCAGTTAGGAAGACAGCACAGTTACGTCATTCACGGGGTTACTGAATTGGCGCTGACTGAGGGGCACCTAACACCGGACCTGGGCCTTCTGACTGTGCTAAAGTCAGGCCCCAAAGATGGGTGGATGGGCACTTGGACTGAAGCTGTTTGCTTTCAGATCTCATAAACTCGCTCTTCTAGCGACGCTATGTAGAAAGGGGTTTATGCTCATGGAGAAGACTTCCCGAGGGAGCATGCATGCCCTCCCATGACCCATGACCCTTTCCCTGCTCACTCAGTAACTCGTCAATTAAGGGGTCGAACCCTGTGACCCCTTGGTGACTATTCTTCCACAGAGCAGCAAACTGGCGGTCACAGTGTGAAAAGGGGGGATATGTTGGCTTGATAAGGTCCCTCTGAATTGCACACAGTTCTAAGATCCTGTTGGCTGTGGCGGTGGCCTGGAGTCTGGGATTTGGACATTTTAATCTACGCAGGCCAGAGAAGTACTTCCTCAGTTGGCAGCAGAGCCTGTGAAGTACCTCAAATTGATGGGGATCCTGAAAGAATCATGATCTGTAGACTTCTAAAAGAACAAACATCTGTCTTGGATGTGCAACGAGAGGGCATCTTAGAGGCAAGGACGGTGAAACTTCATCACACATACTTTGGCTCTGTTGTCAGGAAGGGCCAGTCCTTGGAACAGGACATCATGCTGGGAAAATAGAATATCATGATGCTAAGGAAAGGAAGACTTTTAACAAAGACGGATTGACACCGTGACTGCAACAGGGGGCTTAAACTTAACAGAGATTGTGAGGATGGCACAGGATTGGCAAGGTTTGTGACTACAGTGCATAGAATCACCGTGAGTCGGACTTGTCTCAAGGGCGCCTAGCAAGATGACCTCCAGAATGTTCCCTGGATGAGAACTGTGTTCCTGAGCTAAGTCGGATTTGCTTTTTTGATTGCTAGGACTGTGGCCTCCTCAAAAACTCCAGCCTCAAAGAGGTCACCTTCTAAGGAGGAGAGTTTTCAAGACCCAAGTTGACCTTGCTTTTTATCCTGCTTAAAAAAAAAATCCTTAAGTACATACTCTGAGTATTTGACCTCAGGATTTAAGTATGTGCTGATATCATGATTGAACACAGAGCAGAGATAACGGGCACAGGATAGAACAGAGTCTGCTGTACAGAAGGAAAAAGGAGAGGGGAAGGATTGGGGAACCTTCGACTCCTTCCTCAGTCTTTGACTCATCCATAGATGCCCTTCCCCTGCACCCTGAGCGGAGCTGAAGCTGCTCCCAGCACACTGCTGATGGGATCGTGCTCCTTGCAGCTAGGGCAAAGCGTCAGCATCAGGTGTGGTGCCCTGAAGGTCAAGCTGTCCCAGTGGAATTAGCTGGTGTGACTTGAGAATGTGTCATCAGTACAGTGCACGTAGCATGTCTCCGTGTGTTTAGAGAGATTAAAGACTGATGGAGAAACTCTCTTATAAAAATAACCAAACCCTGCACACCCATGTTTATTGCGTCTTTGTTCACAGTAGCAAAGAGCTGGAAACAACCCAAGTGCCCATCAACTAACAAATATATAGAGAAGCTGTGGTATATTCACACAATGTAATACTATACACCATTAAAAAACAAGGAACTCATGAAATATACAAAATGAATGACCCTGGAGGACATTATTCTGAGTGAAGTATCTCAGTAACAAAAGGGCAAATATTGCATAGCATCACTGTTGTAAAACGGGACTGACATCGGAGTTGAGGGAAGACAGAGAAGCGGGGGAGGAATGATGTATACGGCATTGAAACAGATGAGCGAGAGAACTGTTTAAAAGGGATATATGATTAGGTACTATTGTCACAACAGGAGTCCAGAATGAAGGCTGCATAGTGGAGTGGACTTGAGGGGAAGAATTGTATAACAATGAATGAGTTTTTTCTTTGACTTTTCAAGAAGAGTGAGTTGAGGGGGAGGGGATTGGCAGGGAGAAAAGTGCAACAATAAATGAATGGAAACCCTAAGTCTCTGTAAACTTTGATTAAAATTAATTTTCAAAAAAGATAGAAAGGCAAGAAGCTGCAACTACAATCCCAGAGGTGCACGGTTCGAATCCACCAGATGCTCTGCCGGGGAAGGAGGGGCAATCTCCTCCTGTACCAGTCAGATCTGATTTGACGGTACACACACACACACACACAAATAATAAAAAAAATAAAATTAAAAAAAAAAGATAGAAAGGCTTTTTTCTATATTTCTAAACATTCTGCACTTTTTTGTTAATCTGTCCTGGTCCTTTGTTGCTTGTCCAGTTGACCTTTTTCTTAGTGACTTCTAATCGCTCCTTACATAGGAAGGATATTAGCCCATCTTCCATCACATGCTGTTGTTGTGATTGCTGTTGAGTCGAGTATGACTCATAGCGACTCTGAACAGTAGCTCTGAACTCTGTCCTAGCCCATCCTTGTCACCCTCAACACTCTTAAGTCCATTCCCACAGACACTAATGTCAGCCCATCTTGTTGGGGTCTTCCTCTCCTTTGCTGACCCTCCACCAATCATTTCCCAAGGAACAGCCCGGCCTAACAACACGCCCAAAGCAAGAGAGTTAAAGCCTGGCCATCTTTGCCTCCAAGGAGCACTTAGGCTGTAGCTTCTCCAAGATGTACCCATTGTTCTTTTGGCAGGCCATGGGATATTCAGTGCTCTTCTCCAACACCACAGCTCAAACGCATTGGTTCTTCACCTGCCATCCTTATTTCTTATCCAACTCTCAGATGGATTGCAGGTAATTGGAAAGACTGTGACTTGAATCAGGTGCACCTTAGTCTTTAAACTGTCATCATTGTTCTTCAGGACTTTGGAGAGATCCCTGACAGCAGACTTCCTAGTGCTATTTATCTAAAAATTTTCTGTCGTATGTATTATTCTTTTTCTCCCATTTCATTTGCCTTGTAATTTATTGAATGTTTTTCTCCTCTCAGAATGAAGCCTTTACATTTTTTATGTAGCAAAAGACATCATGTTTTATCTTTTTTAGACTTTGCCTACAACTGAGATTTTGTACATAAAACATAATTATTTTAATATCCTGCTAACAATTTTATGGTTTTCTTTTATTTTTTTGCATTTTTAATTAAGATTTTAACATTTACTGATAACTTGGATTTCTTCTATTCATTTATTGTTGCATATTTTCTTCCCTAACTCACCCCCCATTCACTTTTCTCTTAAAAAAATTCTTTTATTGTTGCACAGTTTCCTCCCCGCTTCCCAGTCAGTTCACTTGGCTATGGACCTCTTATTCTGGACTGTTGTCATGCAAATAATACCTAATCATATATTCCTTTTAAACAGTTCTTTCCCTCATCTGTTTCAATGCAGTATACATGATTTATCCCCTCTTTCCTTAGTTCCCCCCAAACTCCCATGTCTGTCCTGTTTTATAACAGTCGCATGCAGTATCTGTCCTTTTGTGACAGAGATATTTTGCTCATTATAAATAGGGTCACCCATTTTGTATAATGTTGCATGAGTTCCTTGTTTTTCAATTCTGTGTAGTATTCCATTGTGTGAATATACCACAGCTTCTCTGTTCATTTATTGATGGGCACTTGGGGAGTTTCCATCGCTTTGCTATTGTGAACAATGCAGCAATAAACATAGGTGTGCATATATCACCCTGGGTGGCCGTTCTGGTTTCTTCAGAATATATTCCCAGAATATATTGCAATTGCTAGGTTAAATGGTATTTCTATTTCCAGCTTTTTGGGAAAGCACCATACTGCCTTCCAGAATGGTTGCACCATTTTACACTCCCACCAACAGTGAAAAAGGGTTCCAGTTTCTTCACAACCTCGCCAGCATTTGTTGTTTGTTGCTCTATTGAACTTTGCTATTGTTACTAGAGTGAGATGATATCTCATAGTTTTATAGTTTTAGTTTATAATGCATAAATGTTTTTAACTGTCAGGAATATTTTTAGTAGTAAAAGCAAGATAGAAATTTGAGCTCCCTGAGTGATAGGGAATGGCAAAGGACACACCGACAAAGGAGATTAATCAGAACTGACTTTGACAAGCACTGTGGCAATTGGACAATTAAAACAGACATTTGGATGGCGGGGAAGAAGAACAAACTGGGGAGTAGGGTGGAGAGAAGGGTGCGGCAATGAAGGAGTGAAAGCCCAGAATCCCTGTGAATGTTCATT
>NW_006399751.1:294927-415521 GCF_000299155.1 Elephantulus edwardii
GCCATCCCCTTTTCCTTATGAATCAGGGTGAAGTCTCTCTCAGGGAGGAGTGATAGGGAATGGCAAATGATACACCGACAAAGGAGATTAATCAGAACTGACTTTGACAAGCACTGTGGCAATTGGACAATTAAAACAGACATTCGGATGGCGGGGAAAAAGAACAAACGAGGAGGGTGGAGAGAATGGTGCGGCAATGAAGGAGTGAAAGCCCAGAATCCCTGTGAATGTTCATTGAAACAAATAAAATTTAATAATAATTAAAAAAAAAAAGAAATTTGAGCTCCCGCCTCCCTCCCAGATGACTCAACAGTGGTCCCACCATAATGATGGAACAGTTTCTCTTTTGCTGCTGATTTAAAATGCTGCCTTCCACTCAGATCACAGTTTTTTAAAGAATAAATAAAGTCATACTTTTATCACTTATTGTTCATTTAAGAGTGTGTGTATGTATGTATATATATATATATGTATGTATATATATATATATGTATATATGTATATATGTATATATATGTATCTCCCTTTTATTTTTTCTTGATTCTATAGCAAGGAAATAAAATTTTTATTAGATTATGTTGTTATATGTTGTCGAGTTGAACAAACTCATAGCAGATCCTCCTGCAGGTTTTTAGAGGCTGTAAATTCCACAGGAGGAGATTGTCCCTCTTTCTTCCTCAGAACGGCTAGTGGATTTGAACCACTTGCCTTTGGGTTGACAGTGCACCTCCTCCCACTAGACCACGACGCTCTCTGTTCCGTTCCAAGGAGCTCAGGTGGTGCTGTGTTAACACAGTGAGCTGATTCAAGCCCCCCAGCTCCTCCGCAGAGAGTTGTAGGTCTCTGCTTCTGTAAAGATTTACTGCCCTGGAGACCCTGGGGGGGCAGCTGTCCTCTGTACTGCAGGGTTGCTATGAGTCAAAATTGGCTCAAGGACAGTGGGGCTTTGGTTACATTCGAGCCAAGATTCTGCTGGAGAAAAAAAAGGGTAGGACCAGATCCACCTTGTTGACACTGGAGAAACACAACTGAGTTGACTTTCAGATGCTGGGGCTGCCTAATGGCGCTGGGCCCTGAGATTCCTGAAGTTGAATGGCTGGAACAGGGAGGAAGTTTCGGCCACTGGTAAACCCACGCCGGCCACAGGGCCCCGCAAGCAGGTCTGTGGCCGGCCCAAAGTGGGCGACCAGGCGGTCATGGAATGGCAGCGATTTCAGCCGAGGAGGGCAGGGAGGGGCGGCTGTGAGCACCACTGCAGCTGGACGCTGGCCTTCGGGTGGGTCTTGTGTATCTTTCCTGCTGGGTGACCACAGCCTGAGCTGGAGGAGGAGCCCGCAGGTCTGAGTTCCTGCCCGAGCCACCTGAGGCCAGGAAAGCAGGGAAGCACCGTGTTTGCTGAGAGAGAACCTGCAGCTCTCTTGAAAAGCCCTGTAAATCCCAGACTTTTTGTCCCTCTGGCAAAGGGAACTGGTACTGGTTCCCCACCCTCCATTCTTTTCATCAGAATTGCATGAAGATCTTAATGAAAAGAGATTCTTGGGACTTTCTGGGGTGCTGGAAATGTTCTAAATCTTTATTTGGGCTTTAGCCATGGCGAGCGATCTATTTGTCAAAAGTTACCAAAGTCTCCACCCAAGACCTGTGCATTTTTTCATTATATGAAAAACACACTTACATTAAAAAAAAGAAAAAGGCAGGAGGCAAATAAATTTAACAGCAGTTTGTTCATCGCCTTTCAAGATAATGGTCTTGCCATGGGAAGTTAGATGTTGTGTTATACAAGCCTTTTCAAGATTGCTGCTTAAGTAAACCTTAACATATAAAGGAGCCCTGGTGGATAGTGTTGGGTTGCTAACCAGAAGGTGGCTGGTTCGAATCCACTAGCCACTTTACAGAAGAAAAACGAGGCAGTCTAGTTTTTCTTATGATTTATAGCCTCAGGAATCCAATGGAGGATCACCATAAGTTGGAAACGACTAGACGAAAGTGGGTTTGGATTTTTTAAAAGTAGTAGGAAAAATAGGAATAGTCAGGTCTAGGTAGTGGGGACATAGGTATTTATAGTGGTATTTTTTTTTCCAACTTTCCTGTATGTTTTAAATTTTCCGTAATGAGATGTTGGGAGAAGAACTGGTTACAGCATGGAAATCACACGTCTGTGTGATCAGCTCCTAAGATGAAGAAAACAAAAGAAAACAGCTGCACCTGATGTGTGGCTTGTAGCAAAGAGCTGAATTTCCAGTGGTGTCATTAAACAGACGTCGCTCGGGTGACGTAGATGGAAATTACTATGGCACATACTGGAAGACCGTAACATTTCAGAAAAATGGTCCTGGAAGTGACACAGATTCTCGTATTGGACTCAGGTTCAAAGTATGAGCACATCTGAACAGCCAGGACACAGAAACAATCCTAGTGGTCATCAACAGATGACTGGATAACAAAACGCGGTTTGCCCATACCCTACAGTATTCTTCAGCCACGAAGAGAAATCCAGTTGTGACAGATGTTGTGACACGTGTTACGACAAGGGCGAGCCTTGGAAACATGGTGAGTGAAATAAGACACAGAGACACAGGTTTAGAGTGTCCGGCTTGTGCCAGGCCACCCAAGGCATCATCAGCCAGTGGCCTCAGCTTAAATATCCTCAGGCGTGACTGGCAGGGGATGTATGACAGGTGGTAGAAGAAGGAATTGTTTTAACCTTGAAAATATGAGAAGTGACTAAGCAGGCGGATGTTACTGTTGCCATTGTTGTGTTCCATAAAATGTGTCAGTGGTATTTGTTTTGTGCAGTAACATTTACCATTTTGCAAATAGAACAGCAATTCTTTTTCTTCCTTAAATTATGAATTGGTAGGTGGCCTGTTGTTTAGCTGGGAGTTGAGTCACACGAATGGTTTAAGTGTTAGACTTGGCGGGTGACTAAGGGCCATCTTCTCATGGTGTGGTGAGTAGGAGAGTGAGGAGGTCCAGCAGTCCCTACCAGACCAGTAAGCTTGGTGTGTTAGGACTTTGAGCTTTGTTCTACGTTTTGCTCCCCCTCTATAAGGGAGTTCTATGGTGACCCCTTTCAGAGCAGTCAGCAATGACAGCGGGGCACCATCTAGTTCTTCTGGTCTCATGGCTGTGGTGACTGACATCCAGTTAGTTCCCAGGATGCTTTGCTTTTTTCAGGCATGAGGAGACCAGTAGATAGCTACATCTTAGATGGCCACTTAGATGCTTTTAAGATTCTTGTTGTAATTCACCAAAGTTGGATGTAGAATGTTGTCTTTGTGGACTGTATTATGCCAGTTGAGGAGACCTGATGTCTCCTAAGACTGTGACCCTGAGTTCCCAGGCCCGGTGACTCATTTCCTCAAGTGTTAAGTTATGGCTAACAAGTTTTCATAATTTTGTCCCCGGTTTGCTCTCCTGTATACACCTGGAACTGTTTACAGCACACACAAATATCTATGTAGAAACATCATACACCCAAACTATAGGAGTGTAAGCTCTGACGGCAGGAAGGGGTAGGATAGAAGGATTAGTGGAAATCAGAATTACAGGAAGTTGGAAAAGACAATTACATATTATTATTAATACCGTAAAATAAAATGTGTGTGGATAGTTGTACAAAAAACGAGTTTGCTTTGTAAACTTTCATGCAGATCACACAGCACAGAGAAAAAAGAACTGCATGGTCATGTGTGAGTTATTTTTTCTATCTAAATGGTCTTTGCTATCACTTGTTATGCATCAGAGAGTTGGACAATGACTAAGGAGGATAGAAGGAGAATTGATGCCTTTGAGCTGTGGTGCTGGAGAAGAGTATTGAGGGTACCATGGACTGCTAGAAAAACAAACAGATTCATCCTGGAAAGGGTCAAACTGGGCGGCTCCTTGGAGGCAAGAATTCTGAGGCTCTGTCTAACATACTTTGGACATGTTGTAAGGAGGGACAGGTCCTTAGAGAGGGACATCATGCTTGGGAGGGTGGAGGGACAGTGCAGGAGGGGAAGACCCTCTATGAGGTGGAATGATTCAGTGACTGGGGTGATCGGGATGGGTGTGTCAGAGGCAGTGCGATTGGCACAGGATAGAGCAGGATTTAGGGCTGTTGTACATAGGATCGCTATGAGTTGCACATGACTCGACAGCACATAACAACAACAACAAATGAAATTATTAATTTTTTAATTTTTTCCCCATCTCATTGTTAGATGCTTTCATGTTTTACATTATTATTTTTATGTTCATTGAGTTATTTTGTTGAATCTTTAATTTTTTCATTTCTTCCTGAGAGGGGAGGGAGGGAAACACTTAGATCATTGGTTTAACACTGTCCATGATGGTTTTTTTGTAAATTAATCTTCCTTTGTCTCTTAAAAAAATAGTAGAGTACGGTGCACTGAGGAAAGTCACTATGGATTGAAGAGTTACACTATTGATTTTAAATCCGTTTTATTAGAGAGGGTGGGGGTAGCAGATGATCATGTATGGTTTAGGTTATGCTTAGGGAGAGCACATTCTCCAAGGCTGCCTGAGGTCCAAGTTCAAGATTAAGATGTAGACATGGTCCCAGCACATCCACACAGAGAGAAACTTTCAGGAAATCTTTTCCTGTAAACCCTTGATGCGAGTCCTCACTTGGACCCAGGCCCCAGCCATCCTGTACCTGTAACCCTGGGAAGCGTTTCGTAAGCAGTCCACCCAGGTGGGGCTTGGAGAACCCCCTCAATCATCCCAAACATATCCAGCTCCAGCTCTTCTTCCCCCTCCCGCGCGGTGCTCCCCACAGGTCAGTCTCCCCAGAGGTGTCTCCACACCCCTAAGTTGGGCATTGGCTGGGAAAAGCCAGCGCTGCTCTTCACTCTTGGAAACGTTGACCTAAACTGAGTTGGAGCCTGGACAAGTCTGTGTGAATGACTGTGGTCCAGCGCTGGATTTGGTAAAAAATGTAGTTTACGGTTCTGGAACTCCTGGGGAATGGTGATCACTTAGGAAGCTCAAACCCTTCCCCTCGCCCCCCCCATGTCCTGGGTGGCCAACCTCTGTGTGCTTCTAGAGTCCTGTGACAAGGTTGCTGATGATATCGTCCCAGGGTGTCGCTCCTGGAGGAGAGACAGTGCCGAAATGCAGGCCCCCAGGGGCTGGTGCCGTGTTGTTTAGATTTGGGGTTTTTTAAAGGTATTGCACTTGTCGTGTATCGTCTATACAGATTTGCACTGCTAATCCAAAGGCAGTTCAAGTTCACACTCATGACTCCTCTGGAGACAGATGGACAATCTTTCCCTTCCTGGATGATGGACAACTTCCAGTTGACTGGAGGGTCAACTGTGAGTCCCAACTCGACTTCAGTGAAGGGATTTCTTTGAGAGGTAATAGTGTTAGCTTTCTTTACAGTTCATTTTTAAATTGAGGTTTGAGTGGAAGTTCCGAGAACAAATGCGTTTCCCATTCAACAGTTTATATCACATTTTGTTTCATGGCATTAGCGGCGGTCCCTTCAGTCCGTTGGTGCTCCATCCATTCCTTCCTATGTTCCCGTGGCTGGTTAACCTGGTTTCTGTCCCTTCCTGCTTTCTGAGCTTTGTTTTTGGGCACAGGCTGCCTTCCGGCCTCATGTGGTTGACTGTTCCGGGGAGCACTTTCCTAACCAGGGTTAGCATTCACTCTATAGCTTATCTGGCTGCTAGGTGATCCCCCCAAGACTAGGACACTCTTGAGCTTTCTCTCCTCACCTCCTGCTAGGGAGGAGAGTGGAGTTGGGTCCTCGTCCTCTCACCGAGAGCTTCAGATTAGTGCCCTCTGAGCCCCAGACTAACCATGGGAGGAGGCATGGTTGACTTGCTTGAGGGCTCTGTGGCCTGTCACTCCCAGGTGTGGCCTCCTAGTGGGACCTCATGACTCCGAGGGTAGCGGGAGCACCCCTGGCTGCGCCTGGCCTCTGTTGAGAAGCTGGTGTTGCAGAGGAACAGATGAAGAGATGGAGGTCACTCCTTGGGGTCACTGAGATGAGTTTGTTGACACTTAAGGCTTCTTCCCCAAAGAAGCATCTGGCCAGGGCCCTCTCTGGATCTGAGATGTGTAGATGTGGCTGGGAGGAGTTTGAGATCTGTAGATGTGGGGGAGGAGTTTGAGCTCCATGTGATCTCAGTGAAGTTCGGCCTCCTGCCTCCTTACAAGTCCCACCAAGGCTGCAGACCTAGGATGGATGGGACCTGCTTCCAACAGAAACCCACCTAGCATCTTCCTACCAGGACTGCCCCTTCCTACCTGCCCTCCTGTGGGCCTCCATAGGGTAGGGACAGCTGGACACGGGGCCTGGGACACCATCTCATTTTAGAAAAAGGGTTTTCAGGCCAGCCTGCGGCTGGGGGATGAAAGGCCATCTGTCCATCCAGTGGTGCCCAGCCCCAGCTCTCCCGAACAACATTCCTTTATGCGGCTCCCCCGCCTCCTGCAGCCCCCGCCCCTCAGCACACTGCCTCCTTTCAGGCCACCTCTATGGTCAGCTTGTTTGTTTGTGGAGCAGGCGCAGGCTTTCTGTTGTTCTCACTTCTCTCCCCCTTGCGCCTTCCAAGCAAACCCTCTCTAAAGACGTCAGGGCCTGGGGAGTCGGGGGACAGCTTGGGGCTAAGGAGAGACAAGGTCATGAGTGTAGGGGCACCCCAGGGAACCCTCCAAGAAGGGAGAGAGAGCGCATGAAGAATGCTAGTGGGCGCAGCCCTGGGGCAGTGCCAGCTGCCAGCAGTCACTTGAGAGCTCTTGAACAAGTGGCTTGGTCCTCTCTGCCTCATTTTCCCCTACTTGCCTGCCAGTCTCTCAGGCAGAGTGGTAAGGGATGGGCTCTGGGGTCAGGGGGAGGATGAGGAGGGGCCCTCTGTTCTCACTAAAAGGGGCTGTGCTTTGCCTGACCCTGTTTCCCAACAACATAACAACATCACCATGTGGAGGAAAAACTGGTGGGGAGGAGCTTCTCAGACTCAAAGAAAAGGGGCCCAAAGCACCCCTGGCTGTTGGAGGAAGAGCAGTGGAAGTGTGGAATGCCCTCCCCACAAGAGCTAGCTGTGTGGACAGTCCACCGTGGGCCGGCACGTGAGCTTTGTTGACCAGAGAGCCTGGCTTCAGCCCACCGCTGCCTCCTGGGCGTTGAAAGAGATAGGGACTCTTGTCTCCCTATCTTTGGGATGATCTTGCTTGTACTCTCCCCTGGTGGAATTCCTTCTCCCTGGATCTTAATCCCATGGGAAAACTTGGATAGACCTTTCCTCTGGGAAGGGAGACCCTGGAGGGAACAATCTTGTTTCTGTGGACTCTTACCTGCATATCTGGTCTCTGCCATAACCTTCTCCTTGGTTGTCTTGTCTCCACCATAGCCTTCATGGACTGGTGTCCGCCATGGCTTTCGTATTTGTTCTCTTTTGTAGACCTGGTCTCTACCATGGCTTTCATAGACTGCTGTCCATCATGGTTTTCATAAATTTATTCACCTTTCTCAGCCTGGTCTCCAGCATGGCCTTCATGACTGGCTCTTTCTAGGGGAAGAGAACCAGTGAAGTTCCAACATTGGCCTCTGATTACCACGGAAACTCCAGGCTGTAGTGAGGAGGAAGCCCAGGGACAAGCTTCATTGAGCCTTGTGGGGCCCAGGCTCCCTGGTGCCATCCAGTCTGTCCCTTACCCCAGCAAGTGATTCAGTTCAGCTGACTTCACAGTCCAAGGTGCAGTCAGGGTTCCCTGTTGTGAGAATTGTGGGAGAACAAAATCCCTCTCACCCCATCTCTGCCCGTCCCCAGCCTCTTGTTTCGTGGACCTGCCAGGGCGGAAAGTCTGTAGCTTACCCAGAGGTTTCACACTGCTGCCCAGGGGTTTGTATTCAGACATGTTGATATGGCCCTTATTATTTGTATGTTTGTTTTAAATGTGAATTGAATTTCAAAATCTAGAGATTTTTCATAAAATCTCATTTTCTAGCTTTTCTTAAACATGAGGTCTGACGACACTCCGTCTCCCTCCTCACATGGCTTGGACCTAAGTGAGGACTACCCCCAATGGCAGAATCTGATTCCTAGTTAACTGCAGTCCACGCCATTCCCTATTACCTCCTTTATATCAAGATCATGAAACAGTGACTTTGAGTGCTGAACTTGGGCTATTGTATTTCTTTTTTTTTTTTTTTTCTCGGTACCAGTATCTCCAGCAAAAGGACGCCATTTGTTTTTCTTCATTATTACTTGAGTGAATTCACAGAGCAAATTGTTTTCTCATTCAGTCACTCACATGCATCCTGTTTTATGGCATTAATTACAATGCCTACAAAGCACCTTCACTTTTCCCATTTCTTCCTTGGGAGTCTCATTTCCGTGAATCCTTCTATCCGATCCCTTCCTGCCTTCAAAATGTACCTTATGCTTTAAGGAAAATTAGAGTGTACAATCTTCATTTGTTTAGTTTTTGTTTTTTTGGATCCTCCAACAGCTTTAATAATTTCCTTTCTGGGAATGTTGGGACCTTATTATAGCCAGAGAGCTGGCAGGATTCCAGGAAGCTGTGGCCTCAGTATGGGTCATTAAAAGGGTACAAAGGGTGCCCAGCATCTCTCGGGACTCGCTTCACATCCAACACAAGCATGGGCACGAGGTATTGACAGTTTTTGTTCAGAGCATCTAACTGCTTCATCTCTTTTGGGGTGAAGCTGAAGTCAAATACCTGAATGTTCTGAAGGATTCGGGAAGGAGTGATACTCTTGGGATCGCTTTCCGCAGGACTTGCCACCTGATCACGACCTGAGCTGGAGATTGGTTGTATCGTTTAGCCAGTTCCTGGACCACTAGCTCTTCAAGCAAGACAGTCTCATTAGGGTCTTGCCGAGAACGATCAGGGGAGCCCAGAGGGCTATAAGCTGTCACTTCCTGACCACAGGCATGGCAGTGAGCTGTCAGCTCTTTCTGAGCAAGGTACGGGTGGCGTTCCACCTGCAGGACGGCGGGGCACACAGAGGCCACACTGAGCACATCATCAATCTGCCGCCTGTTGAAGTTGGACAGGCCCAGTGCCCGCACCGGTCCCTTGGCCACCATGTTCTCCAGAGCCTTCCAGGTCTCCTTGTGGTGGGTAGAGTCAGAGCGAATAGTCCCATCAGCATTCTCAGGGAAGGGTTGTCTCCTTGCTCAAAGGCATGAGGCCAGTGTATCAAGTACAGGTCCAAATACTCCAGCTGGAGGTCAGCCAGCGTCTTCCGAAGGGCAGGCTCCACGCCCTCAGGGTGGTGTTTGGTGTTCCACAGCGTGGATGTCACAGACAGCTTCTCACGTGGCACCACCTTGCCTGGTCCCACGTTCTCCTTCAGGGCCTCTCTGATCTCAGTCTCATTGCCCTAGATAGCAGCACAGTCAATGTGACGGTAGCCAACACTCAGGGCATATTTAATAGCTGCTTTCACCCAGCCAGGCACACTGTGCCCAGTGCCCAGTCCAATCTGGGGCGTCTTCTGCCCAGTATGCAAGAGGACACAGGAGGCAGCCATTGCTTTCTCTGCACGGACCCTGAGCGTGATTCCTGCTTAGCGCGGTACCCAGCTCGAAGTCCAAAGGGCTTGATAGCAGGTGTCAGGGAAGGGACGGTGTCTGCAAGGGAAGTCACACCCACAATCTTCATGTGTAACGTGAAGAATATTCCTACATGTTTTATATGCAGAAAAATTTGGTCTTTGTTATGAAACTACACTCTTCCTGGTTCATTCATTGGTGTCATCTGTTTAACCTCTGAAGGTAGCTTTGTGATCCCCAGTGCACTTGCAAGAGACAAGTGACTTCCGTTTCCAGTAGCCATGTCCTCACGTCATGCAGCAAGATGGTTTTGAAGCAGCTCTAGATCTATGTCTTGTAGTCTAGAAAGGGAATCTTAGCATCTAGAGCTGAGGCGTAGGATCTAGAACTATGTCTGTGGGGTTGAGGATGCCTCTGTGTTGCCTAGAGCCCTATCCTGGAGTCTAGAACTGTGTTTGTAGAGTCTAGAACAGAGACTGTGGGGACTGGAATAGTCCTGGGATGTAGAATTGTGTGTGTGGAATCTGGAACTGTTTGAGCGTGTCTTCGCAGCTAGAACTCTGCTTTGAAGTCTAGAACTGGTTCTTGGTTCTCGAGCCAAATTTGTAGGGTTGAGAACTGAGGCTTGGAATCTAGAACCTGGTCTAAAACATCTAGAACTGGGCCTTGGGGTCTAATGGTAGATGGCCAGGCATGTGACCCTGAATTTTTCCCTACCCCAAGCTTCCAGCTTCCTCTCATAGGCTGCCTTCCCAGGGACAATAGCTGGGGGAACTGCCTGGGCATCTCAGAGAGCTGGGACAGCACCAGAATCCACAGATTCCCACCACGGCTGATTTTTTTTTTAAGGTAGATCTCCAGGTCTTTCTGTTGAGAAGCCTCTGGGTAGATTCCAGCCTCCTACTTTTGGTCTAGCAGCTGAGCATGTTAACCTTTTGTATCACACAGGGACTCTGGCAGAGCCTAAGGAGAACCACTTGCCATCGTCAGCCACCGTATTACTCAGCGTGCCCAGGGCTCTTGGTGCAGGTTAGTCCAGCCAGTCTCCTTAGTGGAGCCCAGTGCGCTTTCTTCCTGCCTGACCTTTTCTCTAAAAGTAGCCACAAGGAAGTCAGACATGGATGACTCCACTCACTTTGGTGGCCTCCCCAGGTCTTGGTCTCCAGAGCCTGAACAGTCTACCTATCAAGGTGAGATGTGGGCATTCAACAAATACATGATTACTGACCTTGTACCAGTTACCAGGGACTAGCCGTGAGTCAGACAAGCAAAACCCTTGTCTTCGTGGAGCTTACCTCCAAATAAACAACCAGCACCTAAATAGGTAAGGCATGCAAGATACTTTCCACCCTGCTAGGACTCACCTGTTCCTCACCTACAGCCATGGGGTGGCCACAAAAGTCCTCTAGTCTCATCTCCCACTTACCTTTCTGAGGTGGAGAGATCAGAACACTGGATGCTTCTTCAGAAGCATTTTGTTTCCCTTAAACAGCCACAGGTCCTTCAGGTGGACCCAACACAGGTGACAAAGGGTTTGGGCACCCCCTCACAGGCTACACACCTTAACATGAGGGCTGATCATTCTTCTGAAGGCCACTGTAAGTCTGCAGACAAAATTAATCAACTCCCTTACCAAATAACAAAACATACTCAACCTAAATGTATTCACCCAGAACGCTTTCCAAATACTTAAAAAGAACACTTTTCACTCAGATACTTTTGGCTTGCTTCCAGGATCAGGAGAGTCTTTTAAATAATGCATTGTGGAAGTTTCCAGGAAACCTTTTTTATTTAAAAAAAAAAAAAGCCTTCTGAAGTTTGAGTTGTACCTTAGTGCCCAGGAATGACCTTTACACATTTCTGATTCATGGATGGTGTTTGTGGAATTCGCGGGTGAGTCCAGCTCAGCTATAAAATAAACATGGTGAATGGAAGTCTGGAAAACATGGCCCAGATCAGTGCATGGGGCTGGGTTCCAAGCAGTTCCTCGGCAGTCCTATCCCTGCTGAGGTTCTGATGGGAGCAGCTACCAACGAGGAAATGGGTGACCATTTTCAGAAAAGTCTTTGACTTGTCTACCTGTCGAGAAAGTAGACGAAAGACGCTCTGCGGGATTCTGCTGTGTCCCCGCCCCCGAGGCTTTCTGTACCTTGAGTTGTTTCTGTGGCGGGAGAGGTCCATGTGATGCTCTGGCAGTCTTTATAGTCTCCTTGCATGTTAGAGTTGGGTGAAGTCTTGTGACAATAACCTGGGATTCTGCCAGCAAGGGCTGTGGTCCTGATGAGGTCACCCAGACAACCTTGCTCCATATGGTCAATGTAGTAGTTGATTTGTCAAAAGCCATATCACTCACCACACCCCTTCATAGTGACTCCCAAGACCTTCAAGTCATGATTAAACTTAGGAGAAGGAAGAAGGAATAGGAAACTGTCTCCTTGAGAAGTCCTTGACTCTGGTATTAAAAGGCAAGAACTTCCCTTTCCTTTCTCCCTGCCTCTCACCGCCTTTATTTCATCACCTTTGTTTCATAGGCTGTGGTTTAACCCTAACCCTGTGCTACTCCTTAGGCAGAAGAACTTAGTGATTCAAGGAAGCCCTTTTGGGAGAACTCTTGACCTTAGGCCTTCCACGCCTAAGAGCCGTGATCTTCCACTTCCATCATTTCATCTAGAGTGTTGCTAGTTGGATGAAAAAGTTGTAGGGATTGATTTCCACTTTCAGCCAATTTCTCTGTGAAACTCAATTCCCAGTAATTTTTTTAAAAGAAAAACCTAGATCAAGTGAACATTTATCCATTTCTTATTTCATACCAATTAGGGAGTTCTAGTGGCCTAGTTACTGTTTGGACTAAGAGGCAGTCATCAGAAAAGAGCAATGCAACACTGCATGGTTCCGACTTAGGAAGAGAGTGCATCAGGGATGCATTTTTGTCTCCATACCTTTTCAATCTGTGTGCGGAACATAACACCCGGGAGGCTGGACTTTATGAAGCGGAGTGTGGGGTCATGTCATCGAGGGTCTTCACTCATTCTCAGGCATTGGCTGCGCCATCTTTGTTTCTAAGGAATGAATGGCTGGATTCCTCCCAAGACCGATTTGTTTGTTCTTTTGACAGCCGATATTCACCAGTCTTTGTGAGCATCACATTTCAAAGGCGTCAGTCTCTTCTTTGGTCTTCCTTATTGATCGTCCAGCTTTTGTATTTCTATGTTGTTGTGGTTATGTGCCATCAAGTCTCTTGTGAACCCTGCCCTGTCCGGAGCCAGTCTCGCTGTCAAAGCCTGAGTTGTGAGACTACTCCTCGCCTTAGTCTCCTTGTCTTAATCAAATGACTGACCATTGTTTTTGTTGTTAGGTGCCCAGGACTCATAGTAAAGCCATGAACAATCGATCTGAACCTTGCTGTATCCTGCACCTCAAAACATCCGTCCCCCTCCTTGTTAAAATCTGCATCTCCTGGAGGGTCTTCCTACTTCATACACTTGTCAGAAAGATTAGATTTACAGGCACAGAGTAAGCAGTCACCAAATAGTCATCTCTGTCATCATTTGGACAAAAGAATAGAAAATGATGTTGTTGTTGTTATGTGCTGTGGAGTCGCCTGCAACTCACAGCAACCCTCTGTACAACAGCTCTAAACCCTGCTCTATTCTGTGCCAATCTCATTGTCTCTGACACACCCACCCCTATTACCTCAGTCACTGAATCAATCCATCTCATTGAGGATCTTCCTCTCTTACACTGTCCCTCCACCCTCCCAAGCATGATGTCCCTCTCCAAGGACCTGTCCCTCCTTACAACATGTCCAGAGTATGTCAGACGAAGCTTCAGGATCTTTGCCTCCAAGGAGCAGCCTGGCTCCATCCTCTCCAGGACGAGTCATTCTTTTTAGTTAGACTGAACATAAGGGTATAGCAAGAAACTTTTCTTTTTGGCATCATTGAGTCATTGCTGACTCTGGGAGATAACAGGGAGCTCTGGTAGCCTAGCGCCAAGAAGCTGCACTGTAATCCCAAAGGCACACAGTTTGAATCCACCAGCTGCTCTGTGATTTGATTTACTACCTCTGAAAACCCACTGGATGGTCAGCTAGGAGTTGAATCTGACTCAGTAGTACACAACAACAAAAGTCACAATAGACAAAATGCCACCTGGCCCCTTGCCCTCATCACAATGAAGTGAGTCTGAGGATTTTTGTTTTCTCTTTATTGGTATTTTACCAATACCGAAGGCCATTATCTTTGATCTTTACCAATAAGTGCTTCCAATTTTCCTCACTTCCAGCAAGCAAGGTTGTGTCCTAGCACATTGCAGGTTGTTTATGTATCTTGCTCTGGTCCTAATGCTGCCCGCTTCTTCACACAGTCCAACTTCTTGGACTCTTTGGTCAAAGTACTGATTTAATAAGTATGGTAAAAGGAGAGAGTTTGGAAATGCCGAAGACTTTGAATCTAGAATAAGGTGACTGACAAAGAATGGCCCTAAATGGCATTGAAGGCGATGGCAGGGATTACATACAGATTGTGGGCAGTTGGAAACCTCTCTAGGGCAAAAAGCAAGGTCATTATCAGAGGGAAGTACACTTGAGGGTCTTCTGAACTAGTACTCACACCTCATTGCTTGGTGGATGAATGAGAGCAGTTGGTATGGATGAGGTCTTCATGGTGGGGTTGGGTTGCCATCATGTTGTCCATGACTCATAACAGTCAACAACAAATCAGAACCTTGCCCTATTCTGCACCATCCCCATGACCTCTGGCATGCTCAAGTTCATTGTTAGAGTCGCTGTGTCAATCCAGCTCCTTGAAGGTCTTCTTTATCTTTTGTTGACCCTCTGCCTTTCCCAGCATGGTATCTCATTATTGTTGTTATGTGGCATCCCGTTGAATGTGGCTTATAGCGACACTATGAACTACAGGCCTGAACCGTGTCCTGTCCTGTGCCATCCTCATCCTCTCTGACACATTTGAGTCCATTGCTGTAGTCACTGTGTCAGTCTATCTCATTGAGGGCTTTCTTCTACTTCCCTGATCCTCCATCTTTTTTAAGCCTTCCCTGACGATATGCTGAAAATCTGCTAAATGAAGCCTTGCCATCTTTGTCTGCAAGGAGAACTCTGGCTGTACTTTCTCTCAGACATATCTCATTGTTCTTTTGGCAATCCATGGGATATCCAGGACGCTTCTCCAGTACTACAGCTCAAAGGCATTGATTCTTCTTCTGTCAACCTTATTCATTGTCCAGCGCTCAGATGCATAGCAGGTGACTGAAAAGAACAATGGCTTGAATTAGGTGCACCTTAGTCCTTAAACTGACATCATTGCTCTTCAGGAGTTTGGAGAAGTTCCTGACAGCAGTTTTCTAAAGCAGTGATGTCTCATAGGAGGGGAGAAGGAAAAAAGAAGGGGGACATTGTGATACTTCAAAAAGATTCCCAGCCCTTGAAAAGGTGGCTGACATGGATATGGTGGGAGGACAAACCCTGCTGTGATCCACACTCGTCCAGTAACCCATGGTGAGACCTTCTCACATCCAAAAAAGGGTCCTGGGAACAGCAGTGTCAGCAGGAGGTGGGAGTGCTGGTGGTCTTCAATAGTCACCAACCTGTGTTATAGAAGAGAAGGGGTCATGTATAGTCCTGGAGGGCAGAACCACCTGGAGGTGGTACTTGTAAACCTGGAGACACCCAAGAATAAGGGAAGGGTTTCTAAGGCCTGGAATTCTAGAAAATGACCTGACATCCAGTGAGCTGGACAATGAACAAGGAAAACCGAAGATCTGATGCCTTTGAATGATGGTGTTGGCAGATGACCATCCCATGGGCTGCCAAGTGAGCATGTGTGTCTTGGGAGAAGTGCGGCCAGCATGCTCCCTGGAGGTGAGGATGGCAACAGTGCTTTGCCCACCCGTACTCTGGGCATGCTAGCCGCAGGGGCCAGCCGCCGGAGACATGCTTGGCAGAGGGCAGCCAGAAAGAGGAGGAGCCTCAGCAGGACGGATGGACAGGCTGGCAGCAGTGAGCTCGAACATGGCAATGGCCGTGAGGATGCAGGGCCAGGCAGGGTTACGTGCTGACGCGTGTAGGGTCACTAGAGGCCATTCCTACCTCGAGGACGCCTAACAGCAAACATCCCTAATGACACACGTCCCCAGCGACACACGTCTCCAGCGACACACATCCCCAACGACACACGTCCCTAACAACAAACGTCCAGGGCAGAGCGGACCCTTGAGTGGGAGGGATGAGCGCTCCAATCCAGGATGGGACAGCGTGGTCGATGTCTTCTCTTCTATTGCCAGTTCTTGCTGAGGTGCAAGCGTCAGGGGCTTGGGGGGTACGCAGGGGCCCTAAGGTAGTCCTTTTATTCTGTGAGAGTGACAGGGGTTGCCATGAGTAGGGACACACTAGGGCATTTTCAGGATAAAGCAAAATGGCAAAGACCAAGATCCCTGAACTCGACCTGAAGGATGGTTACACTGGCTTTATTGGGACATTTCACTGTGTGACGCTGGCATCTCTTCACTGCTCTCAGGAGGTCGTGTGCTGCTCTCCCCTATTAAAACAGTAACCTGCTGACTAACAACACTGAAATACACAAACCAAGGGGGACCACAAATGCCCACTTTTGTTTGTGTGGCACCTGGCTTTTCTCAGCAAATGCAAACCTGGTCACTGGTAACATCCTGCTCTCCTGGATTTATTTGGAAGTAAAAATGTGAGAAAGGTGACTAGCAGCCAGCTAGTCTGTCCTTTCCTCAGCAGTTGTCAGATGCTTAGCTCCCAGGATCCCTCCCAGGCCACCCAGCACCAATCCACCTCTGAGCCCCAGGTACTTAGGGTGTGGACACCCCGCCCTTCCAGGAGGGGACCCTATATTTGACTGTAGCGCTGGGCTAGCCTTCTGGCCTCACCCACGTGATGGCAGCGCCGCTGGGCTGTGTGACTTTCCCAGTACATTCCATTTCCTGTGACTACAGCCCTGCCAGCCCCACATAACCTTGAGCCTACTGGGACTCCGCCCTGTGTGTGGCTGCTGACCCAGACTGGGCTCTGGGGAAACCTCCTCCCTGGCCTTCTGCCTCTGTCCTGGGGGCAGCCTGTGACCCTGGGGCTCCAGGGAATTAACTGAGGAGGGGGAGGTGGGCCATCACCAGGTGTGGTTACCAGGGAGCCTGGGCGACACCCTGTCATTCCCTGGGCCTCAACACCGGCCAGGACTGGGGTGACACGTAGCCTCTTGACTCTCCCGGATCTTCCGCCTCTTGGTTTGGGCAGAAATATCTTTTCTTAAAAGGCCAAAGAAAGTACAGAGAGTAATGCCACCCACATCAATGTCAGTCTGTTTTCAAAAGTGCTCGGTACTTTCGTCCACCCTGCCTCACTCATGGGGCTCATCCCCCACAAGACGGGGGCCAGCTCCCCAGGCTTAGCTCTCCCCCCACCTGTAAGTCATCACCTCTCATCTCTTTCCCTCTTTGCAGGGCTCCTTGGAGAACGGGACTGGGACCTCCGCGGAAACTCAGAAGACAGACCTTGAGATCGAACCAAGGTTGAAAGAGGTGGACTGGGAGAAGGTAATTGCCATAGGATGGAGTGGGGACTTCGTGGGGCTCGGGGCAGGGAGAGAGAGGTATGGCATCAATGGGAGTGGCATTTCCTGTGCCCAGGAGCCCATCCACAGCTCCCCAACACAGGCTGGGCAGCTGGCTGCTGGGATGGGGGGTGGGTTCTGACAGCATCGTCTACAGGGAGTTGTGCTGCTAACACACAGACACCACGTCTCCAGAGGTTCCAATCCACTAGCTATTCTGAGGGAAAAGGCGGGCAGTCACCTCTTATGCTCAAGGGTCAGTTCTGGCTCAGCGGCAGTGCGCTGTCTGCTCAGGACCAGGTCCCTCTCCTGGTGAAGCAGAGGGCCCCGACCAGGACTCCTGAAGCCGGGGACCGTGCTGAGATCAGCAGGGCTGGCTTGGGCAGTGCAGGATATGGAGCTGCCCCAGGCACCAAGCAGCAGTCCTGCCGGTCCAGGTGTGGGAGACCCTAGGAGAGGGAGGCACCCAGGAAGAGGTTCGCTCTCTGGATTAGAGGCCAGCCTCCTGCTGTTATAAGCAGACACTACTTGTTCATTCCATGAGCTCTAGAGAATTCAAGGTCAAGGTGCAGTACTTAAGGGTCAGGGTAGCCGTGGTAATGTCAGGGCAGTGGGGTGAGTAAGACCTGGTGCCATGTAGCTCCAGTCTCTGTCATGACACTATCCCAGTGTCATGCTGCATTTCTTCTTGGGGAGCCACGAAATGCTTTACACCCAAGAGTGCCCAGGCCAAGTGCCTTCTGTGCAGCTGGGACACAAGGGCCACAGGGCAGGACTCTGTGCTCAGGAAGCTGTGGGCTGGGCTGCTTTGGCCGGGACTCCAGGAGACCCAGGAGAGCATCTCCCAAGAGTGGGAGAACCTGGGTGCCATAAGAAGGGTCACCTCGGGGTGCTGACTGGGAAGCTGCGAAGCTATTGTCCCCTGTCATTTCCTTTGGGGTGGACACATCACCTCTTTGCCCTCAGTTGGTCCCCAGAGGAGACGAAGGTGTAGTCCAGCCCGCAACAGCCAAAAGAAGAGAAATCTAGAGAGAAGAAGGGCGCGCCTCGCGTAGGGTCCCGGGACCTGGGTCTGACCCTGGGCTCAGCCACCGTTGTCCACTGCCAGGGGAGGGGTCTGGATGTGTCCAGGGGCCAACTCTTCAAATGATGGGCTTTTTTGGACCTCTTTGGTGACTTGGGCTATAGTGTACATGGGGTGATGGAGCGGGCAGTCAGCTTCAGTGGGACAAGGGCCTCAAAAACTGCTGAAGCTGGGAACATGCCCTGAATCAGGAGGAGCTGCAGAGGGAAGAGAAGGGCTGGAGAACAAGGAGGGGGCCAGGCTGGGTGTGACCTGGCTGGGACTATGGGAGGCAGTGAATGGTACTGAAAGGAAAAGCCGGGAGGGCTCTGTGGGGGCGCCACTGTGAGCTTGGTTCAGGGGCTGAGTGTTGGAGAGCTTGGAGCTAGACTAGAAGACTGGGCAGGCGTAGGGCAGAGAGGGCAGGAAAAGAACCATCATGAGGGCCAGTGGGGAGCTATCCCTGAGGCTGGCCAGGGACAGCCAGGACCAGCACTCTGAGGGAGGCTCTGTCCAGAGTCCCCAGGCTGCAGGCTCCCAGCTGATCCTGGCCCCACCATTGCTGGTAGCTCAGGGGAGCTCAGAACCCACTCAGCCCAGGCCCACTGTGGGGACCACATTCTGAAGAAAGCATACACCACTCCCCTTTCCTGTCTTTCTCTCTGCCTCCTTCCTCTCTCTGCCCCTGAACAGGAGGAGAGGGCCAAGGACTGGGCCCACAGTGGGTGTAGAGGCTGGCTCTGGCCAGGAGCCCCCACCTCGGGGCCCAGGAGGGTCTGCCTGGGTGTTAGAAACTGGGCTTCCAGGGTAGATGATGAGCAGAGTTTCTGTCCTTTTTTCAAACACTTTTTGAAAAAGCCCTCTTCCTCCTCTGATTCATCCATCACGTGGTCTCTAGGCTCTTTGGAGACCAGGAGCCTGGGAGTGCACAGCCCCAGAGCAGGAAGACTGTCGGAGCTGTGTCATCTGTTTGTGACTCAGGCTAAGGCTTGATATCCATGGGGCCTGGGCCTTGAGGGGCCTGGAGAGACCAAGAGTGTGGTAGGGTGGCTTTGCCTGCCTCCTCTGCCCCAGGGTACAGGGGCTGCCTAGTTAACCAAGCTTTTCGTTTAAGGTGAGCCCCTCTTGAGTGCTGCTGAGGAAGGTGACTCCGCCATCCCTAATGCTGCAAAGAATGAGGGGAGCGGGGGGAGTGGGGGAGGCAGGTAGAAGATTCTGGAAGGAGGAATCTTGACTTCAGTCTCTGCATGGCATTCTGGTAGAACTCTTTCTAGATCATTCAGAAAACAGGCTGTGGCTCCTCCCCTGTAGGCATCTCCCTATTTACCCCAGCACAGGTGGGGTTCTCCTGCTGTTCCAGCTGTGGGGCACACCTGCTCCAGTCTCCCTGAGTCCCAGTCTCCCCAAATTCCAGCCACCCCTTTCAGAGCCTGCCCCTCCAGCCTTCCCCACCTTCTGCCTCCTGAGAGCTGGACTGAACCAGTGTGGAAGAACCCCCTGGTTCAGCCCTCTGCACCTTTAGCCTTCTAATAATTAACATCTTTATTGAGTTCTTCCTGAGTGCCAGGCACTCGTGCCAGGCACTTTAAACGTGTTCCCTGCACTCTGATTTCATCCTGGCAGCACTGGGAGGTAGAGGTGATCCTTATCCCTCTTTATCTGATGAAGGTGTAGTGTTCAGTCTCCCTGCTGATGGGCCTGGGGGGACTCCTGAGCTCCCTCCAATGACAGGCCCCCTTGGGCCCTTGACAGTTGGCCAGGTCTAAGCCTCTGAGGCCTAGGAAAACAGGAGAGTGACAGGAAAGAGATGTTGAACGGGTAGAGGTGGCTTCCAGCCCAGCCTCGTGTCCTTCCACATCCTCCCCCAGGCCAGTCCACACCCATCACCAGTGGGACCTGTCAGTGGGCGGGCTGCCTGCCTGCCTTCAGACAGGTAGAATCAGCCCTCAGGTGGGTCCCCTGTCACGCACACAGTTTCTGACTTTGGGGGCTACTCCCAGAGTCCCTGCACCCGGCCTAGGGGCTGATGTTGGCCACATGGCTTAACGGTTTCAGGATGTCAGGTAGGCCTCCCGTCTGAGAACCAGAACACCCAGGTGAGCGTCAGTCTGCCTCGAGGCTTCTCAGACCAGCCTCTTAGGGTTCTCCTCCTCTGGCCTCCTCTCTCTCCTTGAGCTGCCCCGCTCCCCACAAGAGAAGGGGACTAGAGGGTCCAGTTGTCCCCAAGATCCCCCAGGGACCTCATCGACCTGTTCTGTTCTTGCAAGGCCCTGGGTCGGTGGTGTCTCCTCCCTCTTCACAGAACTCCTGCCCCTGTTTACAAGAGCTCAGCCCTGCCCAGAACATGCCCCCCACCCTGCCCAGAATATGCTCCCCACCCAGAGGTGAGGTGAGGTAGGTGGTCCCCCAAAGAAACCCTGGAAGGCCATGGACAGAGCAGGCTGAGAGGCAGTGACAAGGACTCAGAAAAGGTGGCAAATTCTTTTTGGGTTTTGTTGGGTTTTTTTTGTTCTTACTCCTCTGCTGGTTGGCAGCCCAGCCTCCTTCCCCCAGCCCAGCCAGGGGCCCTGGAGCTGTGCTCTCTGGGTGTTGGGCGTTGGGCAGCATCTTTTGAAACAATTGCCTTCACTCATGGCTATGGGTGGGAGGAGCTGTGGGCACGGGGAAGCTGCCCTTTCTCCCCAGGTTTGGAGGGGATACAAACTTCAAGCTCCCCATTCCTCTGCTGAGGCCACCCCTGGGAAGTATTCTGTGTCACGCAGAAAGAGGAGAAACTGGGGGACAAGAAGTGGGAGAGCAGGGGGCCTCTCCCCATGCCAGCAACAGGCCCTTCCACCCACCCTCCTGCAGCAGGCTGCCCTTCCCTCCTGCCTCTGCTGTGGCCACATTCCTGGCATGGCCTTCTTTCTTTCTGCTTCTCCCGTTGGGGCAGGGGAAGAACTGGCTGAAGAGGGTCATGTACCTCAGTGGGCCCCACTTGGGTTCGCTTTGAGCCAAATTGACCCCAATCTTCATCTGCTTCCTGGACCCCGCCTGCAGCTCAGGACTTTCATGTTCACCTCTAACCCACCTAACAGGCCCAGCCCAGAGCAGTTTCCAGGAGCGTCCATATGCTCACCCGTATCACTGGTTTTTAGCTGGCTGACCTGAGAGGTCACGCAGTCTCTGACGACAGAATGAGACACTGTGAGCCCTTTGTTTCAGCCACAGAGACAGTCCATCTTGTTGAGGGTCTTCCTTTTTATGTCTGACCCTCTCCTTTGCCAAGCATGATGTCCTTCTCCTGAAAACTGTCAGTGGCCAGTTCTCCCCTCTTTTGCACCCATCCAGCTCCCTACAGAGGCTGCCTGATCTTTGCCAGTGTCATATTTCCCCAAGTCTCAGAGAGGGAAAGGATGAGAAGAGACCAAGACCAGACACTGGCCTGGGACGAAGACAGGAATCTGTGTGAGAGGAGAAGGGGCCAAGGGAACTCTTGGCAGCAAAACTAATCTCCAGTCACCTCTGTCCTTGTTGGATTCCAAGTGCCGCCTCCTGCCATCCTTCCTTCTCAAAACCAGCTCCCAGCCACCTGCCGTGCTGGAAAAGATCATAAAGTGTGAGGTGTTCGACATGGCAACACGCAGCTGAGAGAGAGCCTTTTCTCCTGTCAGCAAGACTGGGGAAAAATGCATACGTGCAACTAAGTACATCTGCCAAGGACAGGGACAGGGATGCAAGTTCCAGCTTTTTGGAGTAATGTGGAGGAGGCTACAAGCTAAAGGAGAGGGTTGTTGTTGTTATTGTTGTTAGGTACCATCGAGTTGAATATGACCCATAGCAACCCTATGAACAACATATCTGAGTCCTGTCCTATCCTGTGCCATCTTCACACTTCCTGACATCACTAGCACACTGGCAGTCATATATCAGTCCACCTGGTTCAGGGTCTTCCTCTCTTTCGACATCCCTCTACCTTTCCAAGCATGATGTCTTTCTCCAAGGAGTAACCTCTCCTAGCGACATGCCCAAAGTACGTGAGATAAAGCTTTATCATCTTTGCCTCCAACGAGCACTCTGGCTGCACCTTTTCCAAGTTTGTTTCTATCTGTTTGTTCTTTTGCCAGTCCATAGGATATCCCATACAATTCTCCAACATTACAGCTCTAAAACATCTATTCTTCTTCTGTCATCCTTATTCATTGTCCAGCTCTCAGAAGCTTAGCAAGTGAATGAAAAGACCATGTTCTGAGTCAGATGCACCATAGTCCTTAAACTGACATTGTTGCTCAATAATTTGGAGAAGTCCCTAATTACAGATTTGCCCAATGCAATGTCTCCTGATCTCCTGACTGTTAGTACCAAGGATATTGATAGTAATTTGTGGTTTCATGTAAGAAGAAGCCATTGACAGTCTCAGTTGTTGTTGTTGGATGCCATCAAGTTGGCTCCAACTCATCGCGACCCTAAGTACAACCCTACACAGATGATATGGATTAAAAGTGTTTTGTATGTGCCAAAGGTATGAAGTTGGGGTAAGAGGGCAAAGAATGGAATGTCATAGATTAAATTGTGTGAGCCCCAAAATACGTGCCACATTGACTTGGTCACGATTCTCAGTGGTTTGGCCATTCTTTAATAATATCATTTGGCAGCGATGTGATGATGTAATCCTCTCTAATTATGTGATCTAATGTGATGAGCCAATCAGTTTAAGGGGATTAGAGTGGGATGCAACACTCTTACTCCAGTTACAGTCAAGATCCATTGTAAAAGTAATTTTCTTGAGATAAGGCCTGCATTATCTGTTGTAAAATGAATGTGGCCAGTGTAGGGGTGGCCACAGCTCATCTGTATTAATTTCGCAGGAGGAACAGGCCCCAATCACAACATCCACAGTACACAATCTATTCCCATGAGACCAGACATGCCAACCACCCCCATGTGCTCCCTGAATGGATTTCTGCCAATTCTAATACCAGCCATTCCTCCCAAAGCTTTTACTGGCTCTGCTACTCTGTTATGATGGCCACACAGAACCTCATTAATGGTTATGGAGTTTATTAGAGAAGCTAATAAATTATGATTCGGGAGAGATGGGGTCAAGGGGGGAAAAAAAGCCAGGAGCAAAGTGCATCCTTTGGACTCAGGGTCTCTGTGCTGCAAACCTCCGAGGCCCAGAGGAAGATAGATGCTATGACAGATGGAAATTTCTAAGGAAATACAGACTCGTCAATGCCGAAAGGAGACAAGGGCTTTACCATGAGAGCTAACACAGAAAGGAAATTTCCCATAGAGCTGGTGCCCTGAATTTGGACTTCTAGTCCCCTAAACTGTGAGATATTAACCTGCTTGTTAAAGCCACTCACTTGTGGTGTTTCTATTACGGCAGCACTAGGAGATCTGGTAGCTTAGCGGTAAGGAGTTGAACTGTCAACCCAAAGGCTCTGAGTTCAAATCCACCAGCTACTCCACAGGAGAAAGAAGAGCAATCTCCTTCCTGTGGCTACTGCCTCTGAGGACCCTCTGGAGGGTCAGCTATGAGTCACTTCCAACTGAGTGGACGATAACTAAGACACCAGCCACCGTGCCTGGAAACATTTCACACAGCCTAGTCCAGCTTCTCATGCATGTCCAGTCCTTTTGGGCTGTTCCCCTCACAGTGCAGTCTGACATTCAGGTTGGACCCCTTGCTGCCTAATCATCTCTCTCCATGTCTCAATTGAATTACATTTCTAAATCTTGTACAGTTTTTCTACTCATTTGAAAAAAAATAAGGGCAAAATGGGTTGAGAGATCAAAATCCACCCAAACTCCAATACTAGGCTAAGATCAGGAGTTACCTGGCTACATCCTCATGCAATAGCTAGAAATGTTTATCGGCTAAAGTAGCAACACTTGGATGAAGTGCACAAGAAATGGTACTAAGTGAAAAATGCATGTTATCTTCCTTTCCAGCAAACACTGATGCCAGCTGTGAAATGTTGAGAATGGTTAAATCTGTTGAAGTAGAATGTGGCCTAGTGGTGGTTAAGGGCTAGGGGAAGGGACCAAATGCTTAAAGTTTCCTTTTGGGTGATTAAAATATTTGAAACTAGACAAAGGTTATTATTGTCCAATACTGTGAATCTACTAAATGCCACTTTATTGTTCACTTAAAAATGTTTAATTTTAGGGGAGCTCTGGTGGCCTAGTGGCAAGAAGCTGCACTGCAATCCCAGAGGTGCATGGTTTGAACCCACCAGATGCTCTGCCGGGGAAGGAGGGACAATCTCCTCCTGTACCAGTCAGATCTGATTTGATGATACACACACATAATAATAATAATAATAAAAATAAATTTTCATTTTATGTTATATGAATCTCATCTCAATGGGGAAAGAAAGTTAATAGTAGAGAATATTTTTTAAATTTTATTATTGTGTGTGTGTACCATCAATCAGATCTGACTGGTACAGGAGAAGATTGTCCCTCTGTCTCCAGCAGAGCATCTGGTGGATTCAAACCATGCACCTCTGGGATTGCAGTGCAGCTTCTTGCCATTAGGCCATGAGAGCTCACTAGTAGAGAATATTTCTAAATACTTGATTAATGCAAATAAAGTGAGAAAGAAAAGAAAGAAGGAAGGAAGGAGGAACTGCATATAAAAGAATTAGCATTAAATATAAATCAACTAAACACTCAAAAGACAGTAATTATCTGGATAGGTGGAAAAACAGAACACAACTACTTGCCTACTGCAAGTGATGATCTTTAAATGTAAAGACAAAAAAAACAGGATAAAGGTAAACGGATGAGAAAAGATTCAGCATGCAAACACTTAAGGTCTTATGTGTTTTTAATCCCAGACAAAGTGGATTTAGAGATGGTGAATAATACAAATGTTTGCAGTAATGAAGAGGCTGATTCCTCAGGAAGACAGAAGTGGGAACAATGAATGAATGAATGAAAATCCAAAATCTCTGTAAATGTTAATTAAAATTAATAAAATAAAATTTAAAAAATATAGAAGACAGAAGTGGGTAATCTTGAGCAAGAGACAGTCTCAGCTTCATCATCTGCAATATTAATGGGATGCAGGATCTCGTCGGGATACAGCGAGGGTCAAGTGGTTTGTCTCGGCAGTGTTGAGAACAGTGCTTGGCATGTTGCAGATGCCCTTTGTTATTGTCATTGGAACAGAGCCTCAAACTTTCACTATGACCTTGATCCAGCTTCTCCTCAGGTGGGGTTATGCAGGCTGCTGTGTGATAAAGTGTAAACAGGTCACTAGCTGGTTCCTCCAGTTCTGTTTCCTGGTGGTGGATGTATGTGTGCATGTGTGAGTTTGTGTGTGTGCACATTTGTGTACATATATATGTGCCTACGGGCATCAGTATACATAGATGTGTGCATGGATGTGTGTGTGTGTGGAGACCTGGGATAGTAGAATGTGGAAGGACGGAGCCAGAATGACTCTTTTTATCTGCTGCAAAGGTCCTACAGACTCAAGGGATGAGGCCAAGAAGACATGGGACTGGGGCCAGGAAGGGATCAGCGACGAGGCTGGGTGTGGTTGATTGCCCGATTTAGCTGGTGCTGTCGTGAATGGTTCCAGCTTGACCTGGGTCACAGCAGGAAGTAACTCCCTGCCACAAGAAGGCAGCCAGTACCCAGGCCCTGCCAAGTTCTCATGGCAGGAACCACAAGCATCTTTGGACCTTTGCCGCAGGTCACGGTCAGAGGAAAAGACTGGCTGCTTGGCCTGCTTGCCCTGGGAACTCCTACTCTAAACATGCTGCAATTATGGGTATGACTTTGCCTCCAGAACCTGGATGACCTGTTGGGGTCCAGCAGCCTTGGGCCTGGAGGCCTGTGGAAGGAGGAGATTCCCACTACAGCTTTGGGAAGATGGGTCTGGAGCCACTGGGTCTTTTTTTGTGTGTGTGTGGCAGGCTTCTTCCACCTGTATCTCTGCTCTTCAACTTTCCTACCATTCCCTCCCTTCCTGCCTGCAGTAGCCACCTCTTTGCCTTGTATCAGAGTTTGATTGCATCCCCATCGTGTGCTGGACACCATGGGAATCCATCCTCACTGCTGGTAAGGATGGTGAGTGGAAAGCACACCTGGCTGACCAAGGAGATACAGAGGGGCTCTGAGAGGTTAGGCTGGCCACATACTAGGATCCCACGGCTGCTAAAGGCAGAGGCAGACTTGGAAGGTGCTCCCTGACTCCAAGTTCATTGCTTTTTTATTTAATTTACTGTTATGGGTCCAGGTGAATCTTCCTAAATTCATTAACTCTTCAGCGATCTTCAAAGGTTCCCTGTTGCCTAGAAATACAGCTTTCCAAACTTTTTGGATATTGTGTTCCAATGAGTAATGCTTTTTGAACACACTTTCCATTATGTGCATATTCTCACAATTTACAAATTATTTGCATATACCACTATACTTTAGGATTATGTGCATTGTAAAAACACTTAAAAATGGTTCAAAGGTGATGTAAATATTATTAGAGTCTATTTTTTCCCCTCCCACCCTCAAGAACCAGCCTCGGAACACATATCTAGCCCTCAAAGACACTAGGACAAGAGTTGGGAACACCAGCCCTGACCCTGGTACAGGGTGTTCTGTTATCAAAACCCCTCAGCACTTTTCCCTCCAGCTGCTGCACAGACAGTGTCAAAATACCAAAAGGACTTCCCACAGTTGTTCTCAGTCCACATCCACGTCCCTTTTCAGTTTCCTGCTTTTTACTCTTCCCCTGTCTAAATCCTCTGTGTTTTATAAGCTCCAATGCAAACCCCACGTTTCTACAAAGCTCTTATATGACCCTGTGACAGCCAACCTGCCTCCCAGTTGCAGCCTGCCTTCAATCACCACTAAACCATCGTATTTGTCATGTCTCATCTTAACTGGCATTATTATTATTACGCACCTTTAAAAGCCTTGAAAACTGAGACTCAGAGAACTCATGTAATTTGCCTAAGTGGTGGAGCCAAGATTTGTTCCCAAGCTAGACTCCAGAGCCTGAACACAGATTAAGCACGAAGTTAAATGAAGCAAGGATGATCTCTTACATTCCTGTTTGTTCTTCCAGCACTTAATGTAGAAGTGTAGACATCCAAAATCCTAAACAAATTAGTGACTGAGTGACTGGGTGTGGATGAATGGATGAGCCAGGCCACCACCAAGGGGAAGGATCTCTTTCCTTCTGGCACAGAATGCTCTTGCTCCTGTGGCTGAATCGTGGTGTTTAGAGATCAGCAGCAGCATTCTGTGTATCTCCTCTTGACTGATCTTCCTCTGTGGTGTCTGTATCCTTGGGCAGACTTTGCTAGCTCCAGGCCCATGCACTGCCAGCTAAGCAATTCCAGCAGGAGAAGAGAGTGGGCCGGCACATTGAGGACATCTTTGTATAATTTCTCGAACTTGGGGGAGCTCTGGTGGCCTAGTGGCAAGGAGCTGCAACTACAATCCCAGAGGTGAATGGTTCGAATCCACCAGATGCTCTGCCGGGGAAGGAGGGACAGTCTCCTCCTGTACCAGTCAGATCTGATTTGACGGTACACTCACACAAAAATAATAATTTCTCGAACTTGTTGCTGTGTAATTCCAAATTTTTTCATCATTCCATTAACATTTAAATGAGTATGGAGATTAAAATCTTCACTAACTTTAACACTGCCTATTAATAATTGATCTGTTTTATCATTTAATCGTGACATTGGTCCTGGAAAGGCAGAATGATCTCAAATATGAGTGATAAGTATAGGAGATTCTCACTGATTAATTAAAACTTGTAACATAGTAAATAACATACTAATATTAGTATCTTGAGAAGGAATATATACTGTTTCTGTATTTCTAACAGTAACTCAGCATATTGTGAATCAGTAACTATATTCAAAGGAAAGTTTTTATCTTGCAACAATATAATAATAGCGTATAACTCAGCATATTGTGAATCAGTAACTATGTTCAAAGGAAAGTTTTTTATCTTGCAACAAGATTAATAATAGCATATTAATTCAGCTTGTTGAACAGAAGTCAAGTTAGTTTTAACCACTTTATTACCTTTACCAATTTAGAAGGGAGCTCTGGTGGCCTAGTGGAAAGAAGCTGCATTGCAATCCCAGAGGAATACGTTTTGGATCCACCAGATGCTTTGCTGGAGAAGGAGGGGCAATCTCCTCCTGCACCTGTCAGATCCGATTTGACGGTACACACACACAAAATAATAAAGTAAAATATTTTTTTTAAAAAAGACCTTTAGCAATTTAGTATAACCTGCATGCTTGCAAAGATCAAGGTTTTACTTTAGTATCCAATAAGTCCATTTACCTGACTTCCTTTTCTATTACAAACACTGGAGAGTTCCAAGGATTAGTTTAATATGACCTGTTAAATATTATTCTGAATTGATCATACTAAAACTTCTAATTTTTTAAAAAAAAAACCCTTCTAATTTCTCTCTAATTAGGGGCCACTACTCCACCCAGATTGGTTTTTCTGTTGGCCAAGTTAAGGGGAGAGCATACTGAGGAGCAGTGACCCTCATTATAAATGTGGGTATCCTACTCCTTTTCTTAAAAGATTTAGGCTTTTTAAAAACTAACAATCCTGTTTCTTTTCCCCTAATCCTTTTCCTGGAATGTAATTCATACACAGCATCATATTTTTTTGCCTGAGTTGATATGTAGGAATTTGTAATGTTGCTCTCCACTTATCAAATAAACATTCCTTAGTCCAGTGATACCCTTTTCCCTGTTTTCCACAAAACCCTGAAGGCATGTTTTGTTTTTTTTTTATTTTAATGAATGTTTATTAAAAACTTGAATTTCCATTCATTCATTATTGCACATTTTTCTCCCTGTCCCTCCTCCCCCCTAGTTCACTTTTTTCTTTGGAAAAAAAGTTCTTTCATTGTTATACAGTCTCCTGCCCCTCCACCCCTCAGTCCACTTTACTATGCAACTCTTAGTCTGGACTCTTGTCATGCCAAATACCTAATCATATGTTCCTTTAATATAGGTGTCTCCCTCATCTGTTTCAATGCCATCCATGTATTTTATTTATCCCCTCTTTTCTTAGTTTCCCCTCAACCCCCATATCAGTTCTGTTCTATAAGAGTGGTATTATTCAGTATTTGTCTTTGTGATTGAGATCTTTCACTCAGCATAATGTCCTCCAGGGTCACCCATTTTGCAAAATATTTCATGAGTTCTTTGTTTTTCAGTGCTGCATAATGTTCCATTGTGTGACTATACCACAGCTTCTCTATCCATTAGTTTGTTGATGGGCACTTGGGCTGTTTCCAACTCTTTGCTATTGCGAACAAAGCCACAGTAAACATGGGTGTGTGTATATCTGCTTGGTGACAAGTTCTGGTTTCTTTAGGGTATATTCCCAGTAGTGGAATTGCTGGGTCAAATGATATTTCCAACTTTTTGAGAAAGCGCCATACTGCCTTCCACAGTGGTTGCACCATTTTATACTCCCACCAACAGTGAATAAGGGTTCCAGTTTTTCCACAACCTTGCCAGCATTTGTTATTTTCTGCTCTGTTGAATTTTACTATTCTTACTGGGGTGAGATGATAGCTCATAGTTGTTTTTATTTGCATCTCTCTTAGAGCTAGGGATTTTGAACATTTTTTCATGTGTATGTTTGCCATCTGAATGTCTTCTTTTGTGAAGTGCCTATTCATATCTGGTGCTAATTTTGCAATTGGGTTTATCTTGTGGTGTGAATTAGTGTTTTCATATGCTAAAGTTTTTAACAAAAACTCATGGGCCTTGGGTTGAGATATTACTCTATTAATTGTTGTTGTTCTTGATTGTCTTTGAGTTGAACAGGACTCATAGCGACTCTATGAACAAAAGGCCTGAAGCCCCTCTACAACTATCGACATTTATCAAAGTTCATAGAGTTTCCAGAGGCATGTTATTTAGAAAGTAGATGCCACTCCTACTAGCATCCTTTAATCTGGATAGAATATCAGTATGTTTTTCATTTTTAGATTGTGTTGTTCTGATAAAGGATTGATCTCCCTTCCCCAAAATTTCTACTTTATCCCATGCTTGCATACAACAAAGTTTATCTTGTACAATCACAGCAGCATCATACTGTAACTGAGCTCACACTCCAAACCATTGACCTTTCCCCAACAATTGATCAGTAGTAACATTAAGAGGAAGATTTCTAGATAAAGAAATCCTTTCTATACTTGTAGCTTCATCAGCCCACCAAGTTCTAAACTGTATATATGGCCCAGATTCCAAAACTGTCCTGACCATGGATTCCCAATCATAAGGAATTAATATAATTTCTGTAGTTAATCCTTGTAATATGTCCCTTACATAGGTAGAATGCATACCATAAGTTAACTATGGCTTGCTTTAATTCTTTAATAGTCTTTGAAGATAACAACTGATGTTGATATAATTGATACCCTTGGGGAAAATCTTGATAAGGACACATATCCTAAACTGTTACTGGAAAAACAGAAGCTCCTTTTCCACAATTAGATAAATCATCTTTTTTTTTTTAGAGCTCTTCTTCATTTATTTGAATAAAATAACAAATTATTGGGGCCAAAAAAAATATTTGTAGTATTATTTATAACAGAATGATCATTCTGAAATCAACAGCATCACTGTATAAACAAAAGAGAAAGTAGCAAGGTACACATTGTAAATATTAGAAAAGCAACTGAAGAGTTAAAAGGTAGTGTTTTGCATGTAATTTTGGAAGCAGAAGTGGCATCCACTTCCTAAATAACATGCCTCCGGTAACTCTATGAACTTGATAAATATTGATAGTTGTAGAGGAGCTTCAGGCCTTTGGTTCATAGGGTTGCTATGAGTCATGCTAGACTCAAAGGCCATCAACAACATATGTATATATATAATTTCAAAAGGAACATCTTAACATTACAAACGTAAACATCTACTAAACACATGAATTTTGAGGACACTCTGGTGAAGTAGTCCATAGGGATTTGCCCAAAACCCACACCTCTCTGGTGGTTCAAATCCACCAGTGGCTCCATGGAGAGAGGCAGTCTCCTCTCATGCAGTTTATAACCTGGGAATGCAGTGGAGGGTCAGCTGTGCGTGGGTTCTAACTCGAAGGCTGGCGAAAATTATGTTAAGGAGCTGCAATGGTGGAGTGGCTACATCTGGGGCTGGTAAACAAAAGGCGAGAGATTTAAGTCATCACTGCCAGTCACGGCAGTGCTGGTGGCAGTCTGCAGGGAGCCACACTGCTGAAGCACAGGCTTGCACCTCTCTGGATCTTGTTTTGCCTGTTGTAAGACCATCAACATAGTTGTTAACGGCTTAATGTAATTACTCCCAACAAAGCACGATTCATATCACTAAATAACATAGAATCTGGAACTGCTGCTGCTGCTGCTGCTGCTGGGGCTATATTTTTATTTTGGTAATAGAATTCATTATGAAAACCCAATTTGTCTATTTTACTAGCAATTTCTAAAACTTGTGTACGTAATTCCTCATAAGGACTATCCTCCATGGTTATATTGTTTATTTCCTCCGGAGTTGGAGGCAGAGGAAATTCATCCTCCTTTGTATCTGATTCACTATCATCTTCATCTGATGAGGGTTTCTTTTCTAACTTTTCAGACATCTTCTTTTCAGACTGTAATGGTTTTAAAGCTAATGAAATCAAATTACATAGTGACCAAAACAGGAATCACATATCCCTTTTGATAAGCTCTTTCTAAAGGTGACAAAGTCTGTTTCCTGCCTTCAGATTTAACCTCCTTTAATGTAATGAATCTCTCTTAATTCAGATCCGTGCAAAGATTGAGCCATCTTTGTTTGCAAATTTTTTGGATTATAAGTATAATCCTTCACAGACATTTTTACTATTCTTGTCAAAGCCCTTACTGGTCACAAATTAATAGGAGTCTGTTCTCTTTTTTGATGTGCTCTTTGTAAAACTCACAAAATATTTTCTCAAGTTTTTTTTAATGTCTTACCCCTGAGCTCATAAGTAATTCTTTAATGAATGTAATAAACTGAGCTTCAGAGGATGACCTGTTCCCCATGGCTCTTTTTTCTTTCTTTTCACTTCTACCTCTGAGCTTTTCAAGCAATCGATTAAACTTCAGAAAATTTTCATTAAAGCTTTTCTATCTCTACCCTTGAATTTATATAAAAAATTCAAGGGGTGAAAAAAACCTCATCAAATAGCAAAATTCAGAGTTTGAGGATTTCTTCATGATCCTACCTTCAATTTTCCTGAAAGTTTCCTTTTTCTCGGGTGAATTTTCTTTTGGTTTACTGGTGTCTGCAAGAAAGTGAGAGAGAGTACGACTAACTACCACCTCTGCAAGTCCCTGTTTGGGCGCCAAAATGTTGTTGGCCAAGGAGAAAGAATAAAGAAAGAAATGGGACACTAAGAATGGAGGAGAAAACAGAGTGTAAAAGCAGGGGGCAAACAGCTTGAAAAACTGAAGCCCTCAAGCCATGCCTTTCTGTGGCTTTATTGAGAATGACTGGGAAATAAATCACAAAGAAAAATCATTTGCAAAGGAAGCTGAGTTTTTCTCTATTGTCAACCTTATGCTTATCTCAAGAGGGAGATAATACAATCCAAGAATTGTGAAGATGCCTTAGGTATGCCTGGGTGCTTGACCCCTGTGACCTGTCTCAGGGAGAATTCCAGCTTGCATTTATGCCTCCCACCTATCCTGATACAGCATTTGGTTAATTATTAATATTTAGCTTGATATTTGGCTTCCCGCAGTCATGGAACTGTCATAGGCTTCATTGCTGTGTCCAAGGGGCTGGGACAAATGGCTTGGGCAGTCTTGTGCCATGGCTGCAGAAGGTTGAGTAGACCCTCACGAACCACATGACTGAGAGGACATTGAGATTCTGCCATCAAGAGCTGGGAGAAGGAATGTGAGCAGTTGTGAGTGTTTAGTTCCCATTCTTCCTTGTCTCTTGCAGGACTTGGTGGACTGGAAGAAACCCCTACTGTGGCAAGTGGGTCACTTGGGAGAGAAGTATGATGAATGGGTACACCAGCCAGTGATCAGACCCATCCGCCTCTTTCACTCAGACTTCATCGAATCCCTCTCCAAGACCGTCTGGTGAGCCTGCTGTGAGCCCATCCTGGGCTGTCACTTTCTATTGATGGTGTCAACCAGATATGAAAAGGGAAGAGGCAGTTGAGGTCCCCCCAGAACCCAGGGCTGTGCTAGCAGCTCTTGCAGAAGATGAGGTATATCTTATGTGTACTCTACCCCCAGCATGCTTTTGACGACTAAGTGGGTAACAACTGAACATGTAACCAGAAACTGCTTCGGATGGTATCCTGGGTCTCTTTTCAGCCCATGAGGAGTTCCTGGGTGATGTAAATGGTTAACCATTGAATTAATAGCTGAAAGAATGGCAGTTCAAATCCACCAGAGGCATCTCATAAGTAAGACCTGGAAATCTGCTTTGGAAAGGTCACAGCCTTGAAAACCCTATGTAGTAGTTCTACTCTCTACATGATGGGTATCACAAGTTCGAACAGACTCAGCTAACAACAGTACCAAATGGGAACAATCCTGGTTGCAGTTGGTGCCTCTGCCATAAGAAGTCAGTGTCTGTTCAGCTACCTTGTGGACACAATTCCTTTCTATCAGCTCATCACAGAGATAGGGGCAAATGTATTTGCAGTCTCTGTTCTTTCCTTCTCTCACACACTAGATGTTTTGGCATCATCTTGACTCTAGGGATCATCTGTTGTTGTTGTCATCATTAGGTCTCATCTTGACTCTAGGGATCATCTGTTGTTGTTGTCATCGTTAGGTCCTGTTGAGTCAAGTATGACTCAGGGGCCCTCTGAACAATAAACCTGAACTCTCCACTATCCTGTGCCATCTTCACCGTCTTTGGTATATTTTAGCCCATTGTTAACAGCCACTGTGTCATTCTCCCTCCTTTCATTGACCTTCCACCCTTCCAAATGATGTCCTTTTCCAAGTACTGGCCCCCTAATAACATGCCCAAAGAAGGTGAGACAAAGCCATGTCATCCTCACCTCCAAGGAGCATCCAGCTTGCACTTTTTCCAAGACATACTTATTTTTTCTCTTGGCAGTCCATGGGACTCAGCACTCTTCTACACTACACCTCAAAGGCATCAATAACTCTTCTGTCATCCTTATTCATTGTCCAACGTGAGTCATCTAGAGTCCCTCTAATTAGGAAGCAAGTCACCGCCTAAAAATTAAATCCTTAAATACATCAAAGACTTCTCAAAAAAAATGCAGAGAGAACCTGCAGAGTGAAAAAAAAAAAACAAACCAAGTATGTGGCAATGATATATCTGACAAGGGACTCACCTCTCAAATGTACAGAAAACTCCAACACTTCAACAAGAAACAAATAGAAAAAATGACAAAATGGCCAGAGGACATGTACAGAGAGACTTCAGCAAGAAGACATTCAGATAGCCAGCAAACACATGAAGAAGTGCTGAAGATTATTAGCTATCATGGAAATGCACGTCCAGACAACAATGAAATATCATCTCACCAGAGCAAAAAGAGCAATGTTTAATAAGACATTACACAACAAATGCTGGTCGTGGTGTGGAGAGATTGGAACACTGAGACAATGTTGGTGGGAATGTAAAGTGGTGCAATAACTATGGAAAGCAGTTTGGTGTGTCTTTAGAAAGTTGGAAACAGAAGTATTATTTGATTCAACAATCCTATTACTAGGTATGTATCCTAAAGAAATAAGAGCTGGTACACAAACTGACATATTCACACCCATGCCCCTTGCGGCATTATTTACAATAGCAAAGAGTTGGAAATAACCCGTGTATTCATCAATAAATGATGACTAAGGAAACTCTGGTACAGTCACACAGAGAAGTATTATGTATCACTAAACAATGATCCAGTCAGTGCCAGGAAATTTAGAAGACAGCTACCTGGTCAGCTTACTGGAAGAGACCTATATATTTGTTCTCACTTCAAAGAAAAGTGGTCCAACAGAATGTGGAAATGGAAATTATTAAACAATATAGTTAATATAACATGCAAGTAAAATGTTGCTGAAAATTATCCAAGAACAGCTAGAACAGTACATTAAGAGAGAACTGCCTGAGTCCACGCTGAATTTAGAAGAGATCATAGCATCGGGCATATCATTGCTGATGTCTGATGGATCTTGACTGAAAGCAGAGAATACCAAAAGAATGTCAGCTTGTGTTTTATTAATAATGCAAAGGAATTTGACTGTGTATATCATAACAAACTGTGGCACACTTTAAGAAGAATAAGGATCCCAGAACACTTAACTGTGTTGATGTGAAACTAGACTAAGAAGCTGTTGTACTGTATGGTTTAAAATCAAGAAAGGTGTGTATCTGGGCTGTTTCCTTTCTCCATACCTGTTCATTCTATATGCTGAGAAAATCATTAAAGAAGCTAGATTTTACGGAGAGGAATGTGGCATCAGGATTAGGAGACTCATCCACGTTTGTTACGCAGATGACACAGTCTTTCTTGCCGAAAGTAAAAAGAACTTGAAACCCTTGCTGCAGACGGTCAAAGACTACAGCCTTCAATATGGATTACATCTCAACATCAAGAAAACAAAAATCGGGGAGCTCTGGTGGCCTCGTGGCAAGAAGCTGCACTGCAATCCTAGAGGCTCACAGTTCAAATCCACCAGATGCTCTGCCGGGGAAGGAGGGACAATCTCCTGTACCAGTCAGATCTGATTTGACGGTACACTCACACAAAAAATAATAGTAATAATAAAAAAGAAAAAATTTAAAAAAAGAAAATAAATCTTCACCACTGGGCCAATAGGCAAAATCATGATAGAGAGAAAAGATTGATGTTGTCAACAATTCCATCTTGTTTGGATCCACAGTCAGCATCGTTGGACCTCTCCAAAATGCTAAGAAGCAATGATGTTAATATAAAGACTAAAGTGAACCTGAGCCAAACCATGGTCTTTTCAACTACTTCCTATGCATCTGTAAGTTGAACAATTAATAAGGATGAGAGAAGAATTATTGATGCCTTTGAGCTGTGGAGTCGGAGAAGAGTACTGAATATCCCATGGACAGCCAAGAAAATAAGTATGTGTTGGAGGAAGTGCAACCAGGATGCTCTTTACAGGTGAGAATAGCAAAGTTTCATCTTACGTACTTAGGGCATGTTGTGCGGAGAGGTGAGTCTTTGGAAACAGATGTTAAGCTTGGAAGAACAGAGTGTCAGCAAAAGAAGGGAAGATCGTCAGGGAGGAAGATTGGCACAGTGACCTTAGCAGTGGGCTCAAGTATATCAGAGATGATGAAGACGGCACAGACTAGGGCAGGGTTCAGTTTTGTTCATAGGGTCACTATAAGTCGTACTTGATTCGATGGCACCTAACAAGAACAAAAGATTAAAAATTTGTGAAATATAGGACAACATGAATGACTCTAGATCAAAGTGTGCTGAGTGACACAAATTAGTCCCAAAAGGATAATTACAGTATTATAAGACACACTATATAAAAAGCTAAAGAAGGGTTCACACACAGAATCAATCTTAGAAGGTTAACAAGGATGAGATGGGAGGGAGAGGGAAGCAAAAATCAGTGGATAAATTGAATGAAGGGAAAGGAGGCCATATGGAGTAAGAGTTGTATTATTGTTGTTGGGTACCATCGAGTCAGAACCGACCCATAGCTGACCCTCCAGCAGGTTTTCAGAGGCAGTTAATCGCACGGGAGGAGATTGCCCATCTTTCTCCCAAGGAGCAGCTGGTGGCCTTGAACTGCAGGATTTCAGCACAGCTTCTTGCCACTAGGCCACCAGAGCTCCCTGGAATAATAGACATTTAATTACTTAAATTAATCAATTATGATCAGTTTATAATATTATAACATTTATGAATGATTGAATGAAAGCACAAGATGATTTGTAAACTTTCGCTTAAGCGAAATTCCCAAAAATAAAATTACTTTTAAAAAACCAAGACATACCAGTAGGGAGGCTGGGCCCTGTCAGACCCTGACTGTGCATCTCTCTCATCTGGTGACCCTCCCCCACTTCAGGTACAGCGTTCCCATCATCTGGGTTCCCCTAATGCTGTACCTCAGCTGGTCCTACTACCAAACCCTTGCCCAGGGCAACGTCCGGCTCTTCACGTCCTTCACCACAGGTAAGCCGGCTTCCTTCCTAACCCCTCATGGAGCGCCAGCCCCTGCTCCTCCCCTGACACCTCCCTGTCTAGCCTCTGCTCACCTGGGACAAGTCTTTCATTTCACATCCATCACCTGGGAGAAAGGAATCCTCAGCCTGCCCTTTAAGGATGAGGAAGGGAGCCTCAGAGAAGTCATTGTGACCCAGTTGTTGTGACTGGGATGTGGGTACTATGTGCCCCCACAGCTTCCGTGCTTGCCAGGAGGGAGCAGGTACCCTGAGGGGGCAAAGCCTGAAGGTGTGACCTCTCCCTTGGCAACATCAGGCCTCCGGGTATGTAATACCTGCCCACGTGGTCTGTCCATCCCAGTACAGCCTGCTTGAAGAGGTGTTAGCCTCGTGAAGAAGAGACTGCTGGTCCCTCAAGTTACCCCTTCTGATCACCCTCACCTTCCTGCCTGCGAGTCCCTGAGCCCTTAGGCCCTCTAGCTGCAGGCATCTCCCTGACATTTGGGTGAGAGTTGTTGTTGTTGTTGTTGTATACCATCAAGTCGCCTGTGGCTCATAGCCACACAGTAGCTCTGAACTCTGTCCTGTCCTGAGCCAATCTCACTGTTTCGGACACACCTCGCCCCATTACCCCAGTTACTGCATCAATCCTTCTTATCCAGGGAGGGGTTCTGGTTTTCCTGCAGGACCCAGGATGGGGAGTGGTGTTATGAGGTGCAGTCACCCCTTCCTGCCCTAGCACAGAGTCTTGTCTGGCCCCTGGGGGTTAACACGAGCGTCAGGGAGCCAAGGTTACCCTTCTCCGCCCACTCTGAATAGCTCCCGCACAGCACAGGGCTTGTTGCTCAAAAGGCTGAATCGGCCACTGTCCCCAGCGAGGCCCTAACAATCACCAACAGTGGCCAGGCCGACAGAGCTGCGGGGGAGGGGCCTGGCCAGGCAGGGGCTTTGCTGGGTCCCTCTGCCGGATTCCTCCAGAGATGCCACGCGGTACCAGCTCCAGCCGGTGGGTGGGCCAGCAGGGCCGATGCTGGGGTGAGGGGGCGGGCGGGGACCTGACCTATAGGAGGGGACTTTCGGGAGTGGCATGGAGGGTGATGATGCACGGGTTGGGGCGGCACCACCCCTCCATCCCCCCCCCCACTTCCCTGCCTCTGCAGAGAGCTGTAATGTGCTGATCTAATAAAGACCCAGCTGCAGGATCAAGGGGCCTGAGCTCCTGGTGCCAGTGATGGTGGTGAGGGAGACACCTCCTCAAGACCCCTGGATCCCCCAGCCTCTCAGGGAGGACATGAGCTACAGGCAGAGAAATAAAATCCACAAACAAGGTTAGGGAGATTAGGGGGGCTGTGCAGCTGCTTAACAAATTGTACAGGAGTCAGGGTGCCAGGCACCAGGGGGAGCTGTTCAGAGACACAAGTTCAAGGCTTACAACCCTAAACACATGTGTGACAGTGCTTTGAACATCAGGAACCAACCAAGCAAACCCCTCCGAGCAGTCGATTCTGGTTGGAGCTGAACCCCAAAGGGTCAGGAAGGGAGAGGGAATCTCAGTGATGGAGAAGCATCATCTAGGGAGCCACAAGTGGTTTGGATTGGCCACCCTGCCCTGCGGGGAAATGGGACAAGGCCAGTGGGGGGCTGGACGCTGTCTGGACATCTGAGGCCTACATGTGGAAGGCTGTGGAGAGCAGGGATGGGAGTGGGAGGCTGAGGTAGTCACCTTGGCAGGAGTTGGAGGCAGGCTAAGAGAAGTCAGCCAACCCTGGAGGTGACAGGTTGGGCATAGCGAAGTGAGGGGGGTTGAGCATGACTCCTCGGGGAACTAGGTGGACACCAGTGCCCCTCCCTGAGGAGAGGAACCAGGGAGAGCAGCTGGGGTTGACAGGTGGGCAGAAGACGAGGGTGCTGATTTTGTGGAGGGAACAACCAGTCTGAGGCAGGTGAACAATCCATGGAAATGCCCAAGGCCAAGCGGCTTCCCAGGGCTGCATCCTGGTCTAGACTTGGGGTGATGGGTGTGAAGGGTGTGGTTGAAGTCAGGGATGGAACAGAGCTTAGACCCCCAAGGACCAAGCCCACCATGGAGCCTGAAAAGAGTCAGTGAACGGGAGAAAAGCTGGACTCCTGAGGTGGGAAAGGAGCTGGCTGCTCTCAGCCAAGGGCTTCATATCCTTCAAGTCCGAGCAGTATTGCCCTCTACCCCCCAAAATGCATACGATGGTGTGTAAGCTCAGCAGACTCAAAGACACCCTGAAATCTAACTCAGAAGGCTCACACTGAGAACCCCCAAGGTTGGCTGCTTCAGGAAGAAAGAGGTCACCAAACCAGTGCTGCCAGCTTAGAGATGACTCAAAAAGTTCTTCAGTTTGACAGGAAATAGGACGTCAAGAAATGACATTTCTTTGGCAAGAATGGTGGAGCAGTCACCATTTTTCTGGCGGATTGAGGCAGAGGACAGAGTTTAGGAGTCTGAGGAACAAATGGTAAGCCCCAAAGTAGAGGCACGAGTCTAGCCGACATTTCCAGAACATTCCACCACCTCTCTGGCCAGTGGCTCCATTATTCCCCCAGAGCCTCCTCCGCATTCTGACCCAGGTCCCCACAGTGTGGCCTGGCCCAGCACTGCTGACCTGAGTGTGGCCTCCAGGGCTGGATGGGCACAGGGGCCGTTTGCCCTGACTGCATCCCCTCATCCCCGCAGAATACTCGGTGACGGTGCGGAAGTCCATGTTCCCAGGCCTCTTTGTGCTCGGGATGTTCCTCTGGAGCCTGGCTGAGTACCTCCTCCACCGCTTCCTGTTCCACATGAAGCCCCCCAGTGACAGCTATTACCTCATCACGCTGCACTTCGTCCTGCACGGCCAGCACCATAAGGTGAGGCTCAGGACAGCTCAGGGGCCCAGCCTCTCGAGTCTAGTTATGGGGTGGGGGCAGTGGGGAGCCAGGGGCATGTGATAGTGGTCAGAGGTAGGGGGCCCAGCACCTTACTGTCAACCAAGCTGTGTGTGTCTGTGTGTGTGTGTGTGTGTGTGTGTGTGTGTGTAGGGGCTCTGATTGTCCCTGTAACTCCTTACTGTCAACCAGGCCATGTGCGTGTGTGGGCCTCCCCTATGCCAGGCCCTGTTCTAGACACAGACCAAGTTCCTGCCCTCATGGAGCTTCCCACTAAGAGAGTGCTGCAGTTCCTCCCATTCCACAGAGCAAGAAACTGAGGCTTGGGGCACATGAGCGGCTTGCCTGAAGCCACACTCAGCACGGCCCCCGTTGGAGCTGGCCTCCTGCGGATGCCTGGGCTTCTGTACCAGCTGATTGAACCCTGAGAGAGACTGGATTAAGCTGCTGCTGAGAACCTGAGACCGAATCTCAGTCCAGTATCAGCAGCACACCCCAAAACACAAACCAAGTTGGAGTCAGAGCCCTCCGCCCTCAGATTTATGTGACCATAAATCTTTGTGGGTGGAGGCTGCCCATCTTTCTTCTGTAGGTGGATTTGAACTGCTGACCTTTGGCTAGCAGCCTGATATATAAATCACCAGTTTCTTTTAGCAACACAAGGAGGATGGGTTGGTTTTGTTTGGGGCACATTTCAGCTGGTGGCCTGTAAGCTATCATATTGGTTACATTTTTCTGCTTTCCACCCAGCAGAAAAACATAATTCTGGGGGAAGAAGGACCCTTGTTTGAGGGGAGGGAAGGTATAAGGGCAAGTCCAGGGGCTCCCTGGGGGACACTAGGACAGGCAGAGAGCATGGTGGAGGGGCGGAGATGCTGCCATGATGGATGAGTTTCCCTGGGGAGACCTGCTGTCCAGTCCCAAGCCTCCGGGCCCAAGCCTCTGTTGCCCTTGGAAAGTCCAGAATAGTATCATCCCTTAAAGCATCAAGGCGTCAGGCCTCTATCTCCTCACCCCATCTTGCACTGGGGCCTCTGGCCCGTGGCCATAACTACAGAAGCACCCGGGCCCTCTCCACATGCAGGCTCCCTTCGACGGCTCCCGCCTGGTCTTCCCCCCGGTACCAGCATCTCTGCTGATCGCTGCCTTCTACGGGCTGCTACGGCTCATCCTGCCCGAGGCGGTGGGGGGCTCAATATTCGCCGGGGGCCTCCTGGGGTACGTGTTCTACGACATGATCCACTACTACCTGCACTTCGGCTCGCCGCACAGAGGCTCCTTCCTGTACACCATGAAGGCCCACCACGTCAAGCATCACTTTGTGCATCAGAAGTCAGGTGAGAATGGTGGTGCCTCTCAGCCTTCCCTGCGGTGAGGAACCACAGGGCTCCCCCAAGGCCAGTGTTCTAGGTACACCAATGCCTGCAGCAAGGCAGAGGGTACCAGGGAGGGCGCACGCGCACACACACACACACACACACACACACATGAAGTAACAGAGACGATTTCAGATGCCCTTTCACAAAGAAAAGTAAAGCAAGATGATGTGGGAGGGGGAATCTCGGTGGGGGCAGGAGTCCAGCACTGATGCATGAAATACAGCACAAACCATGTGTGTCATTTAAAGTTTTCATTTTTTAAAAAATTTTTTTAAAGATTTAAAAAAATATTATTTTATTTTATTATTTTTGTGTGCATGTACCGTCAAATCAGATCTGACTGGTACAGGAGGAGATTGCCCCTCCTTCCCCGGCAGAGCATCTGGTGGATTCGAACTGTGCGCCTCTGGGATTGTAGTTGCAGATCCTTGCCACTAGGCCACCAGAGCTCCTCTCATTTAAAGTTTTCTAATCAAAGTCATTGCTGTCAAGTCAGAACCAGCTCATAGCTGACCCTCCTGCCAGTTTTCAGAAGCTATAAACCACATATCCATCATGCTTCCTTGGAGCAGTTGCTGGATTCAAACTTCCTGCCTTTTATTTGGGGGTACAGCTCCTTACCAGTCGGCCACCAGAGCTCCCTCTCTACAGACCACACCACCAGAACTCCCTAGTATTTTCTAGTAGTTCCATTAAAAAGTGAAGGTGCACAGATTAAAGGATATGTTTATGTGAATATACTCAAAATATTATTTCAATAATAATATAATTTGGGTTATAAATAATTTAGGTTAAAAAGATAATATTTTTATAAAAATTATAATTTAGATTATAAATTACTATAATTTATAATTATTATAATTTAGGTTAAAAATATTCTAAAAACATTTTACATTCTTTCTTATACTCAGTCTTACTCCAGGGTGTGTTTTGTAGGTAAGTCATTGTAGTTCCTTGTCCATCAAGTCAATGGGGATCCCATGTAAACAGAGTAGAAGCCGCTCCATAAGGCTCCAAGGCTGTGACCTTTTGGAAGTAGTATTTCCAAGCCTATTTTCCAAGATAACCCTGGGTGTATTTGAACCACCAGCCTTTCCATTTAACCACCTTTGTCACGTAGGAACTCCCTTTTGCCCTTATAACTAAAATCCCAAACCACTGCTCCTAAGTCAGTGCTGGCTATGGCAGCCCTCCATTGGGTTCCCATTGCTAGAATCTTCACAGGAGGCCATGACCCTTCTTTCTCCCACAGAGCAGTTGGTAGATTTGAACTTGTGACCTTCCCGTTAGCAGTCCCATATGTGCACTACACCCACCAGGAGGGTGCCTTTTGCACTTTAGCATCATATCTCAATTCAAATGGTAAGGTTCCACAGGAAACTCTTGATGCAGGTTTCTGAAAGTCCAAAGTAGATTCGCATGCAAGAGTCGGTCCAAGCGTGCTCAGCCTTTTCCACCCGCTGAGTGGAGTACACATTTTTTACTGAATTTTAATTGGAAAAAAATGTAGGTAAACACCCAGTTCTATAATTGGCCACATTCCCAGTGCTCAGCAGTGCTGGTGGCCGCCAGACTAGACAGCAGAGCTAATGTTAAAGTAGTGCAGAAAGGCGTCCCTGTTGAGATACCGATAGATCTGAGACCCCAGGGGAGAGGAGGGACCAGATGTCTGGGGGAACAGCACCCCAGAAAGAACAGGTGCAAAGGCACAAGGTAGAAATGAGTGGGGCAGAAATGAAGGAAGAAGCTGTAGAGTGAGGAGGAGGAGTGAGGGGCAGCCTCAGACCTCAGGAAGATTGGGAACATGGGTTCCTTCAAAGTTTGTCCCTAACAGACCAGACACCTACGTGCTCGCTCCTCAGCTCCTGCCAGTGGAGACAGGTACTGAAATGGGCACTGCCTGCTCACTTCACCCTGGGTCTTTCCCCAGGAAATGTGTCCCTCCTCCCCTGACACTACCCTGGCCTTTACCTCCAGTCCATTTGTCTTCTTCTCTAGGATTTGGCATCAGCACGAAATTGTGGGATTATTTTTTCAACACCCTCATTCCCGAGGAGCCCCACCCGAAGATGCAGTGACCACGCCCAGCCAGCCCATCCCCACTTGAGCTAGTTCACACCCCCACCCCGCCCCTGCTCAGAAGGTCGGCCAGGCCAGGCAGCGCAGGCCTGGTGGAGGGTGCTGGGTGCTGGGGAGTCCCTGAGGGACCGCTGACCTCCACCTCCTGACCCACCAGAGGACAGTCGTGTGTTCTTGGTGGCAGACACATGGATCCTGGGGGGTCCAGATGGGTCTTTCCTGGGACATCCTGCACACCCACAGGCCTGGCCAACCACTGCCACCCTAAGGGGAATGAAGGACGCTGACCCCTAGGGCCAGGCCTGCGCCCCACGTGCTCTATGCATTGGCACTGCCAGTGTTCACAGCAACAGCCGAGGCCCCGCCGTCCCATCTTCTGGAGGACGGGAACAACCTGAGGTGGATGAAGGCCTTTCACAAGAAGAGACAGGATGATGCCTCAGGGCACCCCCAGATCCTGCGTGCCAGCTGCACTGCCAGGTGCCTTCTCAATGCACCCAGCCCCACCCTGGCCTCACCCGACGTTGCAGGTGGCCGAGAGCCCTGGGTGTTGACCTGGAGGCTGTAGGAGCCCGGGGGCCCCTTTCTTCAGGAATCATCAGCTGCTTCAGCCAGAATCAAAAAATTTCTCCCTGAGAGAGGTGAAGAGGCCTCTCCTCCCAGGGGTCCCATGGTCATTCCTGGCCTCCACCTGGCACACGCGGCTCCCTGCTTCCTCACTCAGGACCACCCTCTCCCTCATGCAAGTGCCTCCTTGAGCTGGCAAAACGTCTCACTTGGTGCCTTATCGCCCTGCCTTCTCTCTCCTGCAACCCCAGACCCTGCAGATGAGGTCCCGCCCCTTAGTCCTAATAACCAAACCCCTCTCTGCACACAGAGGGTCTTATTTATAAATGTAGGCAGGTGTTTGCCTGGTCCCAGGCAGAGCACCTGGTCAGGTCCCCTCTAATCCGAAGTGCTGGTCCTGAATAAAAAGGTCGCTTTGCCATACTCTTGTCCCCTTTCTCACCCACCGACAGTTACTACTTGAAACTTCTAAAAACAACAAAAAAAAATAAAGCAAACACAACAAACTCAATGAGTGTAAAGACTGAAGAGAAACAGTCTGATTCTGTTATCTGTCATGTTTACTGCAGAGCTATTTAAAGATTTTGGAATAAATATAAAAAAACTAGTTGTGAAATAAAGATGTAAATAAATTGTATATTTTGAAAAATAAAACACTGAAAAGAAATGAACAAAGATGAGTTGCTGCCTCGTGGCGTCATGACTTGGGGAGGGCCGAGGGAAGGGGTGGGCGGTGGTCACTGAACGGGGGTCAGGGCGTTATCACTGATGTCCTGTAAAGTTGCTGGGGCAGCCCATGAGAACAAGCTTATCCGGTCTTCATCCGTTTTACTCATTTTTACATTTGCTGCAGACAACAGCCTCTATTACATTAACCCCTGGGGGTCCCATTAGTAGCCCCCACTAACACCCTTAGTGGACCACTGGGAAGGGCTCTCTTCTGGGTCATATGAGCCCCAACTTTGACTTCACTTGGCTTTCCTGACAGAGAGGCTGCAGTCTGAGTTGTGTGCAGTGAGACCAGGACTTCAAGGCCAGCAAGGTTTGAGTGAAGCAGCTTCTCAGGAGCAGCAGGACTTTGGTGGTAGAATTCCCACCTTCCAACTGAGAAACCTGGGTTCCATTCCCAGCCAGTGCTCCTCCGACATAAGCATCACCCATCCGTCAGTTGAGGCTTGCATATTGCTTAGATACGGAACAGGGGAACAGGTTTCAGCAGTGCTTCCAATAGACTTAGGAAGAAAGACCTGGCAATCCACTTCCGATCAGCCAGGCGCAGTCCTACAGATTCAACAATCAGATCCCCAGCTGGTACCAGGGACAGGCAGGATGTGATTCTGTCATGCATGGAGCCACCACAGGTTAGGGCGTTTCTAAAACAACCACAAATTTGAAGGCCCCACTTCAGAACCGGGGAGCTCTGGTGACCCAGTGGAAAGGAGTTGCCTGCCAACTCAGTGGCAGGCAGTTTGGATCCACCAGCTTCTCTAAGGGAAGAAGACAGGCAATCTCCTCTTGTGTGATTTACAGCTTCTGGAAACTCACTGGAGAATCAACTGCACCAATGACACCTGACACCAACAACTAACAACATCAGAACAACCTGGCAGTGTGGGCTCATGCTCTCACACTTAAGAGTCCAACTCTCTAGGTCTGGAATCTGGGAATCTGGGTGGGCTCTGGAATCTGCGAATCCCTTGGCTGCTGCCTCCCCAGCTTTAGCACCCAAGGGTGTGACTTTAGACCTCTTGGAGGCACCCATCAACCCAGTGCCTGGCACCTTCTCTGGAATGTGGCCATTCCAGCAATAGAAAGCACAGTTGATGTTTACCAAAAGGCGCTGGAAGTCTGATTCCAGTGTCACACCCAAGTAGAAGGGGAAGGAGACAGAGGAGCAAACAGACAAGTTCTGAGCATGCACCAAAAACAAGGTTAAGAAGAATGAAGAGATTTAAAAAACAACAAAATCTTTCTGAGAGATCATCTAAGGTCTCGATCTCCATTCAGAGCAAAGAAGAGTGAAGAAAATAAAAGATGCACAAAGATAGTCCAACGGAGACTGATGGAACACATAACCCCTAACTGCCATGACCATGAGACCAGAAGAACTAGATGGTGCCTGCTATTATTGCCGACCAAAGAGGAACTGATTGCTATAGAAGCTTCCTGACATTGTGGGAGGAGAGATCTCTGGTGGCTTAGAGATAAGGGGTTGCATTGCCATCTGAAAGGCGTTCAAATCCGCTGGCTTCTCCATGGAAGAAAGATGGGCAATCTCCTCCCATTCTCTTTATACCCTGTGGAAGCCCACTGGAGGGCCAACTCTGAGTCAGTTCCAACTGACAGCATATAATAACATAGAAGGTCCCTGAGAGAGTGGGAGCAAAATGTGGGACAAAACGAAAATTCACTTTTAAAAAAAATTAGGCTCAGTGGTCTGATAGAGACTGGTAGAACCCCTAAGATGACAGCTTTTATTGACTCTTTTAAGCTTGGATCTAAAATCATCACCCTTTGACTCAGTTTTCAGCCAAACAAGTCTATAAAGAGATCAAGAATACCCAAGAGGGACACACACACACACATACTCCCTAGAACAATCAACCAGAGAAGATCAAGAGGGCAGCATTTCCCTATGGACAAAGTTCAGAGGGCAGGGAGGGCTTGGAAAGGACATGAAAGGCACTGGGAACCACTGGGGGAAGTGGGAAGAGCACTTTACAACATGGGAGTTGTCGCTGATGTCACAAAATATAATGTGTATGAATGGTGGGATGGAAAAACCAATTTGCTCTGTGAACTTTCACTCATTTACAATAAAAAGTTGGTAGTAATAAAAATCTCATTAGGGAGAGGTGCTAAAGAAAAAAACAAAAAACAAACCATGAGGGAGCTCTGGTGGCCTAGTGGCAAGAAGCTGCACTGTAATCCCAGAGGTACGCGGTTCGAATCCACCACATGCTCTGATGGAGAAGGAGGAACAGCCTCCTCCTATACCAGTCAGATATGACTTGACAGTACACACACCTAAAATAACAAAATAATTTAAAAAAAAAAAACCACAACAACAAAGAAAACCCAAACCCCACCACATAAAACCAAGCTAATCTCTTCATGAAAAAGAAGCTGACCAGTTGGCAGGTGGCCCCAGAGCTCTCTGCTTGGTCGGAATCAGCACTGCAGTGGAGTTAAGATTCTTAAAGAAAGGGGGACCCTGTCTAGTAGGGGAGGCCATTCAAAGTGAGTCATGTCCTGTGTTTACACAGCAGAGAGAAGCATCCCCAGGAATTTTACTTCAGTCTGTCTAGCACTCATCAGTCAACCCCCACCTGAGTAATCAATCACCTGGTGGCCTTGGGGAACTTCAGCAGAAAATGTAGGAGACATTCCCTGGAAGAGTCCAAGGTTAACTGCCAAAGGAAGTGAGGTATTGTACCATACAATCCCCGTACAGCTAGCGAAGGGAATGAGGGGGAAGCCAAAAACAGACACTCCTGAATGTACTTGTTCTTTAAGGAAAGAAATTCAAACTCCCTGCTATCAAACGGATGTCCAGTCATAGCGAACCTGCGGGACAGAGTAGAAGAGACTCACAGGGCTTTCCTAGGCTGTGATCTGTCCACTGTCACAACTTTCTGCTTCGGAGCATGTGAACTCCCCACCTAGCAGTCAGGTGCACTAACCACAGATCAATCACGCCTCCTTACAAGGAATGAAGACATAAAACACTAGGTGAAAGGCTCTATTTTGGTGAGAGTATCTAAAAAGAAAAGAAACTGCAGGGTGGCTGACCAAGAGTGGACATAGAAATTTGCCTCACTTGTGCTTCCAGCCTTGGTCAGTAAGCTCCACTTAGAACAGGACCCACGGCCATGGCTTTTCTTTCTGGCGTGGTCTTTGTACTTGGCTTCGTGTCCTGACTTTGGGCATTTCCTAGCTGACCTGAAGAACTGCCTCTTCATTCTGCTCCTTTCCTTTGTTGGCTCTGGCGTCTGAACTTTAAATAATTCCTCGCTGTGTCCAGGACAAATGTCTGGCTTGTAAATGGTTCCAATAAATAGTTATCTTGTCTCCTTCAGGTCTCTGATCAGCCATTTAATGCTTGGTGTGTTTCCCACTTGTTCTCCGGACTCTGCTACCCTCTAGTGGTACATGAGTGCCCGCCTGGCTCCGACTGATTTGGACACTGATGCAAAGATTTTAGAACAGAACTTCAAACTTCTACAAATAAGGTGCAGCAGGGCTAATACAGTGATAATGGAATGGTCTCGAATTTGTAAAATATGAGCCTACTGGAATGGTAACTGGGATGATTGAATGAAAAACTAATATAATTTTTAAATTTTCAGTCAAATTTTAAAAAAGAATTTTTAAATACAGTTTCTAATTAAAAAATATTTTAAAAGAATGAGAATGTGAGGGTCTCTAAAAATGCTGCAGCGTCGTCTCTATGAGCATAAAGAATGACTACTTGCCAGCACTGAAGGGCATGCTGCTAGACTACCTACGGCCCTTTTCCACCTCTATGGCTTGAAAGCTGTAATCCACTCACTTATCCTTGCAAGCTGGCCAGGCAGATCCTTGGCTTTGGCAAAGTATCTGGACAGAGAGATGGAGATGTGCACTTGGAGTAGGATATCAGTGGAGATTCAGTGTGAGCTTGCTAGAATTGTCCAACCAGAACTGTGACTGAAATCCGAGCTGAGAGAGTTCACATAGAACTCTCCACTGCACCTGTGTCTAAAAGCCAGAAGGGGCAGAGAAGTGAGGTGGCCAGGATCACTAGCCGTGTCTGCTACAGACCTGCAGTCAAAGGAGGGTCAGAGGGAGTCCTGCAGGTAGAATTAAAGAGACATCAGATCAAAGTAACGTGTGGACGAAAGAATGAGGAGCACTAGAAATGGTAAGTACATGGGTGAAGGTGTAAGACTTGCTTGTTTTTCTTTAAATTTCTTCAAAAGACAATTGTTTAAACAAAATTGATAGTATTATAATGTGCCTTTCTAACATGTGTAAGTGCAACATATGACAACAAGAACATCAAAGCTAGGATGTGATAAGTATGTTGTGATAAGATTTTGTACCACATTCAAAGTGCTATCATCTAATTTTAAAGTAGACTGTGATGAATTAAAGATGTATCCTATGAACAAGCTGAGAAAATAGCAGATACCATGTGAGTGTGGCTCAGTCTGACTTCTACCTGCTTCATAAAGGGGAACTGTCCCCATCAATAATGTCCATAGCACCATACAAAGAGCTACATTGTCAGACATGCCGCCTCACATGCTTCTGCACCTCTTTTTACCAATGTTCATTGTAAGACTCACAGATAAACTCACAATTGTGTATGTATTAGGGAAATAGTTTGGAAAGTAGGGGAAGCAGAGAGTATCTCATAATGCAAATTCAGATTTAGTCCAGCAGTCCCAAACCAGATTAACAAGGCATAACTTCTCAATTAGTGAAAATCCAGGTCCAGTTCAAGAGCACAAATACAAGATGTCTCTGGCTTCCTCAATCATCCAGTAAATTTTACCTCAGAGCAGATTAAAGTCAGCATTTCCTTCAATTAAAAAAGCAAGCAAAATCTTTAACTGGGCCTTTATCTCCAAGTTTCCTCAGATTACACCTTGCCACAGTCTCTTCACAGCAGTGCCACAGTCTCTTCACAATCTCTCCATTACCAACATCACTGTTTTTTACAGTGAAAAATGCTGTTATTCTGGTCTCACAGCTGTTGATGATTTGAAAGATCACGTGTCCACAGTTAAAGAGGCTGAAGATAATTCCTTCTTAACAGAGGCTAATGAAATGGATACAAAAGCCAATTTTCAAGGATTCTGACACCTCACAAGCATAACATTTGAAAACAGAATTGTAGCTAATAAGTCAACAAGGGAGCAAAAGTGGAATCAAGGCAGAAAAAAAAAAGGAAGAAAAGATGAGACAAATGGAGAACAGAAAGCAAGAAGACAGATTTAAATTTAATCTTATCAATAATCATTAACGTTATTGTTCTCAGTACCTCAATTAACTGCCTCTGAAAACTTGCCAGAGGGTCAGCTATGGTCAGATCTGACTCTACAGAACACAATAACAACAACAGCAACCACCTATCCATGAGGGGATTGGTCAGTTTTGCCGTATTATCATGTGCACATAAGGTTATAAGGAAACAAGACTGCCAGATCTTTTTCTTAGCAAGCAGCTAATGGGTTCGAACCAATGACTTTTCTATCAATAGCTCAACATTAAGTTATTGCACCACCAGGGAAACAGTCCAGGGGTAAAAGATCTTGAGGCCCACATGGGTCAATTGGTATAACTCAGTCCACAAAAACAATGTTCACTATTCTACTTTTGTGAATAGAGGTTTAAAAAAGTTGCATGTCACCATTTAAGATGCAACTTAAATTGGTCTCTCCCTGCCCAGAACAAAGAAGAGGGAAGAAAATTTTAAAAAATCAAGGAAACCACTTGTCCAAAGGGTCACTGAAACACAACGTCCACTAGGGTGAGACTGTTGTTGTTGAGAATCATGGAGTCAGAATCTCACAGAAGGAGACTGGCCATCTTTCTCTCATGGATTCAAACAGTGTACCTTGGAGTTGGCAGCCCAATTCCTTACAACTACAACTAAACCACCAGAGCTCCCTCAAAGCTGAGATTAGAAGCACCAAAAGTTGCTCAAACTATCGCTGAGGATCACTCAGCCTGGAATCACAATACAAGGTCCTGCACAGAGAAGAGGGCGAAATGTAGAACAAAATCCAAATCATAAAAACACTTAAAAATGTGCAAAGGTAATGTCAATATTATTAGTCTATTTCCCCTCCTCTCCCATCCTCAAAGAAACAGCTTAGGAATACACATCTACCTCTCAAAGACACTAGGATCAGAGGTGCAATACCAGCCCTGGGTCTGGGTGTTACTAACCCCTCAGCAGCTTCTCCTCCAGCTCCCCGCAGTGTCAAAATACCAAAGGGACTTCTTTCTCACAGTTGTTCTCAGTCCACATTCATGAGAGGGAGAGTGAAATGGATAAGCAGTGATTCCCCTGCCAAGACTTCAACGTCAAAAGCCTTTTAATACCATAATTCTATCCTTTCAAGGAAACCTAAAGCCTATTCCTTGTCCACACGGTGTAGCTGGGGCCAAGGCTGCCTTGGGTAAAGCGTGAAACACACCCCAGGAGAAAGCGGGCAGTAGGGCTGGAGGAGGTGACTTCTGTGATGGGCGGGTCTCCTCCGGATGGGAGGGCCTCCTCACTCCTCTGACTGGAGCTCTCTGCACTTGGTGTGCACTGCTCTCCCTCCGTGGTTGTCCCCATTCTGCGTTCTGGCCTCTGTTCTGCACTCTGGGAGCAGAGGGGGTGGCCCGGGTGAGCACATCTGGGGGAGGTGGAGGGCGGCGTGGACCTTGGCCCGGGCTTCCTGGGGGAGGTCTTCTGGGGTCAGGGCACGGGAGCCAGCTGTGAAGGCTGGGCATTGCAGGTCGCTCGGTCCCAGGACTGTGGCCGCCGACCGGGGATGCGTGCGGGCACCGGCTCAGCGCAGCTGTGTGCCTGGGTGGAGAGGCGGGTTAGGGGATGGGACAGATCACAGTGTTGTCCTCTGTGGGCACCTGAATCCTGAGGGGGTGCAGGGTCCCCAGGAAAGAGAGCGGAGGGGCCCGAGGAAGGGACACAGGGTCAAGAAGGAGGAAGGGGCGCACTGTCTGCTCCGGGAAGAAGGGACCCAACGTCTAGAAGAAAGGAGTGCAGCAGGGTCTAGAGTAAAGGGACCAGGTTTGGGGTTTCGGAGAGAAAAGACATCCAGAGACTCGCCTTGTGTTGGGTGAGGTCATCCCCAGATACTTTCCTGGAAATCAGGGCCTCGTTGGTTTCACTTCTTCTTCCCAGGCGGTGAGGCTGCCTGCTGAGTCCTGCCTTCTTGGAACTGTGGGGCAATGGCTCCCAAGGGTATCCTGGTGTGCCTACGGGTCTCCTTGTGTCCCCAGGGTCAACCTATGTGCTCAAGGGTCTCCCTGTGTGACCGAGGGGCCCCCGATGGTCCCTCAGGGGTCAGGACTTGGAAGCTGCTCAGAGCCATGGGCAGCCGAGCTCCAGATGTGAGTGGGCATTGCCAGGACAGGCGATTCCAGTTCCTAGGACGCATGACCACCTTATTTTTTGGGGGGTCATTTTAGGCACCGACCCCAACTCAATCCATTGCCTTCTGACTCTGAGAGGGTCCAAGGCTGTAAATTTATGGGAAGAAATGCTCTTCTCCCACAAAGTACCTGGTGGATTTGAACCGCCAACCTTTTGCTTCAAAGCCCAGCATGCAATGCCAATGCTGTAAGTATGAGTATAGCAGAAGGAAAAGAATAGCTGATACTCCTTTCTTTTTAAGAAGTTGTATTAGAGTTCTTTATGGTTTTTATACTGTAACTACCATTTTAAGGTGGTGGGGTTTTTTTTACTTTTAAAACTGGTAACTTTTCCTTCCTCCCTCCTCTCTCCCCACAACATAGTACATTCATTATGTGAATATTCCTAGGTGAATGCAGTCTCCCATTAAGAGTACACCCTCTAAATCTGGTAGAGTCATGATTACTATGAGTCACAATCTGGGCTTTTTATTTTGTGAGTTGTTACAATACCAACAACATACATGTGTTTCTAAAAGATGATTAGCAACTTTCCACAGCGACTGTCTTGTTACACAAAACTGTTTCTACATCCTAAGTTGCTGAAAGTTCAAAATCTTGAGTCAATGAATGTTTATATATTCCTTTTCAGCCTTTTTCTATCTTTATGGATCCTTAGTTATCTTATGTGCTTGGCCTTGCTAATTCTGAAACAGCACCAAAACTGTTTTAGTTCTTGAACATTCTAATATATCTTGGCACCAGAAGTCAGGAAATCAAAAGACAAGTTGCACTGGGAAAAATCTGCTTGTCAGAGACCTCTCCAGAGTACTAAAGAGCAATGATGGCAGTCTAGAGACTAAGGTGCACATGGTCCAGGCCATGGTCTTTGCAATCACTTGCTACACATCTGAGAACTGGACAATGACTAAGGATGGCAGAAGAGTCGATGTCTTTGAGTTGTGGTGCTGAAGAAGAGGACTGAACTGCCAGGTGATTGCCAAGAGAACAAAGAGGTTTCCCTGGAGAGAGTGAAATCAAGTTGCTCTGTGGAGGCAAGGATTTTGAAGCTCCAGCTGACATACTTTGGTCATGTTGTCAGAAGGGACCAGTCCTAAGAGAGGGACATCATGCTTGGATGGATGGAGGGACAGAGCAAGAGAGGAAGGCCCTGGAGGAGATGACATAGTAACTGGGGTAATGGGGGCAGGTGTATCAGAGACAGTGAGACTGGCTCAGCATAGGGCAGGGTTCAGAGCTTTTGTGCATACAGTCACTGCGAATTATAAGCCACTTGATGGCACATAACAACAACAATATCATATAGGGTAAATACTCTTACTTTTCTTTTTAAAAGAACTCCAGCTTATCCCTACAAATGTCTTCTTTCAAATGAGTTTTAGGCTTATTTGGTTTCAAGTCAAGGCGACCTACCATTGACATAAAATCAAATTTCCACTGGGGAAGGACCATCAGGTTAATAATTTTTTGTCTTCCCAGCCAAAAACAGCCATTTTTCTCCATTTCTTCATACTTTCTTTTGTGTGGCTTGCTCCATATTACACCAGCACTTTTTCTGAAAAATTTATTCCTAAAAATTTTGTTTTCCTGCTTCTGCTTCTTCTTCTCTTGTTGATCTGAGCAAGGCATTTGTTCCCATGATCTTTCCTGACAGAGATAGAGGGTTTTATATATATATACACACACACACCACACACACACACATACATATATATATATCCTTTTTTAAATTTTTTTTATTAAATTTTATTAATTTTAATGAACATTTACAGAGATTTTGGGTTTCCATTCATTCATTGTTGCACTATTTTCTCTACCCTATCCCCCCCGAGATAGAGGTTTTTTATGAGGTCGGTAATAAAATCTAGACTGTGTTTGTGGCGCGCCCACTCTCTCATTGCTGACCCTCCACTGGGTTTCTGAGGCTGAAAGTCACATGAGAGAAGATTGCACATTGTTCTCCCATAGAGCTACTGGTGGATTCGAACCTCCAGAGAGACGCAGCCTTGGAGTTAGCACAACTACCTACAGATTAAGCCAACACACCTCCTGGCTTGGAGCTAAAATGCCAAAACCTGCAAGATTTCCTGCAGAACACATCTGCTTCTGCCTGTGTGAACAAGAAAAAGGTCGTGGATTCATGAGGTCTAGGGGCTGGAAGTCTCTTCTCTGCAGATGGAAGAGCTGAAGAGTCTGAGATCCCTTGAGTACCATGCTTCTGTTTTTGTTGTTGTTAGGTGCCACAGAGACTCTATGAACAACAGACCTGAACTCTGTCCTGTCCTGTGCCAGCCTTCCAATCTCTTCCATACTCAAGCGCACTGCTGCAGTCACTGTGTCAGTCCACCTGGTTGAGGGTGATCTTCTCTGTCCTTGTTCCTCCACTTTTCTGAGCCTGATGCCCCTCTTCAAGGAATAACCTCTCCTAGCAACTGTGCTTCCCATAATGCCATCACACCCATTCTCTAACAGATAGAGTTATCTGTTATGTCATCAAGATATGAATTTGTCGTGGAGGAAGCACAGCCCGAATATTCCTTAGAAGAAAGGATGGCAAAACGTCATCTCACCTACTCTGGACATATTCTCAGGAGATAGCAGTCCCTGGAGATTGGCACCATGCTTGGTAAAGTACAGGGTCGGTGCAAAGAAGAAGATCCTGGACAGGAGAGATTGACACAGTGTCTACAAAGGGTTCAAGTACAGCCATGAGTGTGAGGGTGGCACAGGACAGAACCGTGTTCTACACAAGGTCACGATGCATCAGAAAGGACTCAAGGGCACATAACAACAACAAAAAGGCAACCAAAACGAAGGGCGTTCAGCTGACAACTGGTGAGGCAAAGATGCCAGTGAACTGGGGAAAGAGAAGCAAAACTTTAAGATTGACAGAGGCCAAGTTCTCTGCAATCTTAAATAGATACCCTTGGCCAACACCGGTGAAGTAGGTGTTCATGGTGAATATCTAGTTGACAGGTGTGGTTTTTTGGAACTATAGCTTAAAAAACATTTTATTTTATTGGGTTTTTTGTGTGTGTGTACCATCAAATCGGATCTGACTGGTACAGGAGAAGATTGCCCCTCCTTCTCCAGCAGAGCATCGGATGGATTTGAACCGTGTACCTCTGGGATTGCAGTGCACCTTCTTGCCACTAGGCCACCAGAGTTCCCTGGAACTACAGCTTTGCAAACACTTCTTCACTTGATTCAAATATTTCAAAGTAATTTAGAAACTGAATATAGGAATACTTACCTGGCCGGGGAGATACCATGATCGTGAAGGTGGTTTTCCCAGGGAGAGGCTTATCCATTGCACCTGGATGTAATGACCCCTGCGATTTCCCCAAATGTGGGAAACTTGACTGCACAATTCATGGTAGTGGGGGCTGGCGTTCATGCTCTTCCCTATAAGAAAAAAACAGAATACATATTTCTGGCTGCTTTTGAAGTGCTGGGATATCATCTATCACTGGGCCCTTTATCCTTGAAGTCCAGCCACGGATGACTTACTAGGTAATAGCCCTTGGCCTCTTTGGGGCCTGAGCTCTCCAATCTCTGGTCATCCTGGTGATGAGACTAGGGATCTGTTGCCTCCGTCATTACACATCTGCAGTGTTCTTTGTTATAGGACTGTGTTGGGAGATGTCATTGAGTTGGATCTGACTCATTGCAGCCCCGTGCTCGGCAGAAAACACGGCTCAGTCCTGCTCCATCCTCACAACTGCTGCGTGTTAGAGCCCATTGTTACAGCGACTGTGGCGGTCCATCTCAGTGAGGGTCTTCCTCTTTTTCTGACTCTACTTCACTAAGTATGATATTCTTCTCCAGGGACGGGTGCCTAACAAAGCCAAGCTATGTGAGACAAAGCCTTAGCACGCTCACTTCCAAGGAGCATTCTTGGGGTGCTTCTGCTAAGATAGATCTGTTCATTCTTCTGACAGTCCAGGACATCGTTCATATCCCTCACCAATCATAATTCAAATGTCTCGTTGGCACAGGATAGAACAGCATTTAGAGCTCTTGTACATAGGGTCGCTATGAGTCGCAAGCGACTCGATGGCACATAACTACAACAACAACGACATGTCTTTTTCGGTCTTCCTTATTCACTGTCCGTTGGGTCAGGTGCGCCTTAGTCTTCAATGTGATGTCTCTGCTTTTTAACACGGTAAAGTGATCATTGGTCGCTAATTTGTTTAGTGCTGTCTGTGGTGAACAGGAGTCTGTGCTCTTGCCTCTGTCAGAAATGGAGACAGGAGAGACTGGGAAGTCCCGTGTCCCAAGGAAAATGGGAGGAAGAATATTTCTTTGTGATTGTAGAGCATATAGGTTCTGTTACTAGGCCACCTCACTTCACTCATTTGAGTCACCTGCCGACCTTTAAATGTATCCTATGCACTGTGCCATATACAGACTAAACAACTAACAGATCCAAACTGTAATGGCCCAAACCTAAAGGAGGTTACCTCTGGTGGCTTAGTGGTAAAGAGGTACACAGCCAACTCAAAGGCTTGTGCTTCAAATCCATTAGCTACTCTGTGGTAGGAAGATAGATAGTCTCCTCCTTTGCCATTTACTGCCTCTGAAAATTCACAGGAGGGTCGGCTACGAATTGGTTCCACCTTGACAGCAAATAACAACAGGCACATTCCTTACTCACTCAACAGTCCACGACAGGTGTCTGTGGTTTCAGGTCTGTGAGTGACTCTCCTCCAGTGATTCAAGGACCCAGGGTCCTGCCATGCTGGGGTTCTGCCTGCCTTACGGCCCCATCATCCTGCACATCTTATACCAGAAGGGGAAAGAGAGTCAAGGCAATCCTACCTAAACTCAAAGCAGTATTTACAACTTCTCCTCATCACTGGTGAGAACTAGTCAAAGGGCCGTAGCTAGCCTCAAAGGGGGCTGGGAGATTTCATCCTAGTTGGGCTGGCACTTCTCAGAACAGATTCAGGAATGAGGGGGAGGCCTCTTTAGGTCTTTAGATCAGACACACTTGGTTCTCCCTTATATCTTCCGGAGATTCTGAGACGTAAAGGAATTCCATCGATTTCTTCCAGGCATGGATACACTGGGACAGATCATCTCCTTAGGCCACCTTGTCTACACACAGTGTGAAGAGATGGAGTACTGCCAGAACCAGTGCCAGCGCTTGGGGGAACGCGTCCGTGGCCTGTTGGTGCCGCTGAAGATGCTCCAGGACCATGGAGAGAAGACGCTGTCCGCCCCGCTAACGGAGGCCCTGCTCCGTTTCCAGACAGTCCTGGAGGAGGCGAAGAAGCGGATGGAAAAATTCAACAATAAATCGCACATCCTCAAGTTCCTAAAGGCGAGGAAAGACAGAATACTCTTCGGTGACGTCAGCAAGAGACTGAGAGATGTCTGCGAGGAGCTCTCGCTGCTGCTGCAGGCTGACCAACGGAGGCTTCTTGTAAACACCTTACATGGGAGATCCTGGCAAAAGGAAGATCTGCAGGATGCAGAGAAAGACAGCCGTATGGTTTTCTTTTTTTGGGGGGGTGGTGTAAAGGAGGGCCAAATGGGTGCACTTTAATCCAACTTTGATTCCCAAAGGAAAAGGAAGGAGGCAAAGGTTTAAGTAGCACTCTGTCCAAGTAGTCAAGCTCCCTGGATGGTACAAATAGTTTGTATGATCTGTTGTTATTGTTGTTAGGTGCCATGGAGTAATATTGTTTTACTCCTAGTGAACTCACAGGACAGAATAGAGCTGTCACGTAGGATTTTCTAGGCTGTAATCTTTACTGGAGCAACTGGCCAGTCACTTAACAGATTTGGGTCCTTGACTTTTGGTTAGCCACTGAATGCTGAACTGTTAGGCTACCAGGGTTCTCATCAACCAGCCACTAAAGGTTTAGTGGCTCGAATGCACCCAAAGGGGCAGAGACAGGACTGGAGATTTGCTTTTGTAAAGATTATACCCAAGAAAACCCCAGGGAGCAGTTTTACATGGTACCACATGGGGTCGCCAAGAATTGGAATCCACTGAGTGGTAACTGGTTATCCACGTGCCCAGAACTCCTGATGTCCATGACTTAGATATGTATGACTCGAAGGCACACAACAACAGTATGGTGGAGGCTGCTGAAATTTGGGGAAGTCAAGGGAGAAAAAGGACTTGATGAGTCTCCTTTGCCTTTGCATCCTCTCTTTGACACGATTCTAGAAGGTGGTTCCTTCAAATTGAAGGGCAGGATTGACCTTTCATAATAGTCAACGTCAGCAGGCCACTTCCTTTTGAAGTGTGTGGCACATTCCTGCCACCAGCAAGATTCACTTCCTGCACTCATATCTACCGACAAATATTTTCCCCCCATTATTTAGTAGAACTACATAGTACCAAATACAAAAGGAACAAAAAGGGCACAGAATGTAAATCTCCCTCTTGACCTTGACCACAATGGGCCTCCCCCAGATGTCTTACCAGTTCGGTAAACAGCCTTCCAGAGATTTAAGTTCATGCATTTTGAAAGTTGCTGACTTTGTTAGCCACTTAGGAGTATACTGATTACTGCATGCTGCTGCTTGCTTTTGACAGGAGTTCATCTGGAATATTGTTTGCTAGAAATATCCAGAGTCATCTGTTTTGTTCAAGACTATGACTGAACCATGTCATATTTAAGTAGCTCCCTATCTGTGGACCTTTCGTTTCCCATTTTTCACTCTTGTAAATAGTGCTGTTAAAGAGATAATTTCTGTCTCTTTCAGCATACTTTCAGGACATTTTCTAGAAGTGGAATTTGTGGATCTAAGTGGCTCAAAGAATAAGCACGTTAAAAATTGTGATAGAGTGTCTCCCCTACAGAGGTTGTACCAATTCCACTTCTACTGCCAATGGGAGACAGTCTTCTTTCTCCAAGACTTCTTTCCATTAGAGACATGCCCAGTTTTAACAATGAATGCCCTACCTCCCAGCAAGCCCTCAGTCTTGGGCAGATGAGTATGGGTGGTCACGCTAAATTAGTTTGTTATCAGTTCTTTTATATATAACAAAGTTCTTACACACGTTTCACACTATCTTTCATTCATTTTGTATTTCACACAATCATTTCCATTCACTATGTTCTATAAAAGTAATCATAATTGAACTATGTCCACCATTACCCTGTCTTTCTAGATCCCTGCCAGATATTTCCCATTTTCTCTACCCACTCCAGTTTGTTATTAATTCCTAAAAAAATATTTCTGAAGGGAGCTCTGGTGGCCTAGTGGCAAGAGGCTGCACTGCAATCCCAGAGGTATGCGGTTCAAATCTACCAGATGCTCTGCTGGAGAAGGAGGGACAATCTCCTCCTGTACCAGTGAGATCTGATTTGACGGTACACACAGAAAAATAATAAAATAAAATTTAAAAAAAGACTTCTGAGCATATAGAGCAATATAGGTTTGATTATGCTATTTTTAAAAACTTTTCTTTCTCATTAGAGCACATAGTCCAGGAGACTTCTCAAGGCACCTGATATGTTATAGTTCAGCTTTCCAGGGTACAGTCTACTACAGCACTTCTGTGTTGACCTAATTCAATGAGTGTACTTCCATATTAACCTACATTTCCGAGACTCCCAAAGCAGCCACTTTTGTGCAATGAGGAAAAAGAAAAAAAAAACCCCAAAACACCATATATAGATATAGATATATAGATATAGATGATATATAGATATAGATATAGATATAGGTACACACACACACACACATATTCCACTGGGAAGTGGAACCCATCTCTTTCACTGCATTTTTTTTCCAAAGCAAGTCACATGGTCAAATGTTACCAAGCATTTCCTGTGTACTTTGAAATCAAAAGCTGGAGAATGGTAATCAGCCACATTCCTGCCACAGTGAATATGGCAGATAAAAACCCAAGTATCCTATTATAGCTTTCATTTGCATTTTCAGTTCTTACTATCTGCTGCTCTTTTTTCTTCAGAAAAGGAAAATCTAGAATCTTTACTGGAAGAGTTGAATGGGATCATGGAAGCCTTGAAGAAATGTAAGTTATCACGTGCCCTGCTGCTTCTGACTGTGCACACTTGAAGTCCAGTCTCCCTAGCCCTGCCCTTGTCCACACTCTGAGCTGGGCAGCTGAAAGGTTTTCTAGATGTGCTTATGGATCTGGTGGTTCTGCTAACCCTACATCTACACCTCTCTGGCAGTTCAAATCCTCCAGTGGCACAAGGGAGAAGGATGGACAATCTTCTCCCACGTGATTTACTGCCTCTGAAACTCAGTGGAGAGTCAGCTATGAGTTGGATCCAAATTGATGGCAATGAGTTGAGTTTATGGCTAATGAGGAGTACAGAGACCTCTGAAATGAGAGGCGAGTGGGGATAGAGATTGAGGGTGGAGATACAAGCAGGATTTGGAGATAGGAACAATGTTCTTGATACACTTCCGTTCAGCCTTTAGCTGTGTCTCTCTCAGTCACTCACAGCCATTGCACCCTCTCCCTCAGATGAGCTGGATGCTCCAGGCCAAGCCAGTTTGGATCCGTGTGGAATGCCTCATTAACATGTCACTAAGAGGCCTCTTCTCAAATGACACATTCCTAGTCTCATTGACCCTTTGTTTCCTTCTTTCTCGGCCTGAGGTTAGACTTGAAGAAACCCATGAAGGAGCTCCCACAAGAACACATCAAGGAGATTAGGAGGGAGGAGCTTTCGGGGTCCCCCTGGATTGAGCTAAGGAAAAGTAAATACAGCACCCTGTATAAAGGAGAGTACTGCAAATGCCCAGTGGCCATCAAAGTGTTCAACAAGTCCCAGGGCAGCAGCAGGTAAGTCGCTTCAGATTGTCCTCTATTTCACTGCTTCCTCATGGCTACCCAGCCCTTGCTGTGTATCCAAAAGTCTTCAAAAGAAGGACCCAAACAGCTACTTGTATACTAGTGTTCATTGCAGTCAACTTTACAAGAGTAAAAAAAAGAAAGGAAATGACCCTAGACCATCAGTAGATGAATGAAGAAAATGTGGTGTGTGCATATAATAAGATTACTATTCAGCCATCAGGATAAATGAGGATCTAATACATGGATAAGCCTTGAAAACCTGATGCTGAGGGAGGCAAGACAGACACAAAAGTATAACTGTCAGATGATCCCTTATTTGAGCACTTACACAAGCTCTGTAGGATACACACAGACCAAAGAAGAGTGCTTGCTGAAAGTGCTTGCAGAGTTTCTGTCTGAAGTGACGAAAAAAAATGTGGAAATAGATCATGGTACCTGGCTGCGCAACATTGTGAATGTGGCTAATGTCTCTAAATTGCAGACATAAGCAGCATTAAAATGTCTAATTTTGTGTTATATAGCTTCTACCCTAATAAAATGATACATATATCTAATAAAGAAAAATATCATTATAAAATCATAAGTACCTCTGCAACAGATGCTTCAAGTCCTCCTCATTTTCAGCAAGTAAAGTTGTATCATCTGCAAAAAAAAAAAAAAAAAAAATCATAAGTACCGTTCTGTAAGGCTGTTTGAAATGCTGAAAACCAATCAGCAAGCCCCATTGTGATCTTTAGAAACTCTTAGGAAGTCACTTTACCTTCTGTTGTGTGAATATATTTAAGTATACCTTGTTTTCAGTAACTAGCTTAGGACACCACCAGCTCTCACCTCTAAAAGATTCTGAAGATATCTCACTTCATACATGTACACACACACACACACACACACACACACACACACACACACACACACACAGGATCACTACTGTCAAAATTCTCCAAGGAATCTTCCAGTTCTTTTTGTTCTTTTGTTTCTCCTCTCTCACAGACATGTGAAGAGTACTTTTCATAATGAGATCAGAACCATGAAAAAATTTGACTCCCCCAACATCCTGCGTGTGTTTGGGATTTGCATTGATGAAACAGGTAAGGGGTGCTTCTGGGATAGATCATGCTTTTAGTGGCTAGATAGTCTGAGTTGTAAAGTGTTATTTTAATTTTTTTTTTGAAAGAGTGGAATCTATAAAGTGTTATCATTTTGACGATTACTTTTTGTATTCAAGGTATATAAGTCCCCATATAAGTCCTCAAGAGAGTAGAGGTGGAGTTGCCAGTCAATCTGTCAGTCGGTTTGCACTTCTCTCCCCCTGGCATTCCACTAGAAGCCGTGTTCAGAAGATTGCCTTGGTGAAGGGCGCATTTTGTTGCTATAAAATAGTATAAAACCTTTTTAAAAATTCTAAAACTGATCTGAACAAGGAATCCAATCCCTTGATCATCATTAATATAGATCTAATCCCAAAACTAAGGAGCCTGGGTTACTTATGGACAAGGAGCTGCACTGTCAACCTAAAGGCATGCAGTTCAAATCCCCCAGTTGCTCCTTCGAAGAAAGATGGTCAGTCTCCTGCCATGCAATTTACTGCCTCTGAAAACCCATTGGAGCGTCAGCTGTGAGTCAGTTCTGACTCAATGGTACATAACAACAACAATCTAAAAACTAAAAACAGAAATATACTCATTTTTTGAGCATACATTTGACTGTGTGAGTCGTAACAAATTATGGATAACATTATGAAGAGTGGTAAATCCAGAACAATTAAAAGATGGGGACATAATGCAACAATGAATGAATGGAAACCCAAAATCTCTGTAAATGTTCATGAAAATTAATAAAATATAATTATAGGGAAAAAAAAGATGGGGACAGACCATTAGATGCATCTTAAGTGGCTGCTCACAAGCTTTTGAGACAGCTGTAACTCACCAAAACAGGATGTGTAACTTCTTTGTGACCCTGAGGTCTCCCAGGTCCTGAGGCTGTGAGACGAGCAACTCAGGGTGTTTGGTTAAGATAAAAATGTTGACATCACTTTGCCACCTGTTTACTTTATGCATGGGTGTATTTACAGCATATACAAATATGCATGCAGAAATGCATGACAAACCCATGATGGTTATAGATGTAGTCTTTTCACCTGTTTCTGTTGTTCATAGTGCCTGTGTGTAATCTACTTGTAGATTAAACTTTGTCTTTCTGAATAGTGCAAGATTATGTATGTTATGAGACTTCTCAGCCCCTGCCTTAGGGGAAGCATCCATTCATACGTTTATTCATTCATTCCACACACATTTATTAAGTTCCTGCTTTTGTAAGTGCAGTGTGAGCAAAGGAGACACATTTCCTGACATCTTGGGTTATGGTTCAGCTGGGAAAGCATTCCTGAAATAACAACTCAACCAGATGTAGATTTAAGAAATGGCAAGTATCAGAAGAAGAAGAGGAAGAGATCCAGGGGTATTTAACCCAATCTGAGAGATGGGGGAGCAAGCTGAATGAGATGGGATAGGGAGGAGGGCAAGGTGGGCCTAAGTAGGACAGGATCTCTCTCTCATCTGACTCTTCTTCCTCAGAGCATCCCACCCAGTTCTGCATTGTCATGGAGCACTGTGAACTGGGGACCCTTCGGGAACTGCTGGATGAGCAACAGAACCTGGACTACGGTGGGCGCATCTTCTTGTGTTTGGAGGCAGCCAAAGGCTTGTACAGGTAACCAGACGGGATGAAAGGGTACCAAAAAGAGCTAGATCAGAATAGCTACCTACTAATGATCTAGACGGAGCTCTGGTGGCTTAGTGGTAAGGAAGTGAGATGCCAACCCGAAGGTATGTGGTTTGAATCCTCCATGGGAGAAAGTCAGGAAGTCTCTTCCTTTGCTATTTATGACCTCTGAAAACCCATTGGAGGGTCAGCCCTGAGTAAGTCCTGACTCAACAACAATGAGGTAAGAGCCTTAGTGCTATTATACTTGAGACTGTAATATTTTTTCTACTTGGCTCTCCCTAAACTGGTTGGTTTTATGATAAATCACTTTAAAGGCTGTAGGGGACATTGCCAGTGGCCATTCGGATGGTATCTAAACCTGGGTACTGCTTTGCAGACCCCTGCCCTACTCTGCACACTTTGCTGCTTCACAGCTCACAGCTACAGCCTCTAAATGGTTATTGGTGGGCACTGCAGCTCCCGTGGCCTTCAGAGAGCTGTAAGTGCCCTAGAGTGTCCCATCCCCCCCAAACCTTACATTGCCAAACTGGTGTGAGTACAAAAGTCCAGATCCTTTCCCTCGAGCTGGACAAACCCAAGATGTAATCATGCTCCCAGGTTCCCTGGGATCCAGCTGAGACTCTGGGACATCCCAGAAACCAGTCCCTGCTCGATTTCTCCTCCACTATGCTTCCTTCACTCCTTCACTGGCTTCTCCTGAGGGCACTTTTCTCAGCAAGTCAGTTGAACCCTAAATCTTTGGGTCACGGTCAGCTTTTGGGAGGAGCTGATCTAGGGAACACTCCCTGACATCCAGTGGGGACCCAGACCTTCCATTCAACCAAAGTACTTGCCTGTAAGTTGATGGGAACCCCAGGCTCACATTCTGTTTCAGCAGAAGGATCCTAAGCCTGTTCCAGCGTGGCCAGGAGGACTTTGGTTTGCCTCGATCGCACACACTCCCCAAGGGCTGTCACCTCCTTGTAGGGTGGACATCTCGGGCTGCATCTTAGCTCCACTGTGTGCTCACTGCACAACTGTCAGATCTTGCACGTGGACTCGCCTGCACCTCCTTTTTCCTGTCTGTCCAAGGATGTTGTTGTTGTTAGGTGCCATCGAGTCAACTCATAACAACTCATAACAACCCTGCAAAAAATCTGAGCTTTGCCCTATCCTGGGCCAGCCTCATGGCCCCTGTCACTCTCAAGCTATTGTGCTTGTCAGTATCTCAACCCATCTCATGGGGAGTTTTCCTCTCTTTTGCTGACTCACTACCTTTCCTAGCATGCTATTACACTTCAAGGACTAGTGTCCCCTGAAAACACGCCCTAAGCAAGTCAGAAGTTTCACCATCCTTGCCTCTAAGGAGCACTCTGGTTGTAACCCAAGATAGTTTTGTTTGGTCTTTATGCAGTCCATGGGATATTCAGTTCTCTTTACCAATGCCACAATTCAAAGGCATCAATTATTCTTATTCACGGTCCAAATTTCAGATGCACAGGAAGCAACTGAAAACACCATGGCTTGAATTAGGCTCACTTTGGTCCTTAAATGGACATCCTGGTTCTCTAGAACTTCAGAGAGCTCCTCGACAGCAGATTCCCCCAGTGCAACATGTCTTTTGATTTCTTGACTGCTGCTACCATGAGTGTTGACATGGATTAAAAGAAAATGAAACTGTTGACAACTTCAATCTTTTCTCCATTTATCAGGACACCTATCGGTCCAGTGGTGAGGATTTTTGTTTTCTTAATGTTGATATGTATCCCACATTGAAAGTGGTCATTGATCTTCTATAGCAAGTGTTCTAAGTTGTCTTCACTTTCTACAAGCAAAACTGTGTTATCTGCATAGTGCAGGTTGTTGATTTGTCTTCTTCCAATCCTGATGCAACATTCTTCGTTATATTGCCCAGCTTCTCAACTTATTTGCTCAGCATACAGATCAAATACGTACGGAGAAAGGATACAACCCTGATGCACACTTTAATTAGTGCATATTTGATGCATTCATTTTAAACCATGCAGTGTCCCCTTGCTAAGATAACTGCTCCTTGGTTTTGCCTGAGCCCAATTAAGTGTTCTGGGATTCTCTTTCTTGGTTATGTTAGCTATAATTTCATAGATGATCCACACAGTCAAATGTCTTAGCATAGTCAATAGTTAGTTTTCCAGTTAGCTTCCTTTTGAAATATTTTGCCCAGCTCTCTTACCTCAGCATTGCTTCCCTGTTTTGCTTTTTATTCCAATGCAAGTTTTAGAGTCTCTTCTGGCATCCATTTTTGTAATTTCTTTCTTCCTTGTTTTTTTTTCCTTCTTTTTTCTTCCTTGTTTTTTATGCCCTCTTGCTTTTGTCATGGATGATATCCTTGATGTCATTCTAAACTCCTCTGGCCTTTGGTCATTAGTGTCCAATGCATCAAATCTGTTCTAAGATGGTTTTTAAATTCAGTTGAGATACACTCAAAGCTATACTTTGGTTCTTGTGGACTTGATTTTAACTTTGAACTTGCATAGGAGTAGTCAGTGGTCTGTTCCACAGGCAGCCCCTGGCCTGGTTTTAACTGCTGATATTGAGCTTCTCCAACATCTCTTTCCATAGATGTAGGCAATCTGATTCCTGTGTAATCCATCAGGTAAAGTCCATGTATATAGTTGCCATTTATGTTTTTTTTTAAAAGAGTATTTGCAATGAATAAATATTCATTGTACAAAGTTCTATCATTTGATCTCCAGCCTCATTTCTAACACCAAGGCCATATTTTCCAACTAACAGTCTTTCTGTGTTTCCAATTTTTGCATTCCAGTCACCAGTTATTATTAATGTATCTTGATTGCATGTCTGATCAATTTCAAACTGCAATAGTTGGTAGATATCCTTAATTTCGTCATCTCTGGCTTTCGTGATTGGTGTGTATATTTTAAAATAATTGTATTAACAGGACTGTTTTGTATGCATATTGACAGGATCCTATGAGTCACAGAATTGTACTTCAGGAGAGAATCTTGAAATGCTCTTTTAATCATGAATGCCACACCATTTCTTTCAATGTGTAATTTCTAGCATAGCAGATCATGTGATTATCTGATTAAAATTAGTCAATACCAGTCCATTTTTATCTTTATGTGTTCCATTTCACTTCTGACAACTTCCAATTTTTCTAGATTCAAGCCTCTCACATTCCATGTTCCAATAATTAATGGCTGCCTGAAGCTGTCTCTCCTCATTCTGAGTCTCGCCACATGAGCAAATGTAGGTTCTCCACTGGGTGGAAGCCTCACTCCATCCACATCATTACAGCAGGCTCTACTCAGAGCTCTTCCCCAGTCACCGTTTAACACATTGCCACAAATGATGGCAAAATGTGTTTCTAAGCAAGGTCGTCAATTTAAAAGTGTGTGGCAACGTGTTAACTACCTTCCAACCTTATCTTCTGGCACTTTATCCAGCAGTGTTCTTCCACTGTTCATAGAGTTTACGAAGGCTCTTTATCTCAGACATGGATGTCCAGTCCTTCTTCTCAGCCTGGAAACTCCTCTGCAACCTGTCCACCATGGGTGACCTTTCCAGCATTTGAAATATCAGCTTCTAGCATCACAACAACACAAAAGCCACCACAGGATACCACTCCATAAGGAAGGCATGGTTGTGGCAGTCTTATCATCCACAGAGTCAGAGTCCCTAAGAGGATTTCCGTAAAGGGCGTTAAATGCTTTCCCCCTTTGGTTCTTCTAGTCTGCACCACTCCGAAGACCCTGAATTACACAGGAACATTAGCAGCTCCAGCTTCCTGGTCGCTGAAGGCTACCACGTGAAGGTGAGTGAGCCTTGGGGTGGGGGTGGGGGGGCCATGGAGCCAATCCTGTGCATATAAAAGGGAGCTCTGGTGGCTGAGTGGTAAGCAGTTGTGCTGTAATCTCAAAGGAGTGAACCCCAAAGGTTTGTAATCTCAAAGGTGTGAATTCACCAGCTGCTGCATGGAAGAAAGATGGCCTGTCTCCTCCCGTTTGATTTACTGTCTCTGAAAACCTGCTGGAAGGTCAGCTACGAGTCAACTCTGACTCAGTGGCACACATAACAGTGACAGTGTGGATCAAAGGCATTTTTATACGATCGCCTGTTAATGAGATCTGTGGCCTAGCATGATACATGTCTGACAGCGAACTGAAAGATCAGCCGTTCACATCCACTCCACAGGGGAAAGAGAAGCCATCTCTTCCTTTTCCTTCTGTAAAGATTCACAGTCTCAGCACTCCAGTGGAGGCTCGCTATCAGTCACAATCTACTCAGCAGAAGTGGGTTTGGCCGTCTGGGTTTGGGAGTCTATTAAGTGTGCAGCAGCAATTTTAAAAAGTTTGACACAGTGTGAGAATGGCCAGAATGGGCTACAGAGACACATAGTGAGCATACGCTGTCAGAAAAATGACACTCACAGGGTTGCTGGACACAGGATTGCCACAGACGTTCAACCTGTTAAAAACCCACAGTCTCTGCGGAGCGCAATCAGAGACGTGCATCTAGAAATCTCTTTGTGTTTCTCTTCTGCACTGCTCTGTAATCAGTTGAACACATAATAGCAGTATCAGCTACACAACTAGAAGACATCACTGAGAATAAATTCCTAAGGTAAGAGAACACAGGTAGCATTAACCTCTGCCATCCATCCTACCTCCAGCCCCAAATGTTCTAAGTCCCAAGTCCCCTCTCTATTTAGCTTGCAGGTTTTGAATTGAGCAAAACACAGACTTCCATCAGTCGGGAAGCTAAGGAGAAAAGAGCAGAGCCCGTCAGTTATGCTGCCTACATCTCACCTCAGGGACTGAAAAATGTGTTTCATAAATATGATGTGAAAGCTGAAATATACAGGTAGGTACATGCATGTCCTCTCTATGGTTTCCAAGGCAGATGAAGAGGATGTGAAAGTTCAAGTCTAACTCCACCTACGGAGAATAGTTTAATGCCTATTGAAACAATGGGGTGACAATTAACTAATTCATGGAATCTCCTGAAAGTTCCAGAGGGGTGTGGGAAAAGGAAAGTTTGTTATGGTTATTCTGTTTCCTGGTTTGCTTTTAGCTTTGGAATTGTCCTCTGGGAAATCACCACTGGGAAGATCCCGTTTAAAGGTGAGGAGTGTGAAAGCTGGGTCAGAGCTTGGACGAGGTCCCTCCCAGTGGATTAACAGTTCCTCACCAAGGCTTCCAGGAAGTTCTGTTCTCTAATAGGGACACTCCCTCCTTGTGCTGGCCAGTGGGATCACTGAAGTTCTGCTGCTTTTCCAGTACTAAAAATCTTTAATTCTGAGACACATACCTATTCTCCCCACCCCTCCATCAGCATCCAAAGTGACATATGCATGCCAGAGCTGGTTTTTAAACCTCTCACCCTGTCATTCCCATACAAGGTTATGATTCTAGAAAGATCTTCGAGCTGGCGCAGTCAGAATGGTACCAGGAGCCTCTGGGGAAGGACTGTCCTCCAGGCCTGCAGGAGGTCGTTGATGAATGCAGAGCCTATGAGCCTTCCAGGCGACCCTCTGTGGATGGTAGGTATCATTTTGGTCTTTTCATATTCCAGCTCCGAAGCTCTGAGAATCCTGGGTGACACCAGAAGTGATTTTTGCACCCCATTTGGTAACAAGCAGTAAAATATACATGTACAGTGTAAAAGAGTCAGGAGCATAGGAATGGCCTTATCCACTAATTCCACAAGGGGAAACTGTCCCCGTCATCAGCATCTTCTCCTTGCCTTGTCTAACTTTCTATTTGTTTATTCACAGAAATCATAAAGAAACTATCTTTCTTTAAGAACAATGAAACAGAAACCTAAACCAGCAAGTCTTTGGACAAGAACGTGAGAGGCTCGAGTCTAACATCGCTCTGTCTGCATATGCATTGAGTTATTTAGGTTCCTGAAAGACAGCACTTCTCTGCTATAAAGAAAACACAAATCCATTCATACACAGCATATCCCATGCAAATGTTATTTCCAAGAATGTGCTTCAATAACCATGCTAGATGCTTTGCAAAGCTCTTTTCTAGCCACACCCATTGCAATGGTGGGGCTAGGGAGAGGTTCTGCCATAAAGCGGTGGTCTGTTCCCTTACCATTTGAACTGGGCTAGCATCATGACTCTAATTATAGCCTATACTTAGCTTAAACTCTGCCATCTATTAACATCTGGTGATTGTTAACCATTCCTGTGATAAGTCATTATCAAGACTAACTTCCTTAAAACCAGGTCTGAAGTGAAACCATTTCCTAGAGTAACTTCCTTCATAATTATTTAAAAACTAAAGACGTTTGAATCAGTTCCTGGAGGACAGGCAGAAACACTATTTGTAACTGAGGACTGACTTTCCTAGACAAGAAGTGAGGCTATCTACGAGACAGGAGAAGTCAAACCGGAGATCCTGGACACAGCATATGCACTCCATCCCATAATAAGTGATGCCTCTCTAGGGAGTTCTGGTGGCCTAATGGCACTACAATCCCAGAGGTGAGTGTTTCGAATCCACCATATGCTCTGCTGGAGAAGGAGGGGCAATCTCCTCCTGTACTAGTCAGATCCGAATTGATGGTACACACACACACAAAATAATAAAATTAAATTAAAAAGAAATTTTTAAAAATAAGTGATGCCTCTGGACCCAGATGCTTCTGCAACAATGTCGATCTTGAAGAACCAGCGTTGAGCACTTCATTATCATAACTCCTATTATACCAAACATTTTCTGGAATTCCCCATTTTCCTTTATGAATAATCACGAAACTCCTGCTCACCTAAACCTTGGTTGTTGTTGTTGTTATGGGCCATCGAGTCGCTTGAGACTCATAGCGACCCTGTGCACAAGAGCTCCAAACGCTGTTCTATCCTGTGCCAAACTCGCCGTCTCAACCGCAGTTATTCCACCACTCCAGTCACAGAATCGATCCATCTCATCAAAGGTCTTCCTCTCCTTCGCTGCCCCTCCACTCTGCCAAACATGATGTCCCTCTCCAAGGACCAGTCCCTCCTTGCAACATGCTCAAAGTATGTCAGACGAAGCTTCAGAATCCTTGATAAATTTAAGAAACCTTTATAAATTTAAAAAAAAATTGTTTTGTTCAGTGAGCTGTGGGCTAGTGTTGCTTCATCCTTCCACATCTGTAGTTTCGCTTTGTAAAGTCTTTTCCCTAAGAACTCTCTTTGCTTGCATAAAACCCCCTAGATTCCTGTCTGTTATTCAGCAAGAGAAAGAACCCAAATTTAAGGATTATATCATCATCATTTTCTTAGGGAGCACATTTAAGGGGTACTCTGGCAACAGAGAGTCAAGGATTTCCCCTCAAATTGGACACTAAGCACTTTCTCCTACAGCCATTAACCTGGATTTTGATTTCTAGTCTCCAAAACTACGAAAAAATGTATTTCTGCTCCTAAAATCTGCCTACTTGTGATATTTCTGTTATAGCACACTATGAGTTGTATAGTCATTATTCGGCCAATTGAAAGAAGCACAAGCTGCTCTCATTTGGATACCCAAGGCCTCCTGTCTCAGATCCTGACATGATATTCCAGGCTGAGGTCCCAGGACTCTACCAGAGATTACAAACTAATCCTTGCAAGGTTTGAGGGGACCTAAATGACTGAGTTGGGCCAAGAGTGGGCTTCAGTAAACACATGAGCTTTGTTAAAAGCAGCCTCTGATCATCTCCAGCTAATAGCATACCTCATACTGCACTTTGAAGATGTTGGTTTCTTTGGTTTTGTTTCTTTTTGCAAACTGAAGGTTTATGGCAACTCTGTGTCAAGCAAGTCTATTAATGTCATTCCCCCCAGCTGCTCATGCTTCATGTCTGTCTCATGTGAGTCATCTTCTCCATGATTCAAACCTTTTTCATAATACTGTTGCATACTTAATGGACTACATTTTAGTGTAAACAAAACTTGCACACACTGAGAAACAAGAATATTTGTGTGACTCTCTGTATTGCAATGGTCTGGAACCTGACCTACAATATCTCTGAAACTTGTGTGTATTTTTACCATGTAGAAATGGAATCCAAAGATTTTAGGACTTTGTATTGTTGTGGGGGAAAAGAAACTTATATTTTTCTTATACATTCTTTGTATTTTTAAAGACTGGAATATCAATAAAAAATTATTTGAATGTTTTGTTATGTGTCAAGTCAGTTCTGGCTCAAGGTGACCCTCGGTACACAGGTGGAAACCTTGCTTAATCCTGCATCATCCTCTAGTCTTTGTTGCCTTCAAGTGTTTTAGTGAAGCCACTGAGTCGATCCATCTACTTAACGCTCTTCCTCTTTCACTGACTCTCTACTTTTCCCAGCATGATGATGTCCTTCAAGGATTGACGCCTTCTGACAAAATGCCCAAAGTATGTGAACATTTTTGGTCACAAGCTAAAGTTTCACCATCTTTGCCTCCAAGGAACACACTTGTTGCATTTCCTCCAAGACAAACGTGTCTGTTCTTTTGGATTCTCCAATTGTGCTGCTGTGCCTACTCAAGTTAAACCTGGTAGAATGGTGAAACTAGCCAATTCCCTTGTAGATAGAACGTTGTTGTTAGGTGCCATCAAATGACTTCAAGTCATAGGGACCGTATGACAACATATCTGAACACTGCCCTTTCCTGCACCATCTTCATGATCTATGTCATGTTCAAGTCCATTGTGGTTGTCACTGTGTCCCTCCATCTGGTGTAACAATCCTCTCGCTGACCCTCCACCTTTCTAAGCATGGTGCCTCTCTCCAAGGAATAGCCTCTCCTAGCAACATGCTGAAAGCATGTGAGAAAGCTTTATCAGCATTGCCTCCAACAAGCACCCTGGCTGTACCTTCTCCAACACATATCTGCTTATTCTTTGGCAGTTCAGCACTTAACTCCAATACATAGTTCAAAGGCATCAATTCTTCTGTCATACTCACTCACTGTCCCGCTCTCAGATGCATAGCAAGTGATCGAAAAGACCATGACTTGAGTCAAGCGCACCTTACTCCCCAAACTGACATCATTGCTCCTCAATAACATGGAAAGTTCTCTGACTGCAGACTTTCCCAGTGCAACATGTCTCCTGACTTTTTGACTGCTCGTACCAAGTATATATTGATTGAGGATGCAAGCAAGATAAGGTTGTTTACTGTTTCAGTCTTTTCTCCAGCTATCATGATATTGTCCAGTGGTGAGGATTTTTGTTTTCTTGATGTTGAAATGCAGTCCATATTGAAAGCTGCGGTTTCTGATCTTTGGCAGCAAGTGCCTCAAGTCCTTTTTACTTTCAGCAAATAACAATGTGTCATCCGCATAACAAAGGTTATTGATGAGTCCTCTTCCAATATTGAGGCTATGTTCTTTTTCATGGAATCCGTGACATCAGACTTTCCCAATGCAATTTGTCTTCTGATCTCCTGACTGCTGGTGCCAAGAGTGTTGATTGTGGATGGATCCAAGCAAGCTGAAGCTCTCAGCAACCTCAGTCTCTGTCCATTATGAAGCTGTCCATTGGTGCAGTGGTGAGAATGTTGTTGTTGTTATGTGCCATCGAGTCGCTTGCAACTCATAGTGACCCTATGTACAACAGCCCTAAACTCTACTCTGTCCTGTGCCAATCACACTGTCTCTGATACACCCATCCTGATTACCCCAGTCAGTGAATCAATCTACCTCATAGAGGGCCTTCCCCTCCTGCGCTGTCTCTCCACCCTCCCAAGCATGATGTCCTTCTCCAAGGACCGGTCCCTTCTTACAACATGTACAAAGTATGTTAGACAGACCCTCAGAATCGTTGCCTCCAGGGAGCCACCCAGTTTAACCCTTTCCAGGATGAATTTGTTTGTTTTCGTAGCAGTCCATGGTACCCTCAATACTCTTCTCCAGCACCACAGCTCAAAGGCATCAATTCTCCTTCTATCCTCCTTTGTCACTGTCCAAATCTCTGATGCATAACAAGTGATATCAAAGTCTCTGGCCTGTATCAGACGCAGCTTAGTCTCCAGAGAGACACCATTGCTCTTCAGTACTTTGGAGAGGTCCCTAACAGCAGACTTTCCTGTGGCAATACGTCTTTTAATTTCCTGGCTACTGGTACCGAGAGTGTTGACTGTGGAGCCAAGCAAACTGAAGCTGTGAACAATCTCAATCTCTTCTGTTCAATAATTTCCTCATTCTGTTGAATCATCACGTTTCTTGGGAAGAGAAATAAATATGGATCTCTTCCAGTCAGGCCACTGTCCTCCAAATTTCCTGGCATAGACTTGTGAGACTTCTAGGGCTGCATCTGTCATTTGAAGCATGTCAACTGGTATTCCATCAATTCCTGGGACCATATTTTATTTCCAATGCCTTCAGTACAGCTTGAACTTCTTCATTCATTATCATTATCCACTTTGAATCAGACAATCACATGGTATATTATGCCAGGATGAAGAACAGAGGAAGAATGTTGCTGCATTCATAGTTAAAAAGACAATTTCACAGGATATGAACAGACACTTCATCAAAGATGACATTCTGATGGCTAACAAGCACATGAAGAAATGTTCAAAATCCCTAGCTCTAAGAGATATGCAAATCAAAACAACTATGAGATATCATCTCACTCCAGTCAGAATAGCAAAATTTAACAGAACAGCAAGCAAAAAATGCTGGCGAGGTTGTGGAGAAACTGGAACACTTATTCACTGTTGGTGGGAGTGTAAAATGGTGCAAGCATTGTGGAAGGCGGTATGGCGCTTTCTCAAAAAGCTGCAAATAGAGACATCATTTGACCCAGCAATTCCACTACTGGGAATATACCTCAAAGAGACCATAACTGACATCCAAGCAGATATATGCACACCCATGTTTATTGCAGCTCTGTTCACAATAGCAAGGAGTTGAACAAATGGATAGAGAAGCTGTGGTATATTCACACAATGGAATACTACGCTGCATTGGAAAAACAAGGAGCTCATGCAATAGTATTCAAAATGGGTGACCCTGGAGGACATTATGCTGAGTGAAGTATCTCAGTCACAAAAGGACAAATACTGCATGGGGCCACTGTTGTAAAGCAGGACTGACCTCGGGGTTGGGAGGAGACTAAGATGGGTTCAATAATGTATAGTGCACTAAAACAGATGAGGGAGAAAACTATTTAAAAGGGATATGTGATTAGGTATTTTTGTCATGACAGGAGTCCAGAGCGAAGGCTGCATACTGGAGTGGACCTGGGAGAGGGATTGTAATGAAATAATTTTTCTTTTACTTTTCCAAGAGGGTAGTGTACTAGGGGCTAGGGTTGGGAGGGGAGAAAAGTGCAACAGTGAATGAATGAATGGAAATTAAAAAAAAAAACACAATAAAGATGGCGAGGCTTTTTCTCAAAAAAAATTTTTGGAATGAAAAAAAGGAAAAAGAAAAGGTTTGAAGCATGTAACACCCATGATCAAAGATCAGATGCGTTGTGAGAGGACATCAAGGATATCATTCATGAAGAAAAAAACCAAAGCAGATGTCAAGAGACCCAGAGGACTGCACTAGAATGCAGAGATAACAAAACAAAGGAAGAGATGCTTAAGTAAAAGAGCTGAACAGAAGATTTCAAAGACCAACTCGAGAAGACAAAGAGAAACATAATGGAAAGTGCAGAGACCTAGAATTGGAGAATAAAGTGGGAAGTACTCGCTTGACATTTCTGTAGCTGAAAGAACTGAAAAACTGAAATAAATTCAAGCCATATGAAATACTGAGAGATGTCATGGGCACAATCTTGAATGATCCAATAAGCATGAAAAGGCGGAAAGGACGCACAGAATCATATAAATAAAGATTTGACTGGGATCGAAATATTTCAGGAAATACAGAGGTAATAAAGGAAGATGTGCCTTGTCTGGTAGCCGGAAATTCATTGCAATGTGGGCAAATTCTTCCACGTGAGATATTGGGAACTGTCTAATCCTTCTTAGAGACTTTGGAATTCCAAGGACAATATTTTTAATTTACCCAATTAGCCACTGTCTGCATAAAAATAGGTAACTTCACTAACATGTTGGCGAGAAGGTGCAGAAACCAAAGTTTTAATATTTTCATCTGTGTTTTGCAATAGGCCTAGAAAACTTTCTCACAACTTCCTCCCGCCAGAAAGTTCAAAAAAGAGACCGCTAAAAACTTGACCTACCGCTCTTTTTTTCACCAGCTCCGCACGACGTGAGTGACATAGACCTCTACCAATTGTATCAGACTTCCTTGAGCGTGTTCCCGCTTGCTTGTTGTTATCGAAGAATCAGCCAATCAGAGCGCCTCTAGTGGAAGCGCCTCTAATATAGAGAATGGAGGCGTAAATGAATATTGGCCAATAGGAACAAAGGTATGAGTGGCATTGTCTTCGACCGATTGTACGTCGCTTCCTTGAGCTTCCGGTTTACGAAGCTTCAGCCAACCAGTGCGCCTCACAGTGGTTGAGCGACCAATGAAAGAAAAAGAATTATTATTGGGTACCGGCTGGCCAATCGGAGCAGGGCATCCCCGCGGCTCGGGCGGGGAGCTTGAGCTGCAGGGCAGGTTTCCGTTTTGCGCTGTGAGGTCCTACTCGGCTGAAGTTAGTTAGCATTTGCAACGTGACTCGCTGGCGAGCCTCGACCTTATGGCTTCAGGTGAGGTCGGCGTTTGCCTCTCCCCTGACTTTGGCCCGCTGGCTCCGGAAAGAGCTCCTTCGGGTTTAGACCGTGAATACGGGGCCTAGAACCGCCTCACGCGCTCGCTTCGTGCCACCTAGAAATCGGCCACTTGAGCAGCCTCAACGGTCCGGGCAGAGAGGTGCCCAAACGCCCGCTTCTTGTGGGTTGCTGGGGAGACACCGGAGGTTGGGATGAGAAGGCGACGAGGGAAGGGAATTTGGGGCGATCCCCGGAAGTGTCCCAGTGCCCAGACCCCCAGACTCCGTTTGTAAAGAATGCCTCACAAGCCCTGAAGCAACTTAAATTCAAAGGTTTTGAACTCCTTGCGATATCTTCTCCTCTTGCTTCTTGAAGGCCTGCACCCCAGAGCGTGCGGGCGATGGTTACAATCACGGGGACCAAGCCTTGTAAGCGGATAGATCGGAAGTTAAGGTTGTAAACCTCAGCCTGCTTTTCGGTGGCTTTCGAGCACCAGCTCCCCTAAGGCTTGGGGTGACCAGCGCCTTGGATCTTATTCTGGGTACTCCTGCGTTGTCCACGGGTCAGAGGGGTCCGCCTCCGCATGCTTGCGGGAAGCTCTGCAGCTCAACAGCGAGGTTCCATGGAACTCTCTTGCGATCTTGGAAATTGACTCAGTCCACGATGCTCAGTGCGTTAGAGAGAGTTTCATTAGACTCAATAATTGCAAGCCGCGGTTAGTGCGAGTATAACTCCGCCCCCGACCCCCATTAGTTTCTAGAAAGTTGGTTTGGCAGACTTTTTAAGAAATCGCTTGGCCCACTGGTGGTCTCAAACCTGGGTTTGGAAACGTGGTTCATGGGCCCTAGAAGCACTTAGGCAAGATTTCAACATCATTGAGAGCGGAAGTGAGATTTGGAGAAGCAAGTGATTGCTTTCTTGGGTACAGAATTCCTGGTTTCATCTATAGGGTTGGAACTAGGGGCAATTGCTTGTCTGTCACGTCCCTGCCAAGTCAGCACTGACCCTTTGCTAACTGTCCAGCTGGTTTTCAGAGGCTGGACATGGCCAGCGAGGAGATGGCCATCTTTGTCCCGCAGAGCAGCTGGTGGATTCCAACCTTATACCTTGGAGTTAACAGTGCATCTCCTTAACCACTAGGCCATCAGAGTGCCCCAGCAAAACCTTAAGTGATAACAGTAGATGTAGCATCTGTTACTTTTTTCTGGTTTTTGGTTTTGTTATGAGCAGTGTGGTGGATTAATCAATCGATAATTTGATTAATTATCAGGTCAGATATGTGTTAGATGGTGGGAATGGCACAGGACAAGGCTCAGATGGTTCAAATCCGTTGTTTCTCTGTGGTCGCTATGAGTCTCTTTTTTTGGGGGGCGGCAGATAACGACAACAGCTTAGTCTAGGAAATAATACAGAAATGGATTAGACTTTGGATTTATAGATAGAATTGTGTGATTTTTGCTTGTTTTTAAATGCACTAAAATTGGAATCACAGAGGCTTCATGCAGAGCAGTTTACCACTAGGCCTCCAGAGTTCTTTTTCCTAATGGGAGGAGGAGCCGCTGTTGGTCTCAAAACTGCCAATAAAGGTGGCTTCTGTATAGTATGCACAACCCCTTATGGCATACTCCACCACCAGACCTCCCTGGAAAATGTGAAAGACTAGGTGTAATCATATCAACTACACGGCATAATTTTTACCTATTTAACTAATATTTAAACGTTCCTTCTTTAGTTACGGCTCATGAAGCAATGGAGTATGATCTGCCGGAACAGTCCGATCATCCTACTGCAGAACAATCCCCTCCTGCAGAAGAGCCTCCCTCAGCTGACGTGGTCGACAACCAGGCAAGACTGCCCGTGGTCCAGCCTCCACCGCAGGTGTCCATTGACTTGACGGAGGAACAGCCTCCCTTAGGAGAACAGAGAGTGGAGAATGTTGATACGGGACCTTCACGGGAAGGTGGACAGCAAGCTGGTGCTAACCCTGCTGCTGTCCGGGAAGCTTCACTCCACTCGATGACCACCTTCTTCAGCGGACTGCAGCGGCTTCATGGCATGATAGAATTCCTGAGACCTCTCCCTTCAAACCACAGTGTGGGGCCAGTACGAGTAAGGAGGAGAACGGGCTCTGCGCCACGCCGGGCAAGGCCTGGAGGGTCGCAGAGGACAGACAATGCCAGGTGAATAGAGATCTGCTGTGGGATTCATAACAGACAGAATTAGGAAACGTGTGGTTCTTGTGTCCTGATCATAATCCTAGTGCCATCAAAGACTAGAGTGACCTTTGGCCAGCTGGGTCAACTTCCAGAACCCTTATTTCCAAGTACTAAACACAACCCACTATTGGCAGTTGTTTCTGATCCATAGTATTCTGAAGCTATAATCTACCGAAGGAATCCACCTCTCTCCCATGGAGCCCTTAGTCACACTTAAAAATTTATTTCTTTCGCAAATTACTGAGGGAGGGATAAAGTACTTTGAAGCCTGGCACAGTTGACCTGTGGAGATATTGTTTTGTTGGCAAGTTTCTGTAGCATTGGCTTGATCATGTATACCTTAGACACCAGAAAGTATTTCAAGCTTACGAGTCCAACCCAGTCATCCAAAAGTGTTGCTTTTCTGGCACATCATTTGGTGCTTCAACAGACTTGCAGGGTGAGCAGGCTGGATTTAGAAGAGAAAAACTAGAATGTGAATTAGAGTTTATGTGACTACAGTCCTTTTTCAGCCTTACAGCAGACACATGGCTGAGATGTGTTCTAAAAGACACTGTTATGTCAGTAAAAACTAGTTTAGAATTAACTCTTACATAAGACCACACTCTGATGTGGATAATTGATTGTGGGATAATTGTAACTAATGTTTGAATAGAAAAGAGAGAATCTAGTTTTCTCTTTCACTTTTTAGAGCAGCATTATATTGCCATTAAATGGCATTAAGTAAGAGTTAGTTGGTAGACCAGTTTACCTTCATACTGCCTTATTCATGTGATGATGGTGCAATTCACTATAAGTCTGTCTTTTTTTGCACCTTAGGTCAAGGACATCTTTGAATTCTTTCTTTCAAGTGAGCATTTCCCAGTCTCCTTTGCCTGCTAGTCCTTCCCGGCAGCGTGAGAATCCGGCCTCTGAAGACTTGGAGGAGTCAAGCAGTTCCAGTTCTGACAGCTCTGCCGAGGATGAGGAGGTGGTGCAGGAAGAGGAACCACAAACTGTTACTTTGGAAGGTATTTTATCCAAGTTTGGCACGACGCTAGACTGTCAGGATTTGTGCTTTGATACTTGCCTTTCTTTTTTTTAGTTCCATGTCATAGATTCTTATTTAATAGTATACAGCTTTCCTGAGCCATAGTTAGGAAGAAAGGATTTGATCTGACTCATTTTTTGGTGTTAGCCTTTAAAACTCAATTTGCAACTTTTAATCTGACAGCTGATTCAACTTTTAGGTGTATAACAAGTATATTGTTGTTGTTACGTGCCGTTGAGTTGCTTGCGACTCCTAGCGACCCTATGTACAACAGCCCTAAACCCTGCTCTGTCCTGTGCCAGTCACACTGTCTCTGACACACCCATCCCGATTACCCCAGTCACTGAATCAGTCCACCTCATAAAGGGCATTCCCCTCTTGTGCCTACCCTCCACCCTCCCAAGCATGATGTCCCTCTCCAAGGGACATGTCCACGGTATGTCAGACGGAGCCTGAGAATCCTTGCCTCCAAGGAGCAGCCTGGTTTAACCCTCTTCAGATTGAATCTGTTTGTTTTCTTAGCAGTCCATACGAGTATGTGTATTCATAAACACGGATGAGGATATCGCAACACTGTTTGTAACTTTAAAAAAAAACAACGCAACAACCAAATCCTCACCAACCATCCAATTCTAAAGATTATCCCAAATGCCCATTAATGGTATAAATGTATCTTCACAAAATGAAGTATAGTATCACAGTTCGAATGAATGGGCCACAGCTCCACAGTTTAGTACAGTGGCATCCCCTGCCCCCCATATTAGTTTCTTGGAGCTGCCGTAATTACTACATACTGGGTGGTTTAAAGCAACAGAGATTTATTCCTTTGCAGTCTATATGTTGTTGTTTTTAATTAATTTTAATGAAAGTTTACAGAGACTTAGGGTTTCTAGTCATTCATTGTTGCATTTTTTTTTAATTATTTTTTGTGTATGTACCATCAAATCTGATCTGGCGGTACAGGAGGAGATTGTCCCTCCTTCACCAGCAGAGCATCTGATGGATTCGAACTTCTCGCCTCTGGGAATACTGTAGGCCACCAGAGCTCATCTACAGTCTGTATGTTAGAAGTCCAAAACCAAGGCCATGCCCTTTCTGATTGGCATAAAGGAGAGTTGCTTGTGCCTTCCTCTTAGCTTCTGGTGTTGCCAGCAGTCCTTGGTGTTACTTGACTTACAGATGCATTACCTAATACCTGTTTCCATCATCATGAGATTCTGTGTATATGTCTGTGTCTGTCTGTTTTCCTTCTCTCTTTTATAGGGGTACCAGATTCCATTAGGGTCCACACCCATGACCTCACTGATTATATTTGCAAATGCTTACATTCCAAATTCCCATTTGTAGGTAATGAGGATTGAGATTTCGGCATACCTCTTTGGGGGACACAGTCAGTTGTGCTCCATAACACACTTCTAAGATGTTACAAAACCAAAACCCACTATCACTGTTTTAAGTTCCAATTCATAGCAGCTCTGGGAAACAATAGAACTTCCCTGTAGGGTTTCCAAGGCTGTAATGTTTATGGAGGTAAAATGTCACATGTATCTCCCTTGGGAAGATTGCGAGGTTTGAACCACTTTTGTTAGCAGTGTTTAGCTGCTGTGCTTTTAGCGCTCTTTGCTATAAGAACTAAGAGAGGTGTAAAGGTACGTGAAAGAACCCTTGGTAATACGTTATATATTTGACTGCTAACCAAAAGTGGCAAGTTTGAATCTCCCAGCCTCTCCATGTGAGAGTGATGAACTCGGTAATGACTTCAGTTCTATATAGAAAGTTCTTGAAAGGGCCTCATGCTCAAAGAAAACCTTTTTTACTAGTCAAATTATATGGTTTTAAGATTTTGGGGCTATTTTTGGTTTAAGATGTAAAAATTCTCTCAGGGCAGTAGTTTCAAGGTTTCAATCACCCTCCGTGACTCCAGATATCTGGAGTCTTTGATGAGAATGTGCAGTAATGATAGCTGGGCACCATCTAGTTCTTAGTCTCATGACAGAGGAAGCAGTTGTTCCTGGAGGCACTTAGCCACACATTGCATATCCTTCTCTTCCTTACAAGGCACCATGCAGTGGACTCAGGAGTGGAACAGAACCACTGTTGTTAGGTGCCATTGAGTAATTTCTGACTCTTGAGCAAGTGTGAACAGCCGGATATTAGGACATCCTCACAATTTTTACTCTTTGAGCCCATTTTTGCAGGCACTATGCCGATCCATATTGTTGAGGATTTTTTAAAGTATTGCCACCTTTGTGTTTACAGAATGTCTCTTCTGTCAGTCCATTTGTTCGGTATTTGCCATCAGCATAATTCAAAGTCATCTGTTAGTAGTCTACCTTACTCACTATCTAAGTGAGCTCTCATGGCCTAGTGGTAAGGAGCTGTGGTGCCAACCCAGAAGCACCCGGTTTGAACCCACCATCTGCTCCACAGGAAAAAGATGGGCAGTCTCCTCCTGTGTCATTTATAATCTCTGAAAGCCTACTGGGGAGTCACCTGTGGGTTGGTTCCAACTCGATGGTGTACAGCAACAACCACCTTTTATTGTCATTATTGCATGCATAAAAGGCAGTATGAAAATATAATACCTTCGTCTTCAAAGTGACATTTTTGTTGTGGAGCATTTGAAAAGGGTCTTTTATTTCTTTACCCATATTGTAGCTTCTGGAAGTGACTTGCCAGAGCCATCAGGAAGTACTGTAGCAGAGCAAGAAGTTAGAGGACCACAAGAAAGTATTACAGCAGAACAGGAAGTTACTAGTATTGATGGAGAAAAAATTCTCCCCACAGAGGTAATATGAACATCCTTTTATTTCTCCCCCCCCCCACTTCTATAATGTATCTTTACTAATCTTTATTACCAAAGCTACTGTTCTGACCCAAGCCAACATAATCTCATGTCTGAACTACTCCACTCTCTATTCCTCGTCTACTTGCCTATTCCTTTTGTTGGTGAGGTTTGAGGTGACTTTTGCTTTTTTTCTTTTAACTTATTACTGTGTTTTGAATGGAAGTTTATGGGGGAAATTGGTTTTTCATTCAATAATTCATAAACCTTTTGAGACATTGATTGCGACCTAAACACTTTTAAATTAAAGGTTTAGGTTTTCTGATAAGCAGGCTGCAGACTGAAAGGAGTCACTGGGCTGTGGTTCAGTTTAGTCATTTGAGTGGTTAACCCAAAGGTCTTGAGACTCAGAAAGATGGACATTTTTCTACTTGTTTTCATTTAAAAGCCTCTGTAACCTGATGGAAGGTCAGTATGAGTCAGAAGTGACTAGAAGACGATATAAAAGGCTTAGCGCTGGGGAGCTCTGGTGGCCTAGTGGCAAGAAGCTGCAACTACAATCCCAGAGGTGCACGGTTCGAATCCACCAGATGCTCTGCCGGGGAAGGAGGGACAATCTCCTCCTGTACCAGTCAGATCTGATTTGACAGTACACGCAAACAAAAATAATGAAATTTAAAAGGAAAAAAAAAAGGCTTAGCGCTTAGCTGCAAACCAAAATGTTCCAGTCTACGTAGAAACTCCTTGAAAGTGAGGCCTGATACCCATTTCCAAAAAATCAGTCATTGAAAACCAACCGTGTGCAGCACCAGTTCTGCTGACTCATATGATGTAACCACAATCAGAGGCAGCTCGAGGATAGTTAATACTGACTGCAGGCCGAAATGGGGAAGTTACAGTCATGGTGGGCGGGAGGTCCAGGTGTAGATGCTACTCCAGTTATTTGTTACCTGTGTTACTACTGCTTCTGTTTTTAAAAGTTTGGAAGGGATGGACAAGAACAAACTGGGAGGAGGGTAGAGAGAATAGTGCAACAATGAATGAATGGAAACCCAAAATCTCTGTAAATGTTTATGAAAATTAATAAAATATAATTATAGAAAAAAAAAATAAGAAAAGGTATGGAGAGAGAATACAACCCTGGCACACTTCCCTTCCTAATTTTAAATCATGTAATGTTCCCTTTCTCTGTTTGCACAACAGCCTCCTGGTCTAGATAACATATTTTGCATGAGTACAAATATAAGTGCTCTGTGATTCCCATTCTTCTCAATGTTAGCCATAACTTGTTATGATTCAAAAAGTCGAATTCCTGTGCATAATCAATAAAACATAAATACATAAAAAAAAAAGTTTGCAAGGGAGCAGATATGATTGGTTGTGACTAAAGGGGTTAAAAGTCTATTGAAAGAGTAGATGTGAAATAAACAGTTTTTAAAATAACACCTGTCTCCCTACCATTGTCCCAAATAGTGGAGTTGTTTTCATCTGCTGTGGATTCTGCCCTCACATAAGCTTTTTGCCCGTTTCTGTATGGTCACCAAGGAGCCCTAGTAGGACGGAGGGTTAAGCTTTGGACTGCTAATGTAAGAATTGGCAGGCACTTTAAACCCACCAGTCAGTTCACAGGGAAAGGATGAGGTAAAGTGCTACCACAATTTGTAGACTCAGAAGCTGATGAGGCAGCTCTACGCTGTCCTCCAGGGCTGTAAGTCAGAATTGGCTTGACAGCAGTGGGTTTGATACATGATTAGCAGGTTTAATTTTTTTTCTTTTTAAATAAAATTTTTATTTTATGCTGGTTTGTTCTCAAAGTTCATACACATTGTTTTTTACACCAGATCTTTCCCATTTCTTTGACATACCCCTCCCTCTACTCATCAAATTGTATGACTCTATGATTAACTCCCCCCTACCCCCACCCGTCATCATCCCTCTGCTCCCACCCTCCTCCCCTTGGGTCCTCATACACATGCTGCTTTTTTGTGGTTGTCGTTTGCTTGGTGTATTTTTTTTCCGGCCTTTGATTTTGAGTCTCTCTTTCTCTCCACTTTTTGGATGTGTCTGTGTGTGTGTGTACCGTCAAATCAGATCTGACTGCTACAGGAGGAGATTGTCCCTCCTTCCCCGGCAGAGCATCTGGTGGATTCGACCCGTGCACCTCTGGGTTTGTAGTTGCAGCTCCTTGCCACTAGGCCACCAGAGCTCCCCTTGGATGTGTCTCTTGTAGACAACATATTGGTGGGCTTTATTTGTTTTTTTTAAATCCATTCTGCTACTCTATTTATCTTAATTGGCACATTTAGTCTATTCATATTAAGCGTGATTATTGTTGGGCCAGTGCCATTTTGCCGTGTTTCTTTTTCTGTTGTTTCTGGTTACTGGGGTCTTACCTACTTTCCTTTGGCATCTCCTTGTGGAGGACTTCACTTAAAATTTCTTGTACTTTTGGTCTTCACAAATTCTTTAAGATCCTTTTCTGCAAAGGATCTAATTTCTCCTTCATATTTGATGAAGAGCTTTGCGGAGTGTGATATTTAACAGAAGTTTATAGAAAAGTTAGATTTTCATTCATTCATTCTTGCACGTTTTACCCCCTCTCCCATTTCCCTCCCCCAGTTACATTTTTTTAAATATTCATTCATTGTTGCAAGGTTTTAATTTTTTTTTATTTTTATTTTATGTGTGTGTGTGTGTACACCGTCAAATCCGATCTGACTGGTACAGGAGGAGATTGTTCTTCCTTCTCCAACAAAGCATCTGGTGGATTTGAACTGTACACCTCTGGGATTGCAGTACACCTTCTTGCCACTAGGCCACCAGAGCTCGCCAAGGTTTTAATTTTTTATGAGAAAAATTTTAACCCTATGAGTCTCTGTATGTGTATATTTTTAAAAAAGAGATCTTACCCCTTATTTCCCTTCACAATACAGGGATTTTCCCTCTTACCAGTCCGTAAAGTTACGGTTTTTTGTTATGTGCCATCTACTGTTTAGTCAGAAGCCGACTGACTCACAGCTGACCCTCCAGTGGGTCTTGAGGGGCAGTAAATAACACGGGAGGAGTTTGCCCACAAAACTGGTGGATTCAAACTACCTGCCTTTAAATTGACAGCACAGTTCCTTATCCACTATGCCACCAGAGCGAAGTTTAAATCTCTTTGAGCATTTATTTACTAAATAAATAAAAACTAAAGAGAGAGACTGATTCTCCCCTGCCCTCCTTTATTGTTGACTGCTTTTAAGTCAACTTCCAACTCCTGGAATATATACTGTGCAAAACTCAGTGCAATATATATGGATTTCAAATTTTCTCTTTGATAGCTAATGCTAAATTAGTCCGCAAGATAATGTCATCACCTTGTGTCAACTTCCACTTGCAGCAACTATAAAACATGCTTGCTTCTCTCCCTTTTCCCAGTGCTTGATGTCACCTGGCATCAGTTTATTCCCGTCTAATTACATTTCATTCCGTTTTGCGTTGTGTCTCATGAGTTGGAGCTTGACTCAGTGGCATCAGTGTTGTTACTGACAGCACAGGAAAACTGTGATCTCTTTGATAATAAACAGGTGCTTTATGTCTTTTCCATCATAGTTGATTTTTCCACAGATGCATTCACATAACCTAAATATTATACAGCTCTCTGAGTTGTCAATGTATAATAAACTTACCATTTCATCCTTGTTGGTTATATGGCTAGGGGAATATCTTTTTCTGACTTAATTTATTTATATAGTTTTATAAATAACTATAAGAATTATTTAAGATGTAAAATAGTATTTAATGGCTTTTATGACATTTTGCCAGGTTGCCTTATTGAAAAAATGGCTAATAATTCCTGGTGTTGCTGTTTTCTGTAGCCTCCCTCTTGTAATAACACTTGTGTGTGCTTTCGTGAATTTGATAGGGTTGTGGAACCGCCTCAAGACTGATTTTGCATGTTCTGTAATTCAAGTTTATTCTGATTTCCATCTTGTAGTCTCCCCAAAAAGCAAACCCTCCACCACCTTCTGAGTCTGTGGATGACGAAGATGGAGAGACTTGTACGATATGTTTGGAGCAGTGGACCAATGCTGGGGACCACCGGCTCTCAGCATTACGCTGTGGGCACCTCTTTGGGTATAAATGCATTTCTAAGTGGCTCAAAGGACAGGCCCGAAAATGTCCCCAGGTAAGGACTGGTGGGTAGGAGTTGTGTCTCTTTGGTCGACATACTCATGAAGAGGCAGAGGGTTCCTAGAATCTTACTAATTGTGTCTCATCAAACTCTAGTGCAACAAGAAGGCCAAGCACAGTGACATTGTTGTCCTCTATACCCGAACTCTGAAAGCTGTGGATACTGCTGAACAGGAGTACTTGAAAAGGTGGGTGGAGTCTCTGCAGGAACATCCACACACAGAAAGTAGAGTGGATCTGAGATTGACTTGTATCTCGAGGATCTAGCTCCCGACTGAAAAGTTGTCTTGTTTGCTTCTCATGCCACCAAGCTCTCCTACAATAGTTTTCTGCACTGAAGACATTTATCAGTGACATTTTACATGTGCAGTCTTAAGATTAGGATTTCAAAAGGTTGCTGATAAATAACACCAGTTACATTTTTTTCTTTTTCCATTCACTGTTGTGAAATATTTACAGCAGGATATATATGTCGAATGGACTGTGCCATCTTGATGGGAAGTAACCGTGGCGATTTCTGGCTTCCCCCCTCTAGTTCCTTGTTAAAGGAGCAGCTGATGAGGAAGCAGGCTGAGTTAGAATCGGCAGAGTGCAGGCTCCAGCTTCAGGTGCTCACTGAAGAGTGCACCAAGCTTCATGGTCGTGTCCAGGTGAGTTTGCCATTCCTTATTTTCCGTGTGTGTACCATCAAATCAGATCTGGCTGATACAGGAGGAGATTGTTCGTCCTTCTCCAGCAGAGCATCTGGTGGATTTGAACCGTGTACCTCTGAGATTGCAGTGGGGCTTCTTGCCACTAGGCCACCAGAGCTCGCTAGCTATTTCTAATCTAAAGAACTTCTGAGGCCAGAATGAAAGTAGAATCTGAACATCCTAGAGTTCACTCAGATACACATAGAATTTGCTAAGAGTTGTATAAATAAGTGTGGCTGGCTAGCTCTCTGTTTTACTTCTAATTAAGTCATTTAAAAGATAATAATTCTAGACTTGCTCAGTAAAATTAGAGTTTTAGACAGGGTGGCCATGAAGGACTTTCAACCCTAATATTTTGTGATTTTGTACATTCCTTAATTCAGTCACTGAAAACTACAGTAATTTTCTAGAGTTTATGTTAAAATACCACCTTAAAACCCTGTCTCTTACGAGAACCTTTTTCTTACAGGAATTGCAGAAACTTATTATTCAGCATCGAGATCAAATCTTGCAGCACCCCAAGAGCTGCCCGGCACATTCCCTCAGCTCCCTGTCCTCCAGCCAGGGCCAACACAAGTATCAGTTCCAGAAGACTTTCACGGTGTCTCCGACCGGGAACTGCCGAATCATGGCGTATTGTGATTCCCTCAGCTGCCTGGTGGTGTCGCAGCCGTCCCCTCAGGCCTCCTTCGTGCCAGGTAAGCAGGCCAGAACTCCAGCTTGTGGGCTTCATGCATTTTCTTCTTTTCTCCGTGCTCCAGATCTTAATAGTGAGTAATAAACAACCACAGCCCAGACAAAATTAATGACCTTTTCCTCAATTCCTCTTTTAAGACAAACACTCTTCAAGTGTTTGGGTTTTTTTTCCCCCCATAAATTTGCTCACAAGGGTAGAAGTGCTGATACAGTATGATAAATTGAGTGGAAATGAGATAGAATTAAAAATAATTTCTTAGTTAATCTCTAGTAGTGCAGTGGTTAAACTCTCAGCAATTCACTGAAAAGTTGACAGTCCAAACTCATCAACTACTTTGCATGGGAAAGAGGTCATAATCTACTTCCTTGAATATTTCTGTCTTTGGAAACCCTATGGAGCACTTGTACCCTGTCCTGTCCAGTTCATTGGGTTGGAGTGAACTCAGTGGCAATGTATGTACTAATTGGTGTTTTCAGTGATGTTTTACATAGCAGAATTGAAATTCTGCAAAAGGGCAAGCATTGTTTAAGTCACTGTTATACGAAAGTAAAGGAAAATTTTTACATGGAGAACAGAAAATTCTTTAATAGGAACAAGGGATAATCTAGGGAATGGAGGGAAATCACTGAGTAAGAGACATGTAATAAATTGGATGAAGGGAGAAGCAATTTACTGTAAGGGGGTCAGCACACTCATTAAAAGAGGTGTCCAGCTTTCAGCTTTCGGCTTGGAGGAGGCCTCGGTGCAACTTTGTTCGGTCGTCCCGCATCCGGGTTCATCCGACACCAGCCGCCTCCACCATGCCGGCCAAGTTTGACCCCAACGAGATTAAAGTCGTGTACCTGAGGTGTACCAGTGGGGAAATTGGTGCCGTTTCCGCTCTGGCCCCCAAGATCGGCCCGCTGGGTCTGTCTCCAAAAAAGGTTGGTGATGACATTGCCAAGGCCACCGGTGACTGGAAAGGGACTAAGGATTACAGTGAAACTGACCATTCAGAACAGACAGGCCCAGATTGAAGTGGTGCCTTCTGCCTCTGCCCTGATCATCAAAGCCCTAAAGGAACCACCCAGAGACAGAAAGAAGCAGAAAAATATTAAGCACAGTGGAAATAGCACTTTTGATGAGATTGTTGGCATTGCCCAGCATATGAGACACTGGTCTTTAGCCAGAGAACTCTCTGGAACTACTAAAGAGATCCTGGGAACGGCCCAATCTGTGGGCTGCTATGTTGATGGCCGTCACCCTCATGACATCATAGAAGACATCAGCAGTGGCGCTGTGGAATGCCCAGCTAGCTAAGGAACTACAGATGAAAATATTTCTATAAAGGATCATTTGTTAACAAAAAAAAAGAGGTGTCCAAGAGTTGTAGACAAGGATCTAGCATCAGTAATAACAGACATTAATCTACAAGTGGACGCATAGGCTGATGCCAGGAATGTGTAAGCAGAGGACAGGATGTCTGCAAGCATGACCATAGCACTTTGGCAGCAAGATTTGTATATATGTCTGTCTGTCTGTGCTTTAAAGAGGTCCATGCATAGAATGGAAGAAACAGTACAAAATTAGGAAGACTTTTTGGTCATAGCTAAACACCTTGCAGGCGTGAGTTATTGGCCTGGGAGATGGAGAACCGAAAGTCAATAGACATGACCTCGAGTCAGTGGGACATAAAGTGAATTGACATGTCAGAGTCTACAGAGGAAATGCCCCTCTGTGTGCTGCTCTGTGAGTAATAACTGGATTCAGAGAAGTTTCCGAACACCTCAGCAGGTGCAGCTATTGATCTCTTCCCAGTCAGAGCAAATATGAGTGAAAGAAAAATCAAAGACTATTTGTCCAAAGGACAAGTGGGCCCTGGGAACTTGACCCTGAGGTGCCACGCTACCAATGCCAGCTCTTCTGAAAGGGAACACGGAGCCCCTGACACAGTGGTAGAAAAATGGGGAACAAAGCTAAAATCATTACCAACAGCAAAAAAACACCCATGCTTACTGGTCTGATGGACTTGAAACTATTGCCCTTAGTCACCCTCCAGGCCTAGAATTGACATTATTCCTGTGGTTCAGCTTTCAGCTAGACAACACACAGCCTGTGAGAGGTATTCAGTAGCACCGGAAACAAATGAACTTTTAAACAGTTTATCATACTGGAGTAAAAAGGCAGCATTTGTCCAGTGATAAAGCCCAGAAAGAAGGGCACATGCATATAATAACAGAGGAGTGCAAGAGTAATGGAAGCACATGGAATTGTAATCAGCAACATGAAGCATCTAAAACAGAATTTGGAACCTGGCGTATAATTTTCTTTGGCTCCGTCAAGGTTCATCTCCTGTGCCATTGGTCAGAACAGTTGCCAGGGGTGGCAGGCAGCATCTTTTAATAGTTCATCTGATCTCAAAGGAGATGAAGCTGTTGACTCGTAGAGGCTGTGATCTCAATTTTGTGAATTTTAAGCATGCTTTTAAGTTGTCTTAGTGTTTAAAAACCAATTTCCCTGTATCCTTCCTATACGGTGCAGATGTTTTCTTCTAGTTTTAGCCTGTGATCTCTCCCAGCTCCCAGATCCCTTTACTTGAGCCTGATTTTATGTTTTCCCCACTTGCACGTGCCTTTCAAGTGCTTCCGAACTGTCTCCAAACATATGTGTGAGGTTGGGAGTGGAATTCCTAGTCTGTCATGTGCTTTTCTATTCACTGATAGAACTGTGAGTGCACAGACACTCAGGGGCCTCCAGGTAGGGGAGAGGAAGTGAGATTATCCATCTGATTTTCCCTTTCACTTGCACAAGCGAAGAGGCAGTTGGCCTGTGCAAAAGAAAGAGACCTGTATTAATTTCCCTTGTTGTTATTTGCCATCGAGTTGATTGCAACTTACGGGACCCCACGTGTATGATGTAGCACTGCCCCATGGGATTTCTAAGGCTTTGACCTTTCTGAAGTATAATTCAAGGTTATCTTGAATTGGGGAGTTGACATTGTGTTTTTTGTGTAATTCAGATAATAGTAGACATTAAGTAAAAATAACTGTCGTCATATCTTATTAAGAGAACAAAGTAACACATTTAATAGGATTTCTTGATGAAGGGCATCCACTTCCTAAATAACATGCCTCCAGAAACTATGAACTTTGATACATGTCAATAGTTGTAGAGGGGCTCCAGGCCTTTCGTTCATAGGGTCGCTATGAGTCGTGCTCGACTCGAAGGCAATCAACAAGAAGACTTAACTGTAGAGCAGGTATGAGAGGGGCACAGTCAGCATTTTCCCACATGCTGTATAATTTTATAAACTTGCTGTATCATTTCATGATGTTTTACATCAGCAGTCCCTCATTTACTTAGTTCCCTCACTCCTCTATGTCCCTTGGGTGTGCTGGTTCACTGGAAGGTCTCCCAGGGACCTGTCAGCAGAGTACTTCACGTGACTCACTGCTGGCCAGTTTTGCAGACACTGGTGAGCGTTGTAGATGGAAACCAGATGTCCCAAAAAAGAGAGCTATCATTGAGGTCCCATGAGTTTATCTAAGTCTCCAGTAAGGGGGGGCTTGTAACCCACACTTATTCTCTCTCCTTATTATAGTAAATACTTCAGCACAAACTAGTTATTCATTGGTTAGGAAAGACATTTTGAACCATAAAACTTTGACATCAGAAGAGCTCTGGTGACTTAGTGGCAAGAAGCTGCACTGCAATCCCGAAGGTGGGCAGTTCAAATCCACCAGATGCTGTGATGGAGAAAGAGGGGCAGTCACCTCCTGTGCCAGTCTGATCCGATTCGACGGTACACAGTGAGAAAAATAACTTTGACATCACAGAGGTGTATCAGCTTATTTTTTATTACTGAGTACTTAACTCCATCTTATATATTTATAGCAAATTTATTTATTCACCTGTTAATGGCTTTTGGGAATGTACTTGGTCTGAGGGTTTTTTAATTCATTCATTGTTTCACATTTTCTTTGCTCATTTCCTTGCACCTCTTGTTCTAGAAGGTTGGGAATGTGCCTTTTTTAAATGGATTATAACTTTGGGAACTTTTATTTCCTTTGTTTAGCTAGCTGTTTCCCAGGGAATTGCATTCCAAGATAGGTGAGCAGCGGAGGCACACGAAGATAGTTAGCTTTCCCCTGAATTGACTATCTGTTTTGCAGGCTTCGGTGTTAAGATGCTGAGTACTGCCAACATGAAAAGCAACCAGTATGTTCCGATGCATAGTAAGCAGATTCGAGGATTGGCTTTCAGCGATCAATCCCGAGGCTTGCTGCTCTCTGCTTCCCTGGACAATACTCTTAAACTGACGAGGTGAGTGTGTCTTGGAGGGGAGGGGACCTGGGCAGCAGACTATGAGGATTCTATGAGGCTGATAGTCCAGATTCTCTTTGTGTCTGAGAAAATTCCCTTCTGAAATCCAAGCCTAGCAGTTTAAAATCTATTACTTTTAAAAGTGGCCACAGCTGGTTACAAGTGTTTATTTTGAGGTAGAGCTCAAACAGATAAGGGTAGTTCCCTAGATAGAAGTGGTGCGGTAATGACTTGTAGACAGCCTGGTACCCGACACCGTGGAGCCTTGTCAGCTTTTTCCTGGTCTCTGTATTCAGAGTGCTTCCTGACAGAATGCTTCCTGGGCGCTTGCTCATGTTGACGGCCATGAATTACTTCTCTCATATCCTCAGTTATGGCATTTTGTCCTCCATATGTTCTTGACTGGTTTGAAAATACTCCAAAACTTCACCAACACAGCTTCCACATGCACAGCTCAGTGGCCTTGAGTACAGCTTTCTTGTTTGTCTTGTTGTCACTGTCCTTATTGAAGAATTCCACCACCCTAAATATAAGTTTAATGCCCCCCAGACTTCTTTCCCTTCCTCCTGTCTCTGGTAATAATCTTTGCTTTCTACTTAATTTGCTTATTTCCTATGAAGGGAAGACTATACCCAAAAAGTACAGTTTGTCAACAACAGATACATAGCCAGACAGGCAAGGCAGACAGATGACTGATGAAAATGAGATTTAGAAGGAGAAAGTAGGAAAAGTACAATTACATTTGAGTGTTATAAAATTAATGTTATGAAACAAAATGTGAATGAAAGCCCAATTTGTAAGCGTTTACTTTTATCACAGTTTATCTTTCCTCAAAAAAAAAAGTTTCTGTATCTCTCAAGTCGAGTTGAAACTGACCCATGACTGGCTCTCCATCGGGTTTTTGAGACTGTAAGTCTCACAATGGTATTATGGAACCACTGGTGGATTTGAACCACCAGAGAAATGCATACAGCCTTTGCTTAACAGTGTAACTTCCTACCAGGCCTCCAAAGCTTGGTGTATATGTCTCCCACATTTCTTTGTTGTTCATCTGTTTGTTGGTAGATATTTTCATTGTTTTCACTTTTGGCTGTTGTAAAAGTTGTGCAATGAAGGCAGCTCTGGTGGCCTACTGGCAAGAAGCTGCACTGCAATCCCAGAGGTGTGGGGTTCGAATCCACCAGATGCTCTGCTGGAGAAGGAGGAACAATCTCCTCCTGTACCAGTCAGATCTGATTTGACAGTACACACATGAAAAAAAAAAGTTGTGCAATGAACCTTTTCCTTTAAAGTAGTTCTGATCAGATGTCTGGTACTTAATTTCTTATCTAGGTTCACTCACGAAATCTGGGGAATACCAAATAGCTTTATCAGTTCTAATAAGCTTCATAACATTTCAAGAGTCTTCAGCTAAATTTTGGCCAAAATTTGAGTGTGACATTTTGTGTGCATTTGTGTGTTCTGATTATTTAATGAGAGACCTAAGGAAAGCTCATATAGGTTTTTTGGGGGTGTTGTTGTTGTTGTTATTATTATTATTATTTTTGTGTGTGTGTACCATCAAATCCGATCTGACTGGTCCAGGGTGAGATTGCCCCTCCTTCTCCAGCAGAGCATCTGGTGGATTCGAACCACATACCTCTGGGATTGCAGTGCAGCTTCTTGGGAAAGTTCAGATGTTAAAGGTGTTTCTGATTAATGCTTTATGATTGTGCTTTCATTTTTCTTCTTATGTGTATTTGTAATTTTTATTCATTGGCTATAATGCAACTTTTGTAGTAGGTAGCTGTACTGAAGATGGTGGGTATTTTTATCAGATTTTTCATGTTCTTATACATAGTTATAAAACTCTCTTCTAATGCCACAGCCTAGAGACCAATACTGTCGTTCAGACCTACAATGCTGGACGTCCTGTCTGGAGCTGCTGCTGGTGTCTTGATGAGAGCAATTACATGTATGCTGGACTGGCCAATGGTTCGATTCTCGTCTATGATCTGCGAAACACAGGCTGCCACGTCCAGGAGCTAGTGCCTCAGAAAGCCAGGTGGGGAGTTTCTTATTTCTCCTTGTCAGTGGTGACTTCCTCATGTCCTGTTAATGTTGTTGGTGCTCTCTGCAGATGGTATTCCATGACTGGTCAGAAATACTCACAGCCAGCCAGTTCTGAGGTCAGCTGATCCAGTCTGGCTTCAGAATCATTATGATCCTTCAGCTTAAGTCCGTGGTACTTCACATGGTGGAAAACTCTAGTTCATAGTATAGAAAGTTCATAGTTCTTGACTCACCAATATAAAATGACGTTACATCGGTGATCAAAACCCTTCCTAGTTGTATGACATTGGTTATGTTTCTTGGCCTTTTGTGAGCCTAATTTGCAACACGTAGTTAGTAAAAGCAACATTGGGGACTTTTGGAGGCTCATGGCTTAAAAGAGCAACATGTTATTGTTGTTAGGTGCTGTCGAGTTGAGTGTGACTCCCAGAGACCCTTTGAACAACAGATGTGAACTCTGTCCTGTCTTGTGCTGTCCTCACATCTCTGGCACACGTGAGCCCTTTGCTGCAGTGACTGTCCCCCCACCTGGTGGCTAGTCTTCGCCATCCCCCCACCTTCTCAGTCATGATGTCCCAGAGTATGTGAGATGAAGTTTTATCATCTTTGCCTCCAAAGAGCACTGGCTGGCTGCACGTTCTGCAAGATCAGTGTAGTCCAATAAAAAAATGATACTAAAAACTTTCCTAATTGAGAGCCAAACCAACTTAGGCGGCAGTTACCATATTACTGTTGTTTATAATGGAGATAAGGAATTGTGAGATTGATAAAGTCACCTGATGTTCTGAAGATGGGTTGGCCACTAACACCACTAAGGCCCGTACATGAATATGTTTAACATCACTCATAACGCTGCCCTAGGGCGGAAAGTTCTCAGAAGGTGTGTGGGGACTCTGACTTCAGTCGAATTGGAAGTACCTTAAGATAACTTGCCATTTCCAACTCCAGTATTTATTTAAAAGGGGAGAGAGGAAACATCTTAAACATAAAGGTGATGATTATTCTAATTAGGGGCGTCTTGGTGCCGCACTGTATACGGGTTTTGTGTGCACGTGTGGTCCCTCCACCCCCTTCAGGTTTATGGAAGTATATAAGTAGGATTACACCCTCGCCTTCAGGAGATTGACTAAAACACAAGGGAGAATTCTGGGTAGATCTTAACTGCTGTTGCTGTAGAGGGGTCCACATATAGACTTAATAGATGGTAAGTTTTAAAATAGCAAGGGGAAAATTTGTTTTTATTTTCGGTTGCTTTGATTGGCTTAACTTGACAGGGAAGACTTAAATAAAATAAGCACAGTGATAACTTTTGGAAACTTCAGAAGAAACTCACAGGAACATCATCTATACACTTGTGTTTCTGACAAGATTCTTAGTCTAAAATCTTTCCTGATAATGTGCTTACAGAAAGAGACCCAGAGGGGTTTCACGGTCCTGTTCTTGAATTAAAATGTAGTTGCTTCAGATTGTATTTTAAATGAAAGGTCTGTCAACTGCAGCTTGAAGGCTTTGGTAAATGTAAGCTGTGTTTCTTTACTGGATTTTCTTGTATGTATGCTGATCTTGTTACCAGTTGCTTCACTCCAGTCAAGCTTCCTTGTCATTTTGACCTTGTGCCTAAATTGCTTAATTAATTGTAATTATTTTTAGAGCATCTGTCATCTCCCCTGAAATTAGATGCAGGTTACTATATATATATATATGCTATTTTGTTTCTGTAGGTGTTGGTAGTTTTTATCATAGACTGTTGAGTCTTCTGACCTCTTCTGTCCAGGTGGCAGGGTGCTTGGCTTCCTGCTGGTGGGTCTGGAGCAATCCCAGCATTGACGTGAGAGGGTGATTTCTTTTCTTTTCCTTCAGATGCCCGTTGGTGTCCCTGTCTTACATACCCAGAGCTGCCTCAGCTCTGTTTCCTTATGGTGGGGTGCTGGCAGGAACCTTGGAGAATGCTTCCTTCTGGGAGCTCAAGGTGGGCTTCACTCATTGGCCTCATGTCCTGCCCTTGGAACCAGGTGGCTGCACAGACTTTCAGACAGAGAGTACTACTCGGCACTGTCTCGTGACGTACCGGCCTGGTGAGTGTTGAATTGTCCTGGTGGAGCCTCCTGTGAGCACCGAGACACTGTTTCCTATCTCCTGCTGGCCCCTCGTTTAATCTTCACTAGCGAAGGCAACTGAGTAAGACTCAGAGTGGAGTGGTGGTGTTTGTGAACTGACTCATAGTTGACTCTCCAGAGAGTTCCTCTCAGAAGCTAGAAATTGCACAGGAGATTGGCTCTCTTGATGAGTTTGAACCATTTGCCTTTCAGTTGGTAGCACAACTCCTTAGCATTAAGCCACTAGCACTCCCTTACAGTAGGGTATTGACTTGTCAGTCATCCAAGGACAGAGAAATAATATGGACAGCCGTCTGCTGTATGGGGCTACCCAGCTAGACTTTATTGCCCTCATCTAGGGGTCAGCCAACGATACACAGGTTTGCAGTAGCCTAAATAAATAGACTCATTGCTGTTGAGTTGGGAGCAACTCCAGAGCCATTTTTGGGAGACTGAAGTCACATGGGAGGAGATGCCTGGCTTTCCCCTCCTGGTGGATTTGAATTGAGAGGGTGGGTTTTTTTAGCACAGTCCCCGTGGACTAAGCCTCCCGCGCTTGCCCTGCCCTGCAGGCAGGCATATGAACTCCTGGGGACCATTCTGATAGTCAGCAGGTGTTTGGTCAAGATAATTATTAGATTGCCCATTCTGTATGTTTTCTGTTGCCAAAATGGATTGCTGTGACTTGTGCGGACAGATGCCGTGTAGGTGATTTCCTACTTCAGTCAGACTCCTGTTCCTCGGTAGAACATACTTTCACCTGATAACAGTGCACAGGTCCACAGGTTCTTGGGGTCCTCACGTGGGGAAGAGGGGAAAAAAGTCTTTTCGTAAAACTCTGAGGAGCAGTCAGTTTCCAAATGTTTGATGAGATACAGTGATTTCACTGTAAAAGATTAGCTCGTGCTCAGAATTGTTTTCCCCATAGACAAAAACTCACTGTAGAGTCTTGCTTTCTCCTTGCTTAGGGTTTCTGAGTTTCCTTGTACTCTTAATTTATTCTGGTTACTGTGCTTGTTTTCAGTTACTGTGGATTTTGCGGGTTGTTTTAAGTGACTGAAGTTCAAGAGCTCGGTTATTTATTTTAAATCATTTCCACGGGCAACACTGATTTCTCTGTCCTCTAGATAAAAACCACCAAACCATCCGAAGTGTGCTGATGGAGTTGTCCTACACCCTGAATGATACTGGGGAGCCAGTCTGCTCATGCCATCCTGTACAGACATTTTTGGGGGGACGCGCTTGCAAACTACTGACCAAAAGTGCCATTTTCCGGAGCCCGGAGAATGATGGCAACCTCCTGGTGTGCTCTGGGGACGAATCATCAAACTCTGCCTTGGTGAGCTTATTATCTTTAAATAGAGATCTGTTAAGGGAAACCCAAAAAAGCTAACTTTCCCCCCCATAGTACCTTATCAGCTGTAGAGGGTCAGCAAGAAGTAGAAGACCCTCCGCGAGATGCACTGACATAGTGACTGTAACAGTGGGCTTGACCACAGCAGCAGTTTTGCGGATGGTGCAATACCAGGAGGTACACAAGGGATTGCTGTTGCTGTGAGTCAGAACTAACATGATGGTACCTGGCACCCAGCTGGATGAGAACTTGAAACGGGATTACTCTGACTGAAGAACTTAAATATTTCATTGTATTTCATTTTACCTGCATTAACCTGTTTCTATAAGTTGGGCACCATAGAGTCAGAGCCTGCCCCTAGCTGACCTTTCAGAGGCAGTAAATCTCATAAGAGGATTGCCCATCTCTCTGCTGCAGAGCACCTTGTGGATACGAACCTCGTACTCCTGCATTAGAAACACAGTTCCTTACCACTAAGCCACCAGAGCTTCCTGGATGACAACCTCTCTGAGAGTCTAACACTTTCTCTGACCGGGATTGCAGGGGGTAGAGGAACAAGTTAAATGATCACACAGAAAGCAAACAGACAAGCCCAGTGTCTTAGTTACTTTGTGTTACTAAAACGAAAAACAAACAGATTTGCTTTTCTTCCTTGTTTAATCTGCTGTCTCAAAAATTATTGACTACCTCCTCCATATTTCCTTTAAGGAGGGTCTGTCCTTTCCTTTGAGACAGAACGTTCTAATAAATCTATCTTATTATTGTTAAAAAAAATACTTACTAAAGACACATTCTATACCCCTCCTCTATTAACTCAGTCCCAAATGGGTTTACAACCATAGGCCTAGAGTTTCTACGGTGCAGTATTATGTGGAGCACAATTCGTAGGACAAAATGATCAACATTTACAACAAGCAGAAGGTAGGTTCCATTAGAGGAGGGAGAGGAACATGTTCTTATGGACTCTGGTGTCCTCTCTGAGTGCCTGGCAAATGCACCGAAGGAAAGTGTTCAGCTTGATTTGTATCCATTTACAGGTGAACAGCTGTCTCACTAGTTCCAGCATGTGCGACTGTACCTGAAATCTGCCGGGGTGCTGGCTTTGCCTTGTGAAGTTTAGTTGCCGTTTGTTTTGCTCCTTGGGGTGGTACTGTCTGTGAAGTCAGTCCCCCCAACAGAATTGCCTGACTGCTGACCACTTCCTCTCCTTGTTCCCTTTAGCTGTGGAATGCCAGCAATGGCTCCTTGCTGCAGAAACTGCAGACCGATCAGCCTGTCTTGGACATCTGCCCATTTGAAGCGAACCAAAAAAATTACCTGGCCACCTTAACTGAGAAGATGGTCCACATCTATAGGTGGGAGTGACTGTGGTCTTGAATGCTGGCAAGATCTCTGAAACCTAGAACTTGTGGGATCATGGTTCATTTGAATGAATATGATTCTAGGACACTGAGACACTACAGATTTTGTCTGCTGCGTCCATCAAGAGTGCGTGACTGGCAGTCTCGCCAGTCTTCATTTCTTGGTGTTTCTAAGCCATCCTTAATTTTTGTTAAGTTAGGCTACCTGTATATTTGCTCCAATTTTCTGATGGATGTCAGAGTGTGGCCTTCCACCAGTTACTTAAGGTTGGGGTACAGCCAAAGCATTTTCTGGGGGACATGACACTCACCGAGTGGTCTTGTCACGTGGGCCTTCTGGCATGGAGGAATGCCTGTGGTCTTACCTTGCCTGCTGCATGTCCACGTCTCTTCAGTTGAACATTAGAAGGCACTGTAGAGCCTTAAGTGGAATGATTTGTTTCTGACCTCGACCATCTTTTCAGCAGCTGGGTCTCAGGCCCACAAGAACACATGGTGTGCTTTGTGACCGTCACCTTTATGTCCAGGACACGCAGTGCTGGCAGGTTGGGAAGCCCAGTAATAGTGGAGACTGGTGGACCATGGACCTTCTCTTAATACTGATGTCAAAACCCTTACTTGAGTTTTTCATGGAACAGAGATGGGAAAGGAAGGAGCAGCTCAGCTTCCGACAGAGAAGCTGCTACAGAGAATTTGTTTTGAGAGAGAATATCTGTGCAAAAAGCCCTTGGATTGAAGACCTGCTCTTGAGCATGTTTATAAATTACCAGTCTTCACCTTGTGAAACTGACATGTCATTCTGTGTCCCTCGGATTTCTCTCTTAACTTTTCTAAATATTTCCCTAGTAAAACAGTTGTTCTCAGGAAGATGACAGTGGTTGAAGGCCTGTAGATGGTGGGGATAGAGACCCACCATCTTCTACTTCAAACCAGGGGTAGACTGTCCAAAATTGGGGGCTGTACTTATCTCCCAAAAGAGGGCTCTGTTCATATTTATTTCTTTTTGTTAGCAAAGATCCACTGCCTATCCAGGTAAACCAGTACCCAGGTAAACCACTGTCCACTGCAGAGCATGCCTCAAGGTGTGGGGCGGCCACTCCCCTACTTTTGGGAGCACAAAGGCTAATCTACATGTTTTTCTTAAAATTGTTTCTCCAGATGTTAGCAGTTTTCTTATAAAACTGCTTTAACCTGTAAGCTCCTAAGCTGTGTTGTTAGGGTACATTTGCCCAAAGTTCCACATTCCAGTTGTGCCTTTTTAGGGAGCTTTTACATTGGACACATCTCCTTGAATCACTCCTGTTGTATAGTCCAAGACATTCTCCTAAAACCCAGCTTTCAGGCTTGGGAAAGAACCTCTCAAAGGAGATAACCGTTTGTGGATTGTCTGTTGTGTTTGGCCCAGGCCTGGATCCTCAGTGATAGGACAGGACCTGAATTAAAAAGCAGAACGCATCTGGTTTCAGTAGATTGTCACAGAAGCTGGAGGCAGTGAGGTCCTGGCTGCCTTTGTGTTTGGACCTGTGCAGGGTTAGGATTAGACTTTATTGCCCCAGGCATTGCTAAGGGTGAGGCTAGAGTAGCTTGCTTTGAAGGACACTGAACTATGATTATTCTTAGTGTAGGAATCATGTGAGGTTTGGTAGGTTTCACATCTTTACAGCCCTTGAATTCCTACAGTAAATTTGGCTGTCACAGAGTCAGATTGATGTGCCTACTACTACTACTCTCCCCATCCTTTGTCCTCCAGCAGTTCTCGGTGTCTACCCCACCACATTCCCTAAACTCATTTTCCGCTTCAGAATTTGAAGCTCAGAGTTCATCATATCCTTGCAGCTGCTGTGGAAAAAGAAAAGTGTGGAATCTCTTTTTGTGTTCTATGTTTTAAAGTTCATATGAAAATAAAGAATTTGCCATGTGTTACTGTTAGACTCTCTTCTGTTTGGGCACCAAAGGCAGGAACATACCTGCACATCCTGGAAGATTTCTTTCTAGCAGTGCTGTGTCTACTTATACTGCTGAGGTGGTTGAGGTTTTAGCTGGCGGTTCTTTCAGGCTTGTTAATGGAAAAGGTGTTTGCCCCTTAAGAACCTTCTTCTGGTCATTTTCCTATTTACCCGGGCCCTTGACAAGTAGATGACACTTAACGACTTCCAGGTTGTTTCTTGGACACTGGCAGAAAACTGAAAAGGGAGAGAACATTTTTCTCTCATAATTTTGGGAAATTATGACCATTTGCTTCCATTTCTTTGTCCTATTTGAGTTTGGAAATTTCTCTTTGTCACTATTCATGACTTTCTGGAATTAGACTAAGAAAGGGTAAGAATTCTCCAACTGAGTAACAAATGGAGTTGAATTATTAGTAAGTATGAGTTTACTGTCATAATGGAGCCCTAAGCTCCAAGAGAAGTGACAGAGGTTCTGTGCGTGATTTGGGAACCCTTAACTTACTAAGAAGCCTGACACTCACTTTCTCTCCCGCCATGTTCTTCCCATCTCAGAGATTGGCTCTCAGCAAAATTTTGAAAATAGGTGTTTCTGTAACTGTCTCCTTTAGCCAACTTCTAATTTTTACTAAAAGTCTCTGCTGCTTATTTTTTTCCTTGATAGTTTACAAAGCCCCTTCCTGTATGTTAGTTACTAGTTAAAGAGCGCTGTGGGATAAGAATTGTTACTCCTTTTGACAGAGGACAAAATAGTACTAATTCTAATGAAAAGTGCCATTTAGACGGTGTTGAAAGTAAGCATATCCTAGTCTGTCTGCCCTGAGCGGAAAAGCTGAGTTGTGGGGCAGAGGGGAAAGTCTTAATACCTATTTCCACAACATCGTAGACCAATTTCCCACAAATTCCCATTTTTAAAATAAAAAAGCAAAACCTAAGGGAGCTCTGATGACCTAGTGACAAGAAGCTGCGCTGCAATCCCAAAGGCACGTGGTTTGAATCCACCAGATTCCCCGCTGGAGAAGGAGGGCCAATCTCCTGTGCCAGTCAGATCCAATTCGATGGCACACAACAAGTAAAACAAAAAACAAACCCAACTTAAAAATAAAAGCCATCCATCGTGGACATCATTGAGACAATTGGTCCTCTTCTGGTACCCTCACTTCTCTTGGGTTCCTGAGTGCTGAGACTGAAACACTACTTGCAGTTGCAGAATGGTGTCCACAGTACATGGCAAGAAACACCCAGCTTTTAAGTTCTCCTGACAGAAGCCAGCTCAAAATATGTGGCGCCGCTCTGACTTCTAAAGAGCAGGGCCTTGGGCATATGCTTAGGGATTTAGCACCACCAGCATCCAAAGCAGAAACCCATTGACATTAAACAAGACAAGGAAAGGCAAGTTCAGCAGGGAAGGGAATTAGTATGGCAATAAACTAAAACGATCCCACTCTAGTGTATGAGGATGTGCTGGCTCAAGATAAAGCTCCCACATGGTCTCCAGAGTCCTCTGGACAAGGTGGTTCGAGCTGTGAGACTCAACTTTAGTGTCCCCATGTAACTGAAAGTCTCCTGTGGGTTTTTTACTATCTCACTGTTAACTAATAAACAGGATGTGGGGGTGGATGACTAGATCTGACTCTTAGAAAATTCACTGAATGTGCAGTTGTGTCCAATGAGATTTGTTTTCATTGTTGTTATGTGCCATTGAGTTGCTTGCAAATCATAGTGAACCCTTGTAGAATAACCCTGAAACCTGCTCTATCCTGGGCTAACCTCATTGTCTCTGACAAACTTACCCTCATCACCCCACTCACTAGATCAATCCATCTCATTCAGAGTCTTCCTTCTCTTGCACTGTCCCCCCACCCTTCCAAGAATGATGTCCCTCTCCAAGGACTGGTCCCTCTCAACAACATGCCCAAAGTACGTCAGACAAAGCTTCAGAATCCTTGCCTCCATGGAGCAGCCTGGTTTCACCCTCTCTAGGATGAACCTGTTTGTTCTCCAGGGCAGTTCATGGTATATTCAATACTCTCCACCAGAACCCTGCTCAAAGGCATCAATTCTCTTTACTAGGCAAAAAATATATTCATAGATAACAGCTCTCTGATATGCTGAGAGAACCTTCCTTCTTGTACATCCACATCATCTGTTCCAGCAGCTACAACCATGATACAAACAAGGGTTTGTCCTTGGCACCTGTTCTGGTGCGCAACCAACCAAACTCTACTCCCAGGTAACACTCAAATCGAGAAAACTTCAAAACTAAATTGACAATTGTAATGGATTATCCAGTAACTTTTTACTGCATAACCTCTATGCAGAACATTAGATTTAAATTTTATGAATGCTTATAACATTAAATTGTGTTTAATATGAGGCATGCATGCAGGACACATCTAGCATGTGTTTATATTACTATTACGGGTGATAATAAGTATCCCAAAATACTGGGTATAGTAATATATACCTAACAAAAAGTTTTAATTGGTTCATCAAGTGAGGTTTGATTTTTATTGTTTTATGCAGACCATATGTTATTACTCTTTAACTCAGTTACATTTTAATATGAAGCATGCCTCAACATTGCAGTATGAGTCATAAAGTCGAATTTTCATTGTGAGAGACCAAAAGGATTTTTATATTGATAACCATTAAAATGACTCACTTTAGTGACTCTTTGTTGTAGAACATGTGGAATATTCCTTTTGTAGAAATTTTGGTGTATGACAAAATTCTCATTACTCACATCCACTAAAAATTTGTAATCCACTTCCTCATGCTTCTAAAATAGCATACAGCACTTTGGCTTTCAGTTCCTAATAGAATCACATTTAAGAAGTGATTACATCCGGATAGTCAAGATAGACATACTTCTATGTAGAGCTCACATACTCCATTCAAACGTGTGAGTAAGCAGAGGAGAGAATATCAGTATTTAGTTCCTAATATGCCTTAATCGGAACCTCTTAGGTATCTCATGCTGTTCTGTGCATTCCAGCTTACTGCAACCTTGGGTTATAAGGATATTGTTCTTGGTAGGTGCTGTTGAGCTGAGTATGACGCACAGTGACCTTATAAACACACCTGAACCCTGTCTTACTCTGTGCCATCCTCATTATCTCTGACATGCATTAGCTGTTGCTGCAGTCACTGTTTGAATACATCTCATTGAGGATCTTCCTCTGTTTTCCTGACCTTCCACTTTGCCAAGCATGATGTCCCAAGGCATAGCCCCTCCTAACTCCGTGCCAGAAGTATGTGAGGCAAAGCTTTGCCATCTTTGCTTCTAAAGAACAGTCTGACTGCACTTTTTCTAAGAATCTGTTTATTCTTCTGGCAGTCCATGTGATACTCAGTCCTCATCTCCCAACACTACAGCTCAAAGGTATTAATTCTTCTGTCATCTGTCTTCATTGCCCAGCTCTCAGATGCATAGCAAGTGATGGAAAAAAATCATGTCCTGAATCAGGCGCACCTTACTCTTAACTGACATCATTACTCTTTAGCACTTTGGAAAAGTTCCTGACAGCTGACTGCTAGTGCAATGTGTCTCCTGATCTGACTGCTAGTACTATTTTTTTATCCCCCAGAGCATCTGGTGGATTCGAACTGTCTGCTTTTTGATTAACAGTGCAACTCCTTACCTACTAGACCACCTGAACTTCCTGAGAATGGCATTTTTAAAAGGAGGAAATACTAATATGAAAGTGTTAGGACGTTATGGGCCGATGCTGCTGCTATTTGATCTTGGAATCAAGATGAGTTATCTATCGATGGTAGAAAGCATATTTCCCAACAATGAGGAGTTTTGGAACATTGTTCCAGGTGATTCAGACACACCGGCAAGTTGGGAAAGTATTTTTGTGCTTTGAAACAGGAGGATTATAGGACATGTAATGAGAAAAAGGACTCTATATAAACACCTCTTTGCATCTTCCTTGCTCAGACAGTGGGGAGGACTGCTCCTGGGGAGCTACAGGGGACCTGAGCTTTTCAGCCAGAGAGTAACATGAGGAGGCATCGTGCCCAAATCAGTGAGCCTTCAGCGCTCGCCCTGCGTGGCCAGCATCACACTGAGCCCTGCTGGGAATGAGAAGTTGACAGCTTTACCTATGTTCACTCCTGCTGGGACATTATTTCATACCCCTGCAGAAAACGCTCTGAAGGTTCCTCATCGCATTTAAGTTTGGCTTCGATCTAACTGCGATTGTTTCTTATTTATCACATCTGTTCTTCATTATCCTGTTTCCCCCCCTCCTTTTGCATGTCTCGCAATTCGTCATGTGCATTTTAGTCCAGTTTCCCCTTCTCTTCTATGAGCTTTCCACGTCTACATTCTTGTATTATTCTTTTAGCATTAACCGTAGGCTCTTGGGTCTAGAGCTTCCTTGATTACATGCTGTGGGAGTCAGATGTTTTACTTTACAGGTGCTATAAATTATTGTTGTTTGATATTAGAAGGTCTGATATTTACTCTTTCCACTGCATTTTATTCCTTCCCACAGTCCCCTCTGTCCAGCTGGGATCATTGTCTTTAGCCTGAAGTTGTGCAGGTCTGCTGGCATTGAATGATCTGATCTTGGCTTTTGTTTGATTAAAAAGATCTTTTACGTGTGTGTGTGTTTGTGTGTGTGTGTGTGTATGAGAGAGAGAGAGAGAATATAGCTTTATTTTTTAATTTCTGTAGTGAGAGAAAAATTCTATAGCACAGCATATGTCATCTTGTGTACTGTCAAATTGGAACTGACTCAATGCTAACTCTCCAATGTGTTTTCAGAGACTGTAAATCACATGGAAGATTACCTATCTTTCTCCCATGGAGTAGCTGGTGGACTCAAACCACATGCCTTAGGATTGGCAGCACAGATCCTTACCACTAAGCCACCAGAGCCCCATCTTAGACATTAGTTTAAGAGCGCAGTTCAGGAGTTTCTCTGAGGTGTGGCCTCTGTCACCTTGTATCTTACAAGTAAAAGGAGAAAATAACAAAGAGAGGAGAACCTGGCTACCACCAGAAAAGAACTGGGAGTGGAGTGTGTCCTTCGGTCCTAAGATTGATGCCAAGAGACACGGAGCGCTCCTGGGAATGTCATGTCCATGAATACTGGAGAGACAAAGAGCCTTCCCCTAGACCTGGCCCTCTGCATTCAAACTTCTAGCTTTGCAATCTTTTCAAAATTTCTTTCTAAATTAAAGAATACATTTCTCCTTGTTAAAGCCAACCACTTGTGACATTTTTGTTATACCAGCACAATACAACTAAGACAATGTCTATTTTAGATTTTAACTTTATCTTTTATTTTAATCAGTTTGACTCTGATGTGCCGAGGTATGATAGTTCTTGTATTTATTCTAATTTGGGTTCACAGAACTTCGTGAATCTATAGGTCAACATCGTTCATCAGTGGTTAGACATTTCATGGCTTTTGTCCCTTCAGATGTTGGTCCTAACCCATCTTCTCTCCCCTTTTATTTTAGGACTCTGTTGTGTGCTGTTGAGTCAGAACAGATCCATAGCTGACCCTCTGGCCAGTTTTCAGAGTTGGTTAATTGCTCGGAAGGAAGTTGCCCATCTTTCTTCCGCAGAGCCGCTTGTAGGCTTGAACCACATGCTTTCAGGATTGCAGTGCAGCTTCTTACAAGGAGCTGTGCTGAAACCCCAAAGGCATGCAGTTTAAATCCACCAGCTGCTCTGCAGGCCAAAGAAGGGCAGTCTCTTCCCGTGCGATTAAACTACCTCTGAAAACCCACTGGAGGGTCAGCTATGGGTCGGTTCTGACTTGACAGTCCACAAGAACAATGATTACGTATAGAAAGAGTTCTGATGGCCTAGTTATAAGTTCAATATCTGAACGATATTTGGTCTATTATTATCACCTTTCTTCTTTTGGGTTTTGTTATTTATTTAGCTCAGTTTTAAACTAAATTTGGTGCAGCTTTGTTTCTTACCCCATTTTTTAGCATACGTTATTTGATGATAGATACAAAATTGTAGAGGTACTCGATGAGGTTATATTTCTTGAAAAAAGGAAAAGACTTTATCCTGTTCACAGTGTACTAGTAGTTAACCTTGATATGACTGAGACATGTTTTAGATTTTCTAGGCTTGGGCTAGGGATCTCTGGTGGCCAAGTGAGTAAGGAGTTGCTCTGCCAACCCAAAAGGTAGGCAGTTCGAATCTACCACCTGCTCTGTAGGATAAAGATAGGCAGTCTTCCCCTGTGCAATTAATTTGCAGCATCTGGAAACCTACTGGTTGGGTCTGATTTTAGGGCAAATAACGCCAGGGTTTGTCTGCTGCAGTTTTTCCTGGGACAAAACTCTCACTCCTAGAGTTGTCCTTTCTCCTGGTGTGTGACCAATGCTTTTAAGTTGTCTCAGCTGAAATCCTGCAGTGTTTACGAAGGCCTCAGTACCTCAGCAGACTTTGGACTCTAACCTCTTCTTCCCTGGCATTTATGGGGTTGTTGGCATCTCTGTGCAGTGTGTTATTCTCTCACCTGTTTCCTTCTGGGTTTGTTGGAACCTCATCATGTGCATGCACTGCTCGAGAGTCAGCCAACAGCTAGAGAGAAATTTCACAGATTTGTGGCTCTTTCTCTGTGTATTCCTCCTCTCCAGCATTCCGACCCTTAATTCCCAGCCACTTTGGGGAGCTCTGAACTCCTACCTGCGTATCCCTAGCTTACTGAGGTTGCTGCTCTCTGGGTGGCCTCTGTTCCTCTGAGCCACAGTTTGGACCACAACTACGTTGGAGAAAAATCAGCTGGAAATCCCGTGTCCTTTTCTTGCCTCGAGAATCAGAGTCTCTCATTTCCTGACTGCATTGGCTGCTTCCTAATCCCTTCCAGAAGATGTTTTATATATTTTCCTAGCTTTTATAGCATTTTCCCCCCTAGTGGAAATATAGGCTCTTAGTCATGGTTGGAATCCGAAGTGTTCCCAATTACATATTTATGGGGCCTACAGGGTGTATATAATCTGACCTCTGGCTAACTCTAACCCCTTTTCAACACCCCCTTCCCTCATTTGAGTGCAGCCACACAGACCTCATTCCGAATCCTGAACATGCCGAGTTTATTCCCACTCTGGGACCTTGAATTTGTTAATCTCTACCTGGAACGTTTGAGATCCACTTCTTTACCTAGATGTCATCTTTATGGCGATTAGCTCTTAGCTCAGTTATCCCTTGGGCATTTCTTCCCCTTGTGCCTTTGTGTAAAAAGCTTCTCTCCCCTCAGCCATGACTGCAGAGTTTGCTTTTTTTCTTTCTCATGGCTCTTAACAAAATCTGGAATGGTTGTCCTCTTTGTTTATTCTCTTATTTATATCACATAAATTATATCTTGAACAATATTCTAAGACAAAAAAAAAACTCCCAACACTGCAGATACTTACAAATGAATAAACTTAGGAACGAATAAAGAAAGTTAAATGAATCAGGCCAGCCTATTTTTTTGGTGTTCCACTTTATATGCTCTCTGGATATTCCATTTTTCACAAGTTGAAGCTTTGTGGCAGTCCTGCATTGAGCAAGTCTTTTGGCTTCAGCAGCATGTATTAATTTTGTACCTCTATCACATTTTGGTAATTTTGTCAATATTTCAAACTTTTCCATAATGCTATTCAATACTTAAAAGACTACAACATAGTATAAACATAACTTTTATAAGCACTATGGAACAAAAAAATTCCTGTGATTAGCTTTTTTAAAAAAAAAAGTTTATTTTTTATTGTATTATTTTTTATGTGTACCATCAAATCAGATCTGACTGGTACAGGAGGAGGACATTGCCCCTCCTTCTCCAGCAGAGTATCTGGTGAATTTGAACCGCGTACCTCTAAGATTGCAGTGCAGGTTCTTGCCACTAGGCCACCAGAGCTCCCTCCCTGATTAGCTTTTTTTTTTTTTCAATTTTATTTTATTATTTTGTGTGTGTGTACCGTCAAATCAGATCTGGCTGGTACAGGAGGAGGACATTGCCCCTCCTTCTCCAGCAGAGTATCTGGTGGACTCGAACCATGTGCCTCTGGGATTGCAGTGCAGCTTTTTGCCACTAGGCCACCAGGCCACCAGAGCTCCCTTGCTTTTTTAAAAAAATTTTACTATTTTTGTGTGTGTACTGTCAAATCAGATCTGACTGGTACAGGAGGAGATTGCCTCTCCTCCAGCAGAGCATCTAGTGGATTCGAACCGTGCACCTCTGAGATTTCAGTGCAGTGGTTAGCTTTATTGTGGTGGTCTAGAATTGAGCCCTGACCTGTTCATGCCACGTGTCTGCTGATAAATAAGCATGTTATCCCTGCTTCAAGAACCAAAAGGTACAATCAGGGGAGAAATGAATTTCTAGCTTGTAAGTATGACTCATAGTGACCTTGTGAACAACCAATCTGAACGCCTGTCCCAAGCCACCCTCACAATCTGACACACTCAAGCTCAGTGCCACAGTCATTATGCCAATCCACCTAGTCCCTTCACAACCCTCTTCCTTCCCAAGCATGATGCCTCTCTCCAAGGAGTAATCTCTTAGCAACGTGCTCAAAGTATACGAGATGAAGCTTCATCATTATTGCTTCCAAGGAGCTCTCCGGCTGCACCTTCTCCAAGACTTATTTTTTCGTTCTTTTGGCAGTCCATAGGATCTTTAGTACTCTTCTCCAACAGCACAGCTCAGTGACATAAATTGTGGTTTTTTGTACCAATTCTTTTGTCATTCTTTTTTTTCCCTTCTTCTTTTGTCATTCTTATTCGTCGTCCAGCTCTCAGATCCGTAGCAAGTGACTGAAAAGACTATTTCCAGAATCAGGTGCACCTTAGTCTTCAAACTGACATCCTTAATCCTCAGTTATTTGGAGAGGTCCCTGACTACAAACTTTCTCAGTTTTTGATAGCAGTAATATATTTCAAATGGAAACGTCAGTGTGGTAAGGGGACCTCAGTTAGGCCAACTATCTTTCCACTGGCTTGGAGCTTGTATAAAGTGCGGGTTCATCTGACGCAGCCTGAGCTGGCCGGCTTCCCAGATTTCTTTTGAGTTTTCCCTTCTTGGTCATTGTGATTTCAAGATAAGCACATCTAGCCCTTCCTATCTCTAGAAGCAATCTATGGCTGGGTGTAGGGTTTCCTCATTGCAGTCTGAGAGATAATTAATTGCTGATTTCTCTGAACAGATTGTCAATTTCTAGACTTAAACTGGCTTAAGATAATCTCTCTCTTGTTTCCTACACTCATCTAGACCCATATGTGCAAAGTAATGGCCTCTGGTGAGTTTTTTCTAAGGACTTTCTTGCTATCTTTTGTCTGCCTGACCTATCTATGTCCTGTGTCTGCTGATAAGCATGCACATTTATCTGGCAGACCCTGGACTGCTTTAATCAACACTCAAGGTTGGCAGCAGCCTCAGAACTATTTCATGGCAGTGAGCCTGCAGGACCGTTAGTGGAGAGGCCAACATTTCCTCGTTCTCGGGCCCTTGGCCACAGTGGGCAGGATGTGCCCCCAGAATATGGTCATTTTGGGGTCTCTGAAAGTCCACCAGACCTCAAGTTCTAGTTCTCTCTGATCTGACCTGGGCCGCTCATCTGTGAGTGAGGAGAGCAGAAGCTGCATCCCTGAACATGGATGACTGGTGGGGAGGACATGTCCCAAACTGCCCTCCATACAGCCCGAGTGCTCTGTGGTAATGTGCTGCATTGCCAGCAATGAGATTAAAGGACATATACCAGGGCACAAGGGACATCAAGGTCAACTGGGCAGCGGCTGGGGATTTAAAAGCTTAGAGCATCCATCTAAGGTGCAATTATTAGTCTCACCACTTCAGGGCAAAGAAGAGTGAGGAAAATCAGAGACTTAAGGACTAATGGATCATGCAAACTTCAGTCTCCACGATCCTGAGACTAAAACTAGATGGTGCTCCACTATCACTGCTGATCGATTTAAAGGCATCACAAACCGCTCTCCACAGTGGTCGTACCATTCTCCAGTGCCACCAGTGGTGCATGAGAATTCCAATCTCTGCATCCTTGCCAACATTTACTGTTCACTGTCCTGTTAAACTTTGCTATTGCAAGTGAGGTGAGATGGTGTCTCATTGCTGTTTTCATTTGCATCTCTCAGACTGCTAGTGACTGGGAGTATTTCCTCATGTGTTTGTTGGCCATCTGAGTATCCTCAGTGAAGAGCCTTTTCATGTCTTTTGCCCATTTTGTGATTGGTTTATTGTTTTTTCTTTTAGAGGCACTATTGTTATGTGCCATCAAGTCGTCTGCATCATAGCGACCCTATATACAGCAGCCCTTAACCCTGCTCTATCTCTTGCCAATCTTATTGTCTCTGACATGCCTATCTCCATTACCCCAGTGACTGAATCAGTCCATCTCATCCAGGGTCGTCTTCTCCTGCGCTGTCCCTCCACTCTCCCAAGCATGACATCCCTCTCCAAGTATGTCAGACGGAGCTTCCAAGGAACAGCCTGGCTTCACCCTCTCCAGGACAAACCAGTTCATTCTCTTAGCAGTCCATGGTATATTCAATACTCTTCTCCAGTACCACAACTCTAAGGCATCAATTCTTCTATCATCTCTAGTAATTGCAAAGACCATGACCTGTATCAGGTGCACCTTAGTCTCCAGATTGTTGCTCTTCAGTACTTTGGAGAGGTTTCTGACAGAAGACTTGCTCAATGCAGTTCGTCTTTTAATTTCCCAGCTACTGGTACCAAGAGTGTTGATTGTAGAGCCAAGCAAACTGAAGCTGTCAACAGTCTCAGTCTCTTTCTCATCTATCATGCTGCCAATCAGCCCAGTGGTGAGAATCTTTGTTTTCTTAATGTTGAGCGTCAATCCATATTGAAGGCTGCAGTCCTTGACCTTCTGCAGCAAGCGCTACAGGTCCTCCTCAGTTTCAGCAAGCAGCATTATGTTGTGTCATTGGCATAACGCAGACTGTTGATAAGTCTACTTCCAATGCCTCATATAGCCCAGTCTCCTGGACAATCTGTTCCACATATAGATTGAAAAGAGAGCCACTATAGTGTTCTGTATATTTTAGTTTTAAGTCCTTTGTGTGAAATGTTGCCAAATATTCTTTCAAGTCAATGGGCTTTCTTTTCACCCTGTTAGAAAAAGGTTTTGTTGCACAAGACATTTACTTTCCTCAAATATAGACATTGCATATGATCCAGCTATTCTACTACTAGAAATAGAGCCCAAATCAGAGCCATGGTACAGACAGATAGATACACCTAGGCTCATTGCAACATTATTCACAATAGCGAGAATACCCATCAGCGAATGAATGGATAGAGAAATTGTGGTACATCCATACAATGGAATACTATGCAGCACTGAAGAACAACCAATTAGTGAAATACTATGCAACATGGAAGAGGTTGGAAAACATTATGCTGAGTGAAATACAGTCACAAAGGACAGTACTGCATCAGACCAGTGTTGTTGTGGTATACCATAGAGTCTGGAACTGACCTATAGCTGACCCGCTGGTCACACCGGAGGCAATTACCCATCTTTCTCCTGTGGAGCAGCAGGTGGAAATCAAACCACATGCCTTCGGGATTGCAGCAGAGCTGCTTACCACTACTAGCTCACCAGTGGTCTCATTACTTTGAAAATAGGAGGGTAACTAAGGGGAAATTGGGAGAGCGGAGATAGAATGCACAGTCAGTGAATACTGTGAAGAATCAGGACAGTGGAGGCCCAACCCGGGAAGAACTGTACTGCTATTGCAATATTAGCAAGTAGGAACAGGGTGTGTTCAGAAGAGGAGAAGGGAGGAGGGGAAACAGTAATTATATAAAGTACTGTGCAGGGAGCTCTGGTGGCCTAGTTTCAAGGAGCTGCACTGCAATCCCAGAGGTACATGAATCGAATCCATGAGATGTTTTGCTAGAGAAGGAGGAGCAATCTCCTCCTGTACCAGTCAGATCCTATTTGATGATATACACACATACACACTGTATTGAATGAATGTTTAAAACGCAATGTACATGAATAAAAAAAGCATTGATCAATAATTCTATAAAACAATGCATATGAATGAAGCAACATGTATATGAGTATGTGAAAACCAATAAAGAGGAAGGAAAGGAGAAGGAATCACCATAGAAGGACCTAGGAGGAAAATAGAGAGCAAAACTCAGCGTCATAAAGAAAAAAGATCAGAGATCTTTTGGAGGTCTAGAGACCATGGCCCTTAACCACCCTTCAAATCTGGAACTGAAATCACTCCTGTGACTCCACTTTCAGCCAAACAATAGACAGACCTGTAAGGTGATCTTTAGACAAAGGAGGAATGCAGGGCTTCCTTAGAGCAATTAGACACATAGGATCAAAAGGGTAGTGTGCCCTGAACTATGCTTGCTGTCCTGCCCCTTTTCAAAAGTATCTTCTTTCCCACTGCTTGGCTGTACAGGAAGTGTGTATTTTCCCTCACAGTAGTGAGAACGTGCCTAGACATGAACCACAGAAGGCAGGACAAGGGCGAATGGAAACAGGAAACATGGGGAGGAAGTAGAAGAGTGCTGTCACACTGTTAAGATCCTGAAACACAATATGTATGAGCTGTTGAATGGAAAACCTATTTTCCCTGTAAACTTTCACTCAAATCACATAAAAATTAAACTGGGGAAGAGTGTCCCAGAGCAATAAAAACCCCCAGGAATTCCTGTAGCTTTTGAAAACCCACTGAACAGTTAACTGAGTCTGTTGAGAGGAAGATGGGCAGTTTCCTCTGCGATTTACTGCCTCTGGAAACTCAATGGAAGGTCGGCTTATGAGTTGGTTCCCATTGGATGACATATAACAACAGATGCATACACTCACTCTCTGCTATCTAGTGGATTTTCAACTCCACGACTTGTTAGGACAGAATAGAACTACCAAGGTTCCTAAGACCCTAATCTTTATGGGAGATTGTTATTGCGTGTTGTCAAATTGTAAAAATCACTTGGGAGGAGATTGCCCATCTTTGGCCTGTGGAGCAGTTGGTGGAGTTGAACCGTGTACCTTTGGGATTACAGCATAGATTGCCACAACTTTCTCCTGCAGAATGGCTAGCAGGATTGGGCAGTCTACCTTTGGGTTAACCACTGTGCCAAGGCTTCTTGAATCCAAATAACAATGGTGAAGACACTATGGAAAGATACTTCTCCTCAGAGGAATGGTCACTCCTGTGAGATGAAACCATCTGTTCCTGTGATGTAGGAGTCTGCTTCCATTAAAACTACAGACCAAAAATGGGGGGGGGGAGAGATGCCATGCACTAGAACACCAAGTACCTGCAGGCTTAACTAGACGTCTGAGTTCCCAGAGAAATGGTTTGATATTTTATCCTTTTGTTGTCAGAGTATCCCTTAGATGTAGTTGTTAGGAAAATGTCTCTAGTCTAAAATTTTGGTTTTTCCTCCTGCTAACAGGAGTTCAGACTTTTCTATTCAAGCATGGAAATTGGAGTGTGTGTGTGTGTGGGGGGGACTGCTTTGTAGTTTACTTTGCAAAGGGAAGGACTCATGGAGGGATGAAGCAAGACTTACAAGATAAAATAATATTTTGGTTTATAAAGATTTAGGTAAGGAGTTTATTCATAAAAGAAGGTGGGAAATTCTAAGAAATGGCACATACAGGAGGAGTTATGATAAGTGCCCGTGCAGCTGGCTCTCAAGATAGATGCTGTTGCAGAGGCTTCTGGGTTGAGACAGCACTTATTATGGGATGCTGCACAAGGGATGCATAGCAAGGGCTTTCTGGTAGATAGCTTTACTTCTTGCTTGGGAAGGTCAGTTCTTGGTCACAAGTGGCATTTCTGCCCATGCTCCAGGAATTGATTCTTGCTTCTTACCAGGCTTCCAGGAAGTTAATTTACAGAGAACACTGTCTTATCAAAAGGGGTAGTAATTACCTGATGTTAATGGATAGCTGAGTTTAAAGCAATCAGGATACTGGGAGGAGCTAAGGGTGAAGTTCTAAATTTAGCCTTACATATCTATTTCAGAGCTTGGTGCTTGGTAATATAGCGAATCAGTGAAAAAGACAAAAGACTTTCAATAAAATAGATGGGGGAGTACTAACTGTTAGGTAACAATGAACCTAACTTGATGATGGTGCCTCGCTGGGTAGGGCTTCATTCTGTTAAACGAGGACCCAACTCTAGGAGCCTAACAGCAATAACATAATTTTTTTCAATTCCCTGCTGGCAATGGGATTCACAACTGCATTGTTAACAGATAGGTCATTGTTTGATGCCATCAAGTCAACTATGATGCCTAGCTACCCTGTGAACAACAGATCTGAACCTTGCCCTATCCTTCCAGGTTAAAAGAGTACAGTTGAGCCCGTTGTTAAAGCACTGTGTCAACCCACCTCACCAAACTGCAAGATGTCTTTTTGGAAAAAGGATTGGCAGATGGGATTTATCAGGCATTCTGTTGGAGATCAGTGTGGCTGCCTTTCTCCAAAGGAAGGAAATCCTATGAATTACAGCCTTGGGAATCACAGGGGCAAGTCTCCTTTTCTCTGCTGAGCTTTTTTTCTTTTAATTTTTTCTTTTATTTTTATTATTTGTGCGTGTGTGTGTGTGTACCGTCAAATCAGATTTGACTGGCACAGGAGGAGATTGTTCCTCCTTCTCCAGCAAAGCATCTGGTGGATTTGAACCTCTCACCTCTCAGATTGCAGTGCAGCTTCATGCCATCTGCTGAGCGTATTAAAAAATTCAGTGGCAAAGTTGAGTTTTTTTGTGGTGGTCGTTTCTTTCATTTTTGAGTTTCTTCCTTCGCTCATACTAACGCCATGCGACTCTGGCCATCAGAACCTATCCAGCTGCTTTCTAGGAGAAAGATGAGCAGTCTCCTCCCAGTAAGAATAATTTCTGCTTCAAAAACACCATAGAAGGTCACTTTGAGTCAGACCCAAGTCCTGGGTGGTAGCGAGTTTTTGAATTTAGGCTTTTTAAAGTAAGCCAAAGTCCCCAGGTGGTGCAAATGAGTTTAAACTCAACTGCTACCCTAAAAGTTGGTGGTTCCCACCCAATCAGAGGCTCTGCAGAAGAAAAAGCCTGGCAGTCAGTCACCTTCCATTGGCACCACAGCCAAGGAATGGAAAATGAAATAAAATCATGGCCCAGAAAACCCCACGGAGTAATTCTACTCTGTAACACATGGGGTCGCCACCAGTTGGAATTGACTTGAAGGCACCGGAAAACGTGGACCACTGATATGCTTATTAACATCATTCTTCATAATAATAACTTTAGAGATTACCTTTTTCTAGGCGAGAAAAATGAGAAGTTAAGAGACTTGTCTGCCAAAGTGCAAGGACTATAACCCAGGGTCTTTGGTAGCTCTGGATTTTGTGCTCCTAACTTTTACTCAATCCTGCCTCGCTCTTTGTGGCTTTGGGGGCAAATAAAAGGGAGGACAAGATGCAAAAAAGCCTTTTCTTTCCAGTTGTTGTAAAGTTTGCCTTTCCTTGCATTAGGTTGTACCCACCACCTCCCTCCAAATCACTGTACCAGCGACATATTTCACCGGCCATCTTGGTTGTGGCAGCCCTAATTCCTTTTTCTTTTACTGCATCCAGAATGAAGGAAATGAGGTAGAGCTATCCTGGCAAGGCATTTTACGGAGCACGAGCAGCTCTGAAAAGTACCGCTTTCCCGCCCGCCGAGGTCCGGGGCTCCGGCCATTGGAGCCAGACTTCCCTCCCTCGGCCCGTTCCCGGATCCAGGGCGCGCTGACCGGGGCGGGGCTTCGGCGGGCCACGCCGGCCCACGCCCCGACGCCCCGCCCCTCATTTAAATACGCGGCGCCGGCGGCTGCGTCGAGCTCGCCGCGGATCCAAGATGGCGGCGTGTGGACGTGTACGGAGGATGTTCCGTTTGTCGGCGGCGTTGCAGCTGCTGCTGATCGCGGCGGCCGGAGCCCAGAAAGTCCTGGGCCAGGGCGGCCACGGTCAGGGCCAAGGCCCCGGGGCCAACTTTATATCCTTAGTCGGGCAGGCCGGAGGCGGCGGCGTGCAAGGGGCTCAACAGCTGCCCCAGCTGCCTCATTCACCTCAGCTCCAGCAGCAGCCGCAGCAACAGCCTCAGCCGCCGCAGCCGCCGTTCCCGGCGGGTGGGCCTTCGGCCCGGCGGGGAGGAGCGGGGCCCGGCGGGCCCGGCGGGGGCTGGAAACTGGCGGAGGAAGAGTTCTGCAGGGAGGACGTGACCCGCGTGTGCCCCAAGCACACCTGGAGCAACAACCTGGCGGTGCTCGAGTGCCTGCAGGACGTGCGGGAGGTGAGGAGGCGGGCCGGGGCCGGGAGGGCCTGGCCTGGTGCAGGCCCCGGGGTGTCGGCGGCCTCGGCAGCCGCTGACGCCGGTCGGCCGCCGCTCCGCGCTGTCGGTGCCGCGCTCGCTCCTTTGCTCTCTGTCCTCGCTCGCGGGCGCCTTTGGGCGAGGGGACCCCACCCGACCCCTTCGATCCCCGGCCCCTCGCCGCCTCCTCCTCCTCCTCCCCCTCCCGCTCCCCGGAGCAGGGGTCTGCAGCCGAGACCCCAGCCGTGGGGCTCGAAGGCCCCGAGCGTGTTGACATTGGCTCCTGTCTTTTGTGTGATGCTGTGTGCGGAGTGGCTCCACGCCTGGCGTTTTTGCCCTTCCGTTTCGATGTGGGCAATTTGCAGCAATACGTTTTATGCGTGAAAAATGGTTGGCGTACTTGAAACTGTTAGAGAATGACGGGCCGCCTTTTGGCAGTGGAGACTGTTGATTAGGGAACTCCAGGTCTGTTCCGATGACCATTGTTAACTGGTCTCGAGCCTGTTCTTGTCAGTTGCAGTTCGCTGTTATTTTTTTTTACTGGATGCTGAAACTAACACATGCCTTTTCCCCCACCCCTTTCCATCCCTTCCCATCCCTTTCACTTCTTTTGGCCAGTTTGTGAATCCCGTGTTGAAGCTATTATTGCAGATGACTTGGCGTCTTAAAAGCTTGAAAAGTTGGGACAGCATCTGAAATGCACACCTAGTATTTGTGATTGGGCTGGGGGGCGGGGGCTGGCCTTTCTGACGTCTCTTATTAAATTTTAGCAGCAACATTTAAATGAGATCTAGATCTGTTGTTGATTGATTGAGATTCTGGTTCAGCCACCGTGGAAGTGATTTCTCTCGATTTCATGCTGCAGACGCAAAGTGCATTCACGTGACGCTTCTCAAAGTTTGGGGACACATCTGCTGCTGGTACTTTTTTCAGAAGGTGGTGCTGGTGATGCCTTGAGTCCCTTGGGCTCCCAAGAGCCCCAAGTGTGCTAGTAGAAGCACTAGCTAAGGATTGTCAAAACTTGAACTTTTAGAAGCAGAGTACCAGATCTTTCTTCTGAGACACCTATCAGTGGGTTTGAATGGCCAGTGTGTTTTTTTTTTCCTGTTACTGGTTGAGTGCTTTAATGCATATAGTATTTGTCCTAGAGATTGGCAGGGCCTGCTTTTTCCTAAATATGTTTTCATTGAGAAAATTATGTCATTGTAATTCTCTGAAGTATTCAAGACTAGAGGAAGATGTTCATTTTGTAGAAAAACACTTCCTTTTAGGTGCTAGTGGGGTGCCGACTGCCAGTGACCCTGTGCCTAAAAAGAACAGAACTCAGCCTGGTCCTGCACCAGCCTCATGGCCATTGCACTTTGCCCTGAGTGAAGTAGCCACTATGCCAGTCCATCTTGTTGAGAGTCTTCCTCTACTTCAGGCACCTTTACTTTCATGCATAATGTCTAGAGTCCACTCCCTCCTGGTAACATACCCACAGTGCAGGAGACAAAGGAGTCTTCTGGCTGCTCTTTTTCCAACAGATTTGTTCTTCTGATCGCATAGACATTATTATTATTTATTGTTGTTTCTATGTGCCGTTGAGTCACTCTCGACCCTATCTATGTACAGCAGCTCTGAAGTCTGTCCTGTTCTGAGCCAGTCCTACTCATTCCAGCACACCTACACCCAGTGCCCCAGTTACTGTATCAGTCCATCTCACCTGGGGTCTTCCTCTCCCCTGCTGTCCCTCTACCATTCCAAGCATGATGTCCTTCTGGCCACATGTCCAATGGAAAAACTTGGTTTCACCCTCTCCAAGACAGACATTTGCCAATTGAAAATTGAAAATCTGATAGTTGCTCTAGTATTCTATATCAAAATAAGGCAGGAAAAGACACCGATAAGGAGGAGACGGAAAGGTTTCCAGAGCCACAAGAAATATGGGGCCTTAGATGATTTCTTGTATTACAAGTAGAAGACTAAAAGGATAATCCTTTGCCATTTCCCTTGTTTTCAGTTGCTCTTCTGGTAGTTCCACTCTTCTGTGTGGGAATTGAGGATAAAGAATAGGAGCTGTTTCCTCAAAGTAGAGTCATGATATTGGTGACCAAAGCATTAGTAGCTTCGAGAAGGAACAGGATCTTATTAGTTAAGGTGCCAAAAAGTAACCCATTCAAGGAAAGCATGTCCTGTCCCTTGAGTACATTGGGATATTTAGGAATCAGTCATACAGCGTGAGAGCAGCAGTATACATTATCTAAAATAACTTAGAGATTTTTACTAATTTTGTAGTCTATTTAATTTGGTCGATAACTTTCGTGTGAAGAATCTGGCCTAGAAGTTTGGTCCTAGCTCTGCAGTTGTTTTTATGATTCCCGGCAAGGACATTATTTCAGTAACTCTTAAGTTCCTTTATGGGGATGTTCTGGTGGCTTAGTGATGAACACAGGTAAATGTACGGTTCAAAGCCACTAACTGCTCCACGGGAGCAAGATGGGCAGTCTCCTCCTGTGCAAACTTACTGTCTCCAAAAACCAGCCAGAGGGCCAGCTGTGGGTTGAGTCCCACTCGAGGGCACACAACAACTTTCTTTATAAGGATGGTATGTGACAACTCTTTGAGGGTAGGTTCTAGGTCTGTCCTTTATTTCTTTTGTCACTTTTCTGGAGAACCAGTGTGGTACTTTACACTGGTTACTCAAAACCTCGTTGCTATCAAATCTAGCTCTGACTCTTCATGACCCCTAAAAATGCAGCAGAACTGCCTAAAAGGTTTCTAAGGTCTCTTCCTGTGCAGTTTACAGCTTCTGAAAACCTGCTGGAGAGTCAGCTGTAAGTCAGCTCTGACTCCTGGCTTCTAACAATAAATATTCCTTGGAGAGGGATATGCTAGGAAGGGTGGAGGGTCGGTGAAGGGAGAGGAAGACCCTCGCCCAGGGGAATTGATGTGGTGACTGCTGCAGTGGGCTCTTGGGTGTTGGGAAGTGAGAGATGGCACAGGATGGAGCAGGGTTCAGATCTTTTTTTTTTAAACTT
>NW_006399751.1:415621-426276 GCF_000299155.1 Elephantulus edwardii
GGCAGAGCATCTGGTGGATTCGAACCGTGCCTCTCTGGGATTGTAGTTGCAGCTCCTTACCACTAGGCCACCAGAGCTCCCCGGTTCAGATCTTTTGTTCCTAGTGTCATTATGAGTCCTAGTCGATGGCACTTAACAACAGTTCTTACAGTATATAGATTAAAAATATATCTTAGCAGAAAATTAGATACATTCTTTTACTGTTTGTATTGAAACTATGAAATAGCAGAAAGGAAACTCAGACTAGACCTGGGACTAACATTAACTAACTGTGTGACCAAGGGCAAGTCATTTTATCACTCTGAGTCTCAGTTTTTCCTGATGTGTTAAATAGTGGTGTGTACAGTACATCTATATGTATTCTCTGTTTATATTGTATAGTTGAAGTATACCATCTTCATAGGGGATAGAGTGAATAGAACCAAACACAATTAAAACAATAATTTGATTTGATAATATATTATGATTGTTTTGTTTGAAACAATGTGAAATTTCCTAAGCTAACCCTCAGTGGTTAAAAGCAGTCTGACCACATAATCAAGTCATTATTGATCAACTATTATGTACCTATCATTATGGAAGGACGCTAGTACTTTAAGACACCATCATTACTTACAGTTGGTTTGATAAATGAGTTGTGATAAAGAAACAATTATGTAAGAGAGTGTTCTGCTAATTGGTATCATACAGATAGCTTTTTAAGGTAGTGGAAAGAGCATAGCTTAGAATTCTGAAAACAGAATTGGAAACCAGTGCTGCTACTCAGCTTACAAATCATATTACTTTTTCCTCCATATGCAGAGATTGTCTATTTTCATTTTTTTCTTTTTGTTCATACAGATTTATGCAACCAACTCAGAGACTGTGGATGATTTGTATTTCCAGTTTTGGGGGAGGACTTTGTGGAAATTTGCATCCTTATTCTTTCTGTTCTTCTCAAGATCCTTTTGAACAACAACAGTTTTCTTAATTAAATGGTGGTGGTTGTTAATGTACTGTTGAGTTGGCTGTGACTCATAGGGACCCTATGAACAACAGCTCTAAATCTGGCCCTATTCTGAGCCATCCCCACCATCTCTGACATATGTGATCCCATTGCCATAGTCACTGTGTGCCTGTGGCCATAGGGTCTTCCTCTCCTGAGTTGACCTTACATCCTTTCAAGCATGATGTCCTTCTTGAAGGACTGGCCCCCTCCTAACAGCATGCCTAAAGTATGTGAGATGGAGTTTCAAAGTCCTTGCCTCCAAAGAGCAATCTGATTTCACCATCTCCAGCACAGACCTCTTTGTTCTCTTGTCAGTCCATATGTTCAGTACTTTTCTATAATATCACAACTCAAATGCATCATTTCTCTTTCTGTCATCCATATTCGTGTCCAGCTCTCAGATGCATACATAGCAAGCAGTTGAGAAGACCATGTCCTTAATCAGGAGCACCTTAGTCTCTAGACTGAGTGCTCTTTTTGGCTGCAGATTTGCCCCAGTACAACTCATCTTTTGATTTCCTGACTGCTGGTGCCAAGTGTGTAGATCTGAGCAAGATGAAATTGTATACAACTTCAATCTCTTCTTCATCTATCATGATGCCGCCTATTGGCCCTGTGGTGACGATTTTTGTTTTCTTGATATTGAGATGCAATCCATATTTAAGGCTGCAGTCCTTGATCTTCTACAGCAAACCCTTCAAGCCCTCCTCAGTTTCTGGTCAACAAGTTGTGTTATCTGCATAGTACTGGTTGTTAAAGAGTCTTCCTCCAATCCTAATGCCATATTCTTTTTCATAAAGTCTAGCCTCCCAGTATCTAGATTGAAAAGGTATGAAGAAAAGATATATACACACTTCTTTCTTGATTTTTTAACCGTGTTCTGTTTCTTTGCTCTGTTTGCATAACAGCTTCTTGGCCTAGGTATAGGTTTTTTTGTGCACAAGATATTATAGGATTCACATTCTTCTCATGTTCTCAATGTTAGCCAAATTTGTTTTGATCCACGCAGTCAAATGCCTTTACTGGTCGATAAAACAGAAATAGACATCTTTCTGGTCAAGATCCTCTCTTCTTTCAGCCAAGATCCATCTGACATCAGCAGTGATAGCCTTGGTGCCACAGCCTCTTCTAAACCCAGCTTGTATCTCTGTCCATGTACTGTTCTAGACTTTTTTGGATAATCTTAAGCAAGATTTAGCTTGCATGTAATATTAAATGGTAGAGATCCTCAAAAAGATCAGGAGCAAAATTACTAAGATCTTACCACTGTCACAGAACGTGCTAGGCCATGTAAATCTCTTCATATCACACCCAATTTGTGGAAGTCTGGCCCTTGTTGGCCAATTTGTAGATTTGCTCCTTCATGTCATCATAAAGCAACTTCAACCCAGTGGGGATGTTGCAGCAGCAAGGCATTTGCCCTCTGGGACAAGCCCTTACTGGGAGCTTGCATGCAACCCATGACAGCAGTCAGGCAATGAGAAAACTGAGACTTTCTGAATGGAGATATCTATGAAAGCACTTTTGCTGCTTTTGGCTCTATTTTTGTGTTACACATTATGGTGGTGGTGTTGGGTACTGTCAAGTTGACTACAACTCATAGTGACTCTGGGAACAACAGATTGGAACTGTAATCGTATCCTTTGTCAGATTCACAATCTTCATCATGCTCAAGCCCATTTCTCTCATTCCTGTAGTCTCGTGTCATTCTCTCTTGTTGAAGATCTTCCCTTTTGCTGGCCTTCTTTCTGCTTTTCCCAACATGATGTCTTTTTCCAAGGACTGGTACCTCCTGACAATATGCCCAAAGTACGTGAGATGAAATTTCACCATTTTTGCCTCTAAGGAACACTGTGATTGCACTTTCTCTAAAATGGAATGATTTCTTCTCTTAGCAGTCTGTGGTATGTTCCATAGTCTATGATACACCACAGTTAAGTACGTAATCACTAAAATACACAATATTGACAAAAACCTCCTTATATAATATTGCCTGATGCTTTGGAAAACAAAACTGGATTATCTCTTCTGATCCTGCCAGGTGTGGTGCTTTGTAATTCTGTGATCTTGGAGAATACAGGAAATGGGCAAGGGAATTAGAAACACAGGCAACAGAGGGAGATACTTTGAAGGGTTAAGGAGGCTGTACAGACTGAGGTAGAGTGTGAGGGTTATTTCAGAAGACTGATTGTGAAGAGTCTTATTTACAAGTATTCCTGGCAAGTTTTCTAAGCAAAACTCAGAAATAGAATGTGTTTTTATCCTAGCCTGACATATAAAATATTTTCTTGCAGATAATTGACAATTTCCTGTAAAATAGCATTGTCATTGATAGCAAATCATTTTTAAGAAGCATTTTGTTTAAAATGTGCTTTACAGTATATAGTTGTTTAATAATTCATTGATCTTTGGAAGGAAATTAAATACTTGAACAGTCCAAAAGATTAAGTGCTGTGTTTCTGTCTTACCCATTTTTCCTAATATCTTCAAAACAAATTGAGTCAGCAGCAGTGAAAAAAGTAATCTGTATCTTTTAAAAAGAAATAGTTAAAAGGGCTTGTAGAGTGTCATACAAATTAATTTTTCTTACTTCATCAAACATGTATTAAATATCTACTATAAACATTGTGGAGCTCTGGTGGCCGAGTAGGTAATGAGTTGGGCTACAAATCCCAAAGCTGGCAGTTCTAGTGGGCATTCATCACTGGGCAGCTATGACTTAGCTCTGACTGAACTGCATGTAACGACAACAGTATAGACTGTTTGATTTTGAAGGATTGTCTTTGTTAGGTGACAGGTCGACTATGACTCAGAGTGACCCTTTGAACAACAGATTTGAACTTTGCCCTGTCTTGCACCATCCTCACATCTCTGATATGTTTGAGCCCACAGTGATTGTTACAGTCACTGTGCCAGTTCATCTTGTTTGGGATCTTTCTCTGTGTCTCTGACCCTTCACCTTTTCTAGCATGATGTCCTTTTCTAAGGAGTGGCCCCGGCTCACAACATAGCCAAAGTATGTAAGGTGAAGTTTCACTTTACCTCTAAGGAGCATCCTGGTTGCATTTCCTCCAAGAAAAACATTTTTGTTCTTTTGGCAAATGATGTATTCTTCTCCAGCACCACGGTGCAAAGGCATCAGTTTTTCTGTATTACTAATTTTCCAACTATCAGTCTCATTAAAAACACCAGAGTTTGGATCAGGTGCACCTTAGTTTTTAAACTGACATATTTACTGTTTAGCAATTTGGAGCAGAATTTCTCAATGTGACATGTCTTTTGGTTTCTTGACTGCTGTTAGCATGTTGATTGTGGATCCAAGTAAAATGAAATTGTTGACAGCCTCAGTCTTTTTGTTACCATGTTGTCTGTTGATCCAGTGGTGAGGATTTTTGTTTTCTTAAATTTAAGATTCAATCCATATTGAAGGCTGTACAGTCTTTGATCTTCTGCAGCAAGTGGTTTAAATCCTCTTTATTTTAAGCAATCAAGGTTGTGTCATCTGAATAATGCAGATTGTCTTCTTCCAATTCTAATGCCACATAGTCCAGTTTCTCTAATGATTTATTTACTCATCATTCTAAACTGAGTTAAATATGGAGAAAGGATACAGCTCTGATTCATACTACTTCTGATTTTAAACCATGCAAGTATTCTCTTGTTCTTTTCAGATGACAGCTTCTTGGTGTAGGTATAGGTTTTATATAAGCACAAGTAAGTGTTCTGGGTTTGCCATTCTTTTCAGAGTTACCCATATTTTGTTATAATCCGCATAGTCAAATGCCTTTGCACAGTCAATAAAACAAAAACATCTTTCTGGTATTCTCTGCTTTCAGTTAAGATCCAAGAATACACATAGATAATAATAGCTTTTATTGAGGGCTTTCTGTGTGCTCTTTCCTAAAGTGTCAGATGCATTGTGGCATTATATCTCATTTAATCTTACCAAATCCCTCAAATTCAAACTCACTGCTGTCTAGTTGGAACTGACTTATAGCCAACTCTCCAGCAGGTTTTTTGAGGCCGTAAGTAGGAGATTGGTCATCCTTTTTCCTGAGGAGTTGTTAGAGGCTTTGAACCGCTAGAGACATACTGTCTTTGGGTTAACAACACAGCTCCACACAGTGTATACCACCAGAGCGCCCAACTCTGGCAGTGAGTTTAATGAGAGGCCAACGTCTATTAATCCTGTAAGAGGTGTGTTATTACGATGAGGAAACTGAGGTGGAGAAGCTCAGAGGCTATATGTAGTGGATTTCTGATTTGAAAGCAAATCTGGCCACCTCAGAGATAACTTTATCCTTACTTCTACCAGTCCTTAAGGCATTTATAATCTAGAACTGCATTTTCTAATGTAGTCATCAGTTATATCTGACTTTTGAACACTTGAAACATAGCTACTTTGATATATGTTGAAAGTATAAAATATGTACTTGATTTGTTGTTGTTATGTGCCATTGAGTCGTTTCTGACTCATAGCGACCCTATGCACAACAACCCTAAACCCTGCTCTATCCTGCGCCAACCGCACCGCCTCTGACACACCCATCCCGATTACCCCAGTCACTGAATCAATCCATCTCATAGAGGGTCTTCCCCTCCTGCGCTGTCCCTCCACCCTCCCAAGACTTAATATAAAGACCAGTAGGCAACATCATGATGGATGGAAAAGAGATTTGAATTGTCAACAACCCCATCGTACTTGGATCCACAATTAACACCCTTGGTGCCAGCAGTCAGGATTGCACTGTGAAAGTCTGCAGTTAGGGACCTATCCAAATTATTGAGGAGTAATGATGTCATTTTGAAGACTAAGGTGTGTCTGATTCAGGCCATGGTCTTTCTGATCACTTGCTATTCATCTGAGAGTTGGACAATGAATAGGGATGGCATGAGAATTGATACTTTGGAGCTGTGGTTTTGGGGAAGAGCACTGAACATCCCATGGACTGCCAAAAGAACAACCAAATGTGTCATGGAGAATGCAGCCTGAATGATCCCTGGAGGCAAAGATGATGAGGCACATAGTTGGAGCATGTTGGTAGGAAGTACTATTCCTAGGAGAGGGGCATCATGCTGGGAAGGTGGAGGTGTGGGCAAAGGAGAGGAAGACCCTTGACAAGGTGGATTGACACGTGACTGCCACAATGGGTTCTTGTGTGTCAGGAGTTGTGAAGATGGCATGGGATAGGGTTCAGGATGTAGTTCAGATCTGTTCGTAGGATTGCTGAGTTGTACTCAACTCGATGGCACCTAACAACAACTGTATAATAAAGAAAAAAATGTCAATATACTTTTTATTATTTAAATGACAGTATTTTTGATATATTGGGTTAAATAAAATAATTTTGCTTTTTTAATTAACTGTTTGAAAACATGAAATTATGTATGTGTATCATATTTTCTTTCTTTTGGACATTACTGATCTAGAAGGTGAAAAAAGATCTTTATTGTAATCATACAAGATGGTCAGTGAATGAGGAAAACTGAAGGATTGTGGTATTGGTAAAGAATATTTAAGACAGCATAGACTATTATCAAACAAATCTGTCTTGGACGAAGGACTGCTGGAACCAAGGATATATCCGCACACATGTATTTTGGATGTGTTGTCAGGAAGGGCTAGTCTCTGGAAAGGGACATCATGCTTGGAAAAGTGTAGGGTCAACAAAAGAGAGGAAGATTCTTCACTGAGATGGATAGACCCAGTGACTGCAATAATAAGTGGCATAGCAGAGATTATGAAGATGGTACAAGATTGGGCATGTTTTTGCTCTGTAGTATATAAGGGTAACTGTGAGTCCCAGCCAGCAATAACAGTCATGATGTTCTGAATTTAGCAACTTCAAAATGCCTCTGACTTTTGTTAATGGATAGATATATCTTAAGCATGCTTAGTTTATAAGTTCTAAGGAAAACTATAGTTCCATCAGCCTGGTAAAATTGGAAGTTAGTAGGTTGATATAAACCTTAAAATAGAAGTGCAGTGATGGCCCTCAGACTGTGCCAGTTCTAACCCTTGTATCTGCATTCAAATAGACTGTGGAGGAACAAGAGGTCTGGACTGGAATCTAAATATAATGAGGAGACTCAGGCATCTATTTTCATTTGGCTTTAATAATTTTTTGAAGGCAGAAGATTTTGTTTGAATGTGTGGTGCTTAATAGCACTTTTATAGCTGCTTCTGTGGAAAACTTAATAGCATGTATAATCATAGGAGGAGCCATAGTGAAAATGACTGAATACCTGTATCTGTGCACTTGTGAAATAGAACAATCTTGAAACATTTCTATATTTCTTTTTTTTTAAACTTTATTATTTTTGTGTGACTGTACCATCAAATCAGATCTGACTGGTACAGGAGGAGATTGTCCCTCCTTCCCCAGCAGAGCATCTGGTGGATTTGAACCATGCGCCTCTGGGATTGTAGTTGCAGTTCCTTGCCACTAGGCCACCAGCGCTCCCCCTATATTTCTTTTTTATTAAATTAAAAAAATTTTTTTTGAAACATTTCTAGATTTCTTAAGAAACAAATTAATTGGTATATATTTAAAATTATAAGCAAGATAGTAAAATGAAATGATAGGTGAGAAAAATTAATCAAGAGAATGTGAGTATAAGCTCTGTTGTTATGTGCCATCAGGATGCTTGCAACTCAGCGACCCTTTATACAATAGCTCTGAACCCTACCTTATCCTGAGCCATTCTCACAGTCTCTGACGCCCCTACCTAATTATTGTGTTTAATCCATCTCATCTGGGATCTTCCTCTTCTGTGCTGTCCCTTAACCCTTCCAAACATGATATCCTTCTCCAGAGACTGGTCCCTCCTGGCTACATAACCAAAGTATGTGAGACAGAATCTCAAAATCCTTGCCTCCAAGGAGCAGCTTGGTTTCACCCTCTCCAGGACAGACCTATTAGTTTTTTGGTAGTTGATGGTATATTCAAAACTCTTCTTCAGCATCATAATGCACAGACATCAATTCTTCTGTCATCCTTGGTCATTTACCAGCTCTCTGATGTATAGTAAGTAATTGCGAAAACTGTGACCTGGATCAGGTGCACCTTATTCTCTAGACTGACATCCTTGCTCTTCTGTACTCTGGAGAGGTCCCTGACAGCACACTGTCCTAATGCAATTTGTCCTTTGATTTCCTGACTACTAGTGCCAAGAGTGTTGATTGTGGAACCAAGCAAGCTGAAATTGTTAACAATCTCAATCTCTTTTCCATCTATCATAATGCTACCAATTGGCCCAGTGGTGAGAATTGTTGTTTTCTTGATTTTGAGCTTTAGTCCATATTGCAAACTACAGTCCTTGACCCTCTGCAGCAGATGCTTCAAGTCCTCCAGTTTTCAGCAAGTAAAATTGTGTCATCTGCATAACGCAGGTTGTTGATGAGTCTTTCTGGAATCCTGATGCTGTATTCTTCCTCATAAAATCTAGCCTCCAAAATGATCTATTCTGCATACAGATTGAAAAGGTATGGGTGGAGACAGGACACATCTCTAATGCACTCCTTTTCTGTACAGTTTTTGTCTTTGTATAGTCAGTGAAACATGGACATTCCTATGGTACTCTCTTCTTTCAGCCAAGATCCATCTGACAGTGGCAATGATGTCCCTGGTGTCATGGCCTCTTCTAAATGCAGCTTGTATTTCTGGCATTTCTCTATGTACTGTCCCATTTCCTTTTGGTTAATCTTCAGCAGGTTTTTGCTTGCCATGAGATCCTAGCTATGTCATTCTATAGTAAATATAAGCTCTAAATCGTTCAAAAGACTGGTACTCTCTGCGCTTAGCCAGGATTGATCTGACATTTAAATAATATCCCTGGTGCCGCAACCTCTTCTCAATCCAGCTTTAACTTCTGGCAGTTCCCTGTCTTTGTACTGTTCTAGACTTCTTTGAGTGATCTTCAGGCCTTGCTGACAGCTCCAGAGATTACAAGCAGGAAAGGATTTTCAACCCAATATTAAACAAAGTACTTTAAAGATGGAACTTCATTAATCATGAGCAAAATCTGTCATTATAAAAAAAAATAATCTTTCATGGTGTATTATTACGTGTTCAAGTGCTAACAGAAGGGTCATCAGTTTGAATCTGGTATAAAGATGGACAGTCTTTTCATATAAAGATTTATCACCTTGGAAACTCAGTAAAGGAAACCATGAGTTGGAATTGATTTTATAGCAGTGTCATTTATAGCCATCATTGTGTATGTAGAGTAGTACCTCATTATGCCTTTAATTTGCCTTTTTTTTTAAAAAAAGAGAGAGACCCAAAAGATCTTTCTTGGAGGAAATGCAACCAGGATACTCCTTAGAGGCAAGGATGGTAAAATTTCAGGTCACATACTTGGGGCATGTTGTTAGGAGGGACCAGTCCATAGAAGAAGATAATGTGCTTGGGAAGGTGGGGGGTCAGCAAGAGAGGAAGAGACTCAACAAGATGGATTGACACAGTGACTCTCTCCATGGGCTTCAGCATATCAGAGATAATGAGGGTGGTGCAGGGTAGGCAGTGTTCAAAGCTGTGGTTCATACAGTCGCTGTGGCTCTATGAACTTCGTGCCACTTAACAACAACACTATCACTGACTATTGAGGGAGTTCTGGTGGTGTAATCTGTAGGAAGTTGCACTGTTACCTCAAAAACAGTTCAGATACACCAGTGGTTTTCAGGGGGTAAGAGGCAATCTCCTCCTGTGCTGTTTACAACAACCCTAGAAATCCAGGCGGGTCAGCCATGACACCAAAAAGTTTAGTGACTAGTGATGTTGAATGTATTTTCATGCACTTATTGGCTATTGATGTGTCTTTTTTTTTTTTTTAAATTCAAATCCTTTGCTTATTTTGTGAAAATTCTTTCTTACTATTTGAGTGCAAGTTACAGAGCAGATTTTTTTTTTAACAATTCATGCAAATGATGCTTCCATAACACTGATTACAGTGCCCACATTATAGTATACTTTTCCTGTTCCACCTCAGTGTTGCCCTTCTTCGTTCATCCTTTTTACCAATCCCTTTCTACTTTCTAAGCTTTCTCCCTAGGCAGACTTTGTTGGGTTGTTAGCCCCTTTTGCTATTCAGTTGTTTATAAATTAATTTTTTAAAATTTGTTTCTTCTGCTGAGACACCAGAAAACACGATTCATTGTGTGTTAAATTCAGGCACAACCAAGTATAGATTTAGTCCAGAATATTATAGGTCTGGGGCAATGGATCAAAAGGGACTGGTTTCGAAGGAGCAATGTGGGCTTCTCAAAGGTGTTCATGGCAATCAAATGACGATGGTAAGTTCTAGATCCCTTGACAGAAGTTCTAGACAGGAGCACACAGTCAGATTTGTACCAGCGTCCCCACTCTGACTTTCTCTAGTCCTGCCTCTGTGGCATTTGTAGGTGTACACACTAATGTTTACTTGCCTCTCTACCTCCTCTTTGTTGTTTTGCACTTTAGCCCCATATTCGCTTTTTCCACCACTTTGCCCTCATGGTTTGGAAGTCTTGAACAAGATGACACTGAAGTTTTGACTCTATGTATTCTTGATATAAATATCTTAACAGATACATTGTTGTTGTTAGATGCCATCAAGTCAACATAGTAGTGTTGTAGTTGTTGTTGTTGTGTGCCATCAAGTTGCCTGCAACCCATAGTGACCCTGT
>NW_006399751.1:426672-505682 GCF_000299155.1 Elephantulus edwardii
CATAGTAGTGTTGTAGTTGTTGTTGTTGTGTGCCGTCAACTCAGAACCAACTCAGAGCTGACCCTCCAGTGGATTCAGAGGCAGTAAATTACAGAGATTGTCACCATTTTTGCATTCTATTCTATTTAATAGATTAACTCTTCAACTGGTTAATAAAGCCTGTTGTGCCAGAGTAATTCTGTTGAAGTCCAGTTTGACCGTTTTGTTGCTTATGTCATATCAAAGAATGCATTGTCAAGATAAAATCTTGAAGTATTACCCTTGTGTTTTCTTCTTAGAATTTTATTCTTATATGTCCATCATTGTTGCAGACTAAATTGTTCAAGATAAGGCTTTATGCTCACTCTCCTAAGGAAATTTGACATCTACTGTAATGCTCCACATATTTATGTAATCTTTTTTTAAAATTTAATTTTATTTTAATGAACATTTACAGAGATATTTATTTCCATTCATTCATTGTTGCACTTTTCTCCCTGTCCACCCCTCCCTCCCATTTATGTAATCTTTACAAGGCACCTTTAAAAAAGTTTGGAATAAGATCAAAAACATTTGTAAACTCTTTATCAGGTGTTAAAAATGTGCACCCAAAATTGGAAAAATATCTGCAAAAGACTCAAGCAAGACCCACACCTCACTCCATACACAAAAACCAACTCAAGGTGGATCATGGACCTAGGACTAAAACCAAGGACTATGAAATTCATTACAGAAAAGCTAGGAACAACACTAGACGTCCTAATCCACAACATAAACAGTCTTCCCAGTATCCTGGAAAAGCTACAACCAGGAGAAGATAACATAGATGAATGGGACCTTCTAAGACTCAAATCCCTATGCACATCCAAAAACTTCTCCAGTAGGGTAAAAAGGGAAGCCACTGACTGGGAAAAAGTATTCGGTAATAACATATCAGATAAGGGACTTATATCCAGAATTTATGAAATACTTGAGCACCACAACAAGATAAAGGTAAATAATCCAATAGAAAAATGGGCACAGGATATGAACAGGCACTTCACCGAAGACGACATTCAGATGGCTAACAAACACATGAAGAAATGCTCAAAATCCCTAGCCCTAAGAGAGATGCAAATTAAAACAACTATGAGATATCATTTCACCCCAGTCAAAATAGCAAAATTTAACAGAACAGCAAGCAACAAATGCTGGCGAGGTTGTGGAGAAACTGGAACCCTGATTCACTGTTGGTGGGAGTGTAAAATGGTGCAACCCCTGTGGAAAGCAGTATGGCGCTTTCTCAAAAAGTTGCAAATAGAGATACCATTTGACCCAGCAATTCCACTACTGGGAATATACCCTGAAGAGACCATAGCTGACATCCAAGCAGATATATGCACACCCATGTTCATTGCAGCTTTGTTCACAATAGCAAGGAGTTGGAAACAACCTAAGTGCCCATCAACAAACGAATGGCTAGAGAAGCTCTGGTATATTCGCACAATGGAATACTATGCTGCATTAAAAAACAAGGAACTCATGCAATATTATTCAAAATGGTTGACTCTGGAGAACATTATGCTGAGTGAAATATCCCAGTCACAAAAGGACAAATATTACATGATGCCACTGTTGTAGAATGGGACTGTCCTTGGGGTTAGGGAGACACTGAGTAAGATGGGTTCAATAATGTATACTGCACTGAAGCAGAGGAGGGAGAGAACCGTCTAAAAGAGAGATGTAACTGGGTATTTCTGTCATCACAGGAGACTAGAGCGAGGGCTGCATGGTGGAGGGGACCTGGGGGAGGGTGTGTAAAACAATGAAAGAATCTTTTCTTTTACTTTTCCATAATTTTTGGACTCATGTACTTATAACTTGTTAGTCAAATTTGTGTCTTCTAGGTTGCAACACCCCCATGATACATCTTGAAGGATATGTACATGTACAGCCAAGCACAATCAATAAGAGTGCATCTGAATTCCAAAATCAATCTCCATAATAGTCTATGTGTTTCCTACTGCCAAAGGGGCCCTTTAGAGTAGTGAGAGAAGATCTTCACCCTGAAACCCACAGCGTCCCTTGTCAGCAGGAAGTAGCTAAGAGAATACGCCGTCCCCTTTTCCTTATGACTCAGGGTGAAGTCTCTCTCAGGGAGGAGTGATAGGGAATGGCAAAGGATACACTGACAAAGAAGATTAATCAGAACTGGCTTTGACAAGCACTGTGGCATTTGGACAAGAACAACCTGGGAGGGTAGAGAGAATAGTGCAACAATGAATGAGTGGAAGCCCAAAATCTCTGTAAATGTTTATGAAAATTAATAAAATATAATTATAGAAAAAAAAATGTGCACCCAGGACTGCAAAAGAATCCAGGGATTAAATTTTGCCAGATACTCTGTGGTCTCAGTGATGCCTAAACTTCCTATTAGACAAAGGAAACTCAACTCTCATATTTAAGAAGATAAATTGTTCATATATCTGAAGAATACATTATTTAAAACTGTTTTATCTAAATGATGTGTGTATTTAAAAATAAAACCAAACCAACAACAAACTGTTTCTCCTGCAGAATGACTGGGAACATAGCTATAACATTGATTGTAAGCATTGATTATACCTTTTTACCCTATTTGTTAAAGCCATCTGTTTGTCGTGTTGCTTCTATTGTAACTGTGCTAGATAATAAGATATAGTTATTATGTAAATGATGTAGTTCATTTGAATGGATTACAACTCCTATCAACTTTATAGGACAGAGCAGGACAGTCCCGTAGGATTTCTTTTATTTTATATGATTTGGAAATTTTCTCCTCTCAAATACTCCTCTTTGTACCAGCTCTTCGTTAATATTTTCTAGCTTTATTGGTTTATTTGGGGTTTTTTTAACTTGAACCATAAGAAATGATCAGTATTTGATCATTTCTTACTTAGAGTAACAGTTTGATATTATTCAACCCATAAATTCATTGTTTTAAAGTCTTTTGAGTAAATAATATCAGCCTTTCCAAGCATTTCATTGTTTCCATTTGTATTTTCTTGAAACCTATAGCTACAGGTGAGCAGAAAGAAGCATGAGAGATAGGGCTTTCATCTTGAGGGTTGAGTGTTAACCATTCTTTTTGGTAAATTACTCTCTGCACTTTGTTTTCTTTTGAAGATTCCTGTGTCATTCAATATTTTGCCCATAGAATCCTACAGGATTGCAATTCAAGACAGGATTTTTTTCCCTTTCGTTCTTTCAGTTTGAGAAATGCTGAGTGTGTTTTCCCTTTTGGTTTTCTAATTCCAGATCTTTGTATATTTCATTATAATACTTTGCTTTGTCTTCTTAAGCTGTCAGTGAAATCTTCTGTTCAGCTTTTATACTTTAACATATCTTTTAACAAAAATAAATGTTAAAAAAGCTACTTTTTTGAGAAATACCACGTTTCAGGATCTCTTAACATCCGTTTAGGGCTTTTTTTCTTGTCTTTTTAATGACCATTTGCTTTCTTCATGTATTAATGTCACTCTAAGACTCATCTGCCCTTTGGTCATTAGTGTTCAGTGAATCAGTTTTATTTGTTACACAGTCTGGAAACATGTTTTGGGGAAAGTGCAACCCAAGGTGCTCCTTAGAGGCAAGAATATGAAACTTCATTTTACATACTTTGGGCATGTTATTAGGAGGGGCGGTCTTGGAAAGAGATACTTTGCTTGGAAAAGTGAAGGGTCTGCAAAAGAGAGGAAGACACTGAACAAGGTGGATTGACACAGTGACTGTATCAATGGGCTGTATCTGAGATGATGAGGATAACAGGCTAGGACAAAGTTCAGATCTGTTGATAGGATCCCTCTAAGTCATAATTGACCCCATGGCACTTAATAACAACTTAGGGTTGTACTATGGCTCTAATGGATTTGTTGAACTTTCATGTGAGTAATTAATTGATGGTCTGCTCACCCTCAGCCCCTAGCCTTGTTCTGATACAATATTGAATGGCTAAAATACTAAATGATATAGGGAACACCAAAAGAAGATGGAAGGAATACAAGACTCATCAAAAATAATTGGTAAAAAAAAATTGGTCAACACTCAAGCCATTTCAGGAGGCAGCATATTGTTAAGAACCAGTGGAAGAAATCAAACTTCACCTTGGCTCCAGGACTTGACAGACTACCAATAAAGATATTTGACAAATGAATGCAGTGCTGGAAATGAGAATGGGGAAACTTCGTCTCATGTACATTGGGCATATTATCAGGAGAAGCTGACCTGGAGAAAGACTTCATGTTTAGTAGAGAGACAGTGAAAAAGAGGAAGACCATTGAGAAATGGGTTGACATGGTGTCTGACACATAGCAGGAATTGTAAGGATTGTACAGGGCGAGGCAGCATTTTATTCTGTTGTTCACAGAGTCACTATGAGTCAGAACTTATTCTGTGATAGCTGACAACACCAAGAGGACATGGTTCAGAGCAGCCTTTAGACAAATCCTAGTTTAACTGCACAACCAACGTGTGACACTTCTGGGCCTCAACCCAATGCTTTCTGTTTATGAGGTCTCTGTTTTGACAAGTAGGAATGCAGTATTCCCTGGGTTGTTTGAACTTATAAAAAGAAAGCCTTAGACACCCTGTGGGGCAATTCTGTTTTGTCCTGTTAGGTCACTATTAGGTGAGTTGGAATTGGCGGTGGGTTTTGGATTTACCTATCCTTGTAGTTTTTCCTCATATAAGCAAATCAGTGTCAGGATCCGCTCTGCAGGCCTCTAAAACTCTTTCTCTGTGTATTTCTGTTTTGCTTTCTCTGTCTTACAAATTCTGATTGCCCTCCTCCCTTGCACTTAGAAGTTTATCTTCTCATTTAGATCACCAGACTCTATGTGAGAACTCATGTTCCTCTCCTTATGCCGAATCCTGGGAAAAAATGTCTGACTCAAGTCAAATATTTGTCTCCCTTCTTCATGATTGTTGTCCTTTGTAGTGTATTCTCTAGTGAGTGAAAGGTCCTTATTTTTTCTAGTTGTTTATAATGAGCTTCTTAAAATTACTCATTGCTGTTGGGAACTGACTCAGAGCCAGCCCCCAAGTTTTCAGAGGCTGTAAGTCCTAGCGGTTGAAATTGCCTATCTTTCTTCCGCTGAGTGACTAGTGAATTCTGACTGCATACCTTGGGGTTGGCAGCACAGCTCCTTCCCACTAAGCCACAAGAGCTCTCTCCCTGTGGGCTAGGATTAACCTGTAGCAGTTAATCTTTTGTGACTGAAAATGGAAATCATCGTCCCTGGAATTCTAAGTTTTGACATATTGGAGAGAAATGGAATGAGGAGAGAATTGTTAGATAAGGAGGATGTTGATAATTAGTCATTAAAATTGCAATGTATGTTTATAATTTTTACTGCCACCATTGAAAATGTATTCAATTTACACATAAGCAGTATAGAAAATGTAGGTAGTGTTTTATTGAAACATTTTTTCCTAAACAAGTGATTGGAAAAAACTCAACACCCTTTAATAAGGGAGTGATTAAATGAGTCATAGTGTGTCCATATAATGAACTATTATATTACTGTGAGAAAAGAATGAAGAAGTTCTTTGTGTTTGGTTGGGAAGATCTCCAAGATCTGTTTTTGAATGAAGAAAGCAGAGTTATAGCTCCAGTATAGTCTGCCACCATTTTTGTCAAGGAAGAAGAATAAGAATACTTACTATATTGGCATTAAACTGCACTGGAAGGATAAAACATTTTAAAATTATTACCTTTGGAAGGAGGAGAACTATGCCAGTGGAGAATATAGATTGGTTAGAAAGATTTCCACAGAATTTATATTTAAACAACTGCAATCAATATTTTAGCTGTATACATATATTCTTATTTAACTTTTTTAAAAAAAAAATACTTTTTTCTAATTCCCCATATTGACTGACAAGACTGCATTAACATGAGAATTCCATAGATAGAATTTATTGTCAAGAAGGTCAATTTGTGTAATTGGATTCAGATAAGCTTTTTATTAATTTATAAAATAAAAAATTTCCTTTTAGTTAATGTTTTGTTTGTTGTTATTGTTAAGTGCCCTCTGGGTAACAGCAACTCATATTGACCCCATGACCTGTTGTTGCTAGGTTCTTTTGAGTCAAGTATGACTCATGACGACCCTATAAACAACTGATCTGAACCCTGCCCTATCCTGTGCTATCCTCATCATCTCTGACACACTTGAGCCCACTGTTATAGTCACTAAATCAGTCCATCTCGTTGAGGATCCCTCCTTCAGTGACCCTCCACCCTTCCAAGCATGTCCTTTTCCAAGGGCAGCTGGCCCTTCCTAGTGACACGGCTGAAGTATGTGAGATGAAGTTGCACCATTCTTGCCTCTAAGGAGCACCCTGGCTGCACTTTTTGTTTAGAACAAAATTAATTGCTGTACCAAACCTAGAAAAATACCAGTGTTTGAATTTAGAGAAGTTTATTTCCAGTGTTGGCATTTCTAGTTGATAGATTATTAGCTATCTGGCAATGCTTGAACTCTAGTTCCTTCCATTCTGTGCTTCCATTTTCTAGAATGTAGGCGTCTTCTGCTCTCATGCAGGAGAGTAAGAAAACCCAAACTTCTACTGCTACTCCTTTTTCTTTTGGCCTTGTATTACTTCCTTTTCTCACACACACACAAAAAATTAAATGTATTTCACACACTATTAAATTCACCCTTTTAACCCACACAGTTTAGGGCTGAGCCACGATTGTAAGATTAGTGGTTTGAATCCATGCAGAGGAAAGACATGGTGATCTACTTCCAAAACGTCACAAGAAAGATCAAACTGTACAGAGAGAAGTTCTGCTTTGCAAACATGAGTTAGGCTTGGAACAGTAGCAGCTGGTTTTTGTTACTGCTGCTTTTTTTATTGTTGTTATTTTTTTTTTTTAAATGTGTGTACCGTCAAATTGGATCTGACTGGTACAGGAGGCGATCGATTGTTCCTCCTTCTTCAGCAGAGCATCTGGTGGATTTGAACCGCACACCTCTGGGATTGCTGCTTTTTTAAAAAAGCCCTACCCTGAGTCCTATCCCTACGCAGTTACCCAGTAACTCCACATACTCAATGACATCTCCACACTGTGATGAAAGGAACACACGCTTTAGTAGCCGGCAAACTGTCATAACTATGTTGGTCAAATAATGTTTATTTTTGTGCCAGCCTTTCTTTCATTTGTCAAGAACTTTATGTTCCTTCCCCTTTTCTCTAGAAAGATTGGTGGTGTTAAACAATCAGACTTGATTCCGTTTTCAGTATCGTAATTTCTTTGATTTAAAAGTATGGAAACAGTTTCAGCCTTCTGTGATGGTTTCAGTTCTAATGTTACACTTGCTGCAGGGGCAAGACCTTGTGTCTGTCCCTGGTCATTAAGCCTCAAGCCGTAGGTTAGTGAGGCTGACTCCTTCCTTCCTTCCTTGGTACTTGGGCTTTTTAATCCTTCCTTCCTTTGTGCCCTGACAGCCAGAACATTTATTTTCTTGTTAACTGAGCTCACCTGTATTTAAAAGGTCCTCTTTAAAGTGTTCACAGTTGAAGGCTTTTAGGTTATGCAGGACTATATATTCTCTCTCTCTCTCTTTCTCTCTCTTATTATTATATATGAGAGAGAGAGAGAGAGAGAATGGTGGAATTTATCAAGTTTTTAGCAGGCAAAAAGAAAACAAGAAATTAAAGTGAGTGGATTTTTTGCTATTGGCCCTGAAAAAGCTTATTTTCAGTGCAGCTATTTGAGGCTCTTCCTCTCCTTCACTGACTTTCCACCTTCCAAGCATGACGACCTTTTCCAAGGAATAGCCCCACTCTCATCCCCAAAGTAGGTGAGAGGAAGTTTGCCATTCTTGCCTCTAAGGAGCACTCTGGCTTTCCCTTTTCTAAGACATATTTGTCCTTTTGGAAGTGGTGGTTTACATTATTCAACACTTATTAGTATTTGGGGTTTTTTTTATGCCCCTTCTCCAAACTGAATAGTTGCTGGAACTTGCACATTGAAATGAATTCTTTTTTTTTATTTATTTTTTCTATTTTTGTGTGAGTGTCCCGTCAGATCAGATCTGACTTGTATAGGAGGAGATTGTCCCTCCTTCCCCGGCAGAGCATCTGGTGGATTCGAACCGTGTGCTTCTGGGATTGTAGTTGCAGCTCCTTGCCACTAGGCCACCAGAGCTCCCCTGAAATGAATTCTTAATATGCAATTCTGCATGTCATGCAACTTAATTTAGAAAGATAATGCTTATTCAGGCTGCTATGCCCATTCTGCTGCTGCTGCTGTTCAACTCAAACACAGTACTGTTGAGTTGAAACCAGTGGGATTCTGAGGCTGTAAATCGAATAGGAGGTGATCACCCATCTTTCTCCTTCAGAGTAGCTGGTGAAGTCAAAACCACCAGAGAGGACAGGCAGTGCAGCTCCCTGCTGTTAGGCTGCTGCTGCTGTTAGGTGCCATCAAGTTACCTCTGTCTCCTAGCAGCCCTTTGTGTGCAGCACTGTTCTAACAGGACAGAGTGCTCCCTGGCTTACTCAGTCTTCACAGTTGCTATGTTTGAGGCCATTGCTGCAGCCACCATGTCAATCCCTGTCTTTGAGGGTTTTTCTTTTTTAGTGATCCTTTACCAAGCATATTTTTCTCCAAGAATTGATCCCAGCTGATAACATGTCCAGAGTACCAGAGATGAAGTATCAACATTCTCACTTTTAAACAACATTAATGGCTGCTTTTCTTCCAAGACCTATTTGTTTTTCCAACAGTCTGTGCTTTTTGGAGTATTCATTGCCAGTGTTCAAAGACATCAGTTTTTCTTTGTTCTTTCTTATACATTGGCCAGCTTCCCCATGTATATGAGGCAAAAAAATCATAGTGTACTGTAGTCAATAAAGTTACATCTTTGCTCTGAAACACTTAAAAGAGAAAAGGTTTCTGACAGCACATTTACCCAGTGTAATAGTTACTTGATTTCTTAATGCTTTATCCATGGCATTGATTATTGATTCAAGGAAATGGAAATCCTTCACAACCTGACAACTTAAAATACCAGTGGAAAATAGGTGTCACAAAAGGGCTATGCTTGGCAAGAAACTGCACTGCAATCCCAGAGGTGCGCGGTTCAAATCCACCAGATGCTCTGCTGAAGAAGGAGGAACAATTTGCCTCCTGTACCAGTCAGATCCAATTTGACGGTACACACATAAAAAAAAAAAAAAGGGCTATGCTAAGCAAGGATGATTGCTACGTATTTTCTTAGTCCTGGAATCAGAAGACCTTAGAAAGTTTGATTTTATGCAAACAACTTTGCAGAGCTTCTTTCTCTTCATCAATAAAAAATGCACAATTAGCAGGTTCTGAAAGCACTTTGCAAATTATAAAACTTTCTACAGGATATAAAATATTCCATTCAGAATGTCCTGGGAAAGTTGACCAATTATCTGATATAGATTTGGTGCTACATTGAAAACAGTATTCTTATTAGGTGCTGTCAAGTTGACTAGAATTCATAGTGACATAGTGACATTATGACTAACAGATCAGAACCCTGCTCTATCCTGTGCTGGCATCACACTCTCCTACTTGCTAAATTAGCCCATTATTTGCAGTCACGGTGTCAATTCATCTCTTTAAGGGTCTTCCTCAATTTTGCTGACCCTCTACCTTTCCCAGCACGATGTCTTTTTCCAAGGACTGGCCGTTCTGATAACATGTCCAGAGTATGTGACATGCACCTTGGTTACACTTCATCCAAGATAGATTTGTTTGTTCTTTTGGCAGCCCATGGACATTCAATACTCTTCCCCAGTAGCACAATTCATTCTTACTTATTCATTGTCCCAACTTTCAAATGCATAGCAATTGATTATACCATGGTTTGAATCAGATGCACTTTAGTCTTAAAGCTGATATCCTGGCCCAGGAGGAGATTGCTCCTCCTTCTCCAGCAGAGCATCTGGTGGATTAGAACTGTGCACCTTTGATTTGAGTTACACATTTCTTTCTTCTTCTTTTTTTTTGGTTGGATTTTTTTATATTTTAGTCAAAGTTTGTAGAGACCTTGGATTTCCATTCATTAATTATTGCACATTTTCCTCCTTGCCCCTTCCTCTCTCTTGTCATGCCAATAATACTTAATCATATATTCCTTTTATACAGTTCTCTCCCTCTGTTTCAATGCATGTACATTATTTATCCTCTCTTTTCTTAGTTCTCCCCCCAACCCCAATATTAGTCCTGTTTTATAACAGTGGCATTATGCAGTATTTGTCCTTTTGTGACTGAGATATTTCACTCAACATAATGTCCTCCAGGGTCACCCATTTTGTATAATATTTCATGAGTTCCTTGTTTTTCAGTGCTATATAATGTTTTGCATTGTGAATATACCACAGCTTCTCTATCCATTCGTTTGCTGATGGGTACTTGGGTTGTTTCTAACTCTTTGCTATTGTGAACAAAGCCACAATAAACATGGGTGTGCATATATCTGCTTGGATGGCAGTTCTGGTTTTTTTAGGGTATATTCCCAATACTGGAATTACTGGGTCAAATGGTATTTCTATTTCCAACTTTTTGAGAATGTGCCATACTGCCTTCCAGAGTGGTTGCATGTGTTATACATTTCTGATGTGAATAATATCTTAAGATGTTATCAATCTTTTTTTTCTATTATTCTTACTGAAAATGATATGAAGAATTATCTGGGAGAAAAGCAATATACTTACCAATTTTTAAAATGCAGTATATAATCATTGTATTTCAGTAATGAAAACAAGTCACTTGTTTGTATTCTGTATTATTGTAAGAATTCTAGTATACTAAGAAATCTATGATTGACTTTTTTGTTGCAATTCTTTAATAGCATATATGGGATAAATTGGATTAATTGGGGAGATCTGGTGGCCTGTTGGTAAGGAGTTGCATGAAGTGCAAATCCACCAGCTGATCCAGGGGAGAAAGATAGGCATTTCCTCTCATGTAATTTAGAGCCTCTGAAAACCTAGAAGAGGGTCAGCTTTGAGTCAGTTCCTATTTGAAGACGGACAACAACAACATAACAGTATTAGCTATTTTGGGTTTGTTTTTTAAAACGTTGAACTGGTGTTTATTATTTTATTGTTGTTTGTTGGCTCTGGTTCATAGCAACCTTATTATGTATAACTCTCTTTCACTGACCCTCTGCTTTCCCAAGCATAATTTCCTTTTGCTGGTACTGACCCCTCCTTTAACCTGCTCAAAGTATGTGATATGAAATCTCACTACCCTTGCTTCTAAAGAATATCCTGGCTTTCTAAGAAACTGTTTATTTAAATTGAATTTTATTTGGCATACTTCTGTGGTATTAGCTTTAAAATTGGCTTTTCTAGCCATTACATTAGCCCTTGCTAGTCTCCAGCTACCTTAATTGCGAACACGTGGTATTGCAAAAAATCAACAGCTGTGGGTCTAGGATAAGAGAGGGAATACTTCCTCTACAGGGCAGCAAGACTTTAGGGAGACTGGTAGTGAGACCCTGTTGATGAAGATAAAGAGACTGTGGCATTGCTGTGGAGAAACTGTGGCAAGGTGTAACCAGAGGAACCTAGAGATAAAGGCCTAGAGATAAACTATGGTTAAAGGTATTACTGTTTGTTTTTGCCAGATGATGGAAGGGAAAACTGACTGTTGAACTGAAACTGGAGCCTGAACAGTTGAGGAATTGTGCTTTGGGACCACTGGGCTAAAATCTGAACTTGCATTGAGTGATACTCTTTGCCTCCTCCACTCTCCAATTTCTCTAATAAACCCCACTCTCAGTACCATAATCTTTGAGTCAACAATGAATAAACAAACCTCTGGAGGTGTGGTTCTAGAGGTATCATGGAGCTGGGCTATGGACTCTGCTTTCTGCTCTTGGGTGATGAGGGGCTGTGTTATTCTCCCTCCCCCTGGCCCTTTCAGACACTTAGAGCCCTGTGCCCCCATTTGTCATTATTGGCTCCCCAGACAAATTCTATGTAGAATTTTCACATCTATGATAATGAATTTGAGGATAGGTCTATAAAAAGGAAACTGTATGAAACTGTAATTGTTAAGAATTTATAAAACACATCCTAAGAAATAGTCTTGCTGGTGAAACTAGGCTAATTAATGTTAGGTACTTGTGATGCAATTTATAGTAACATTTCCTAGGTCATGTTACCATTGATGTCTGCAAAGACATTAGAATAAAGAATCAAAGAGTAGAATCAGTGTGCTTTTCAATGGGAAGGACTGCTGTGAGCAGCAGATATTAGTTCCCTTGGCAAATTGAGCCCCTTAATGAATGAATGTGTGAGGAGCCCTGATGGTGTGGTATTTAGGCACTCAGCTGCCGACTAACAGGTCAGCAGTTCAAACTCACTATTGGAAAAAAATGTGATAATCTACTTCCATAAAATGTTCAGCCTTGGAGGCCCTATTCAGTGCTTTAGGGTCTCTCATTATAAGTCAGAGTCCAACTGTTTCACAGTGTTTGTGTTTCAGTGAAGGAATTTCTGTATTAGATTTTTTTTTTTTAAGTCAGAAGTCCCTATAAAGATTTTGGGTGGGAAAATAGAATAATCAGGTATTAAAATATATTATTTTGATGGCAATATGTCTGGGTCAAGGTGAGGACAATCCAAAAGGAGCACATTGGGTAAGCCGTGTTTGTAATTAACATTGAAGAGAGGCTCTGGATCCATTGTACTAGTAGCAGTGAAGATAAAATGGGATTCTTGGGAGACTCATAACCTCATTAATTAATTAGGACAGATTTAGACTTCTTTTGTTCGTTCAGCACATTCAGACCTGCTAATCATAGGTGCTGCGAATGTGATTATCATACTCTTCACTTTCATTCCTAAAAGGTGTTACGATGACTATTCTCATGGAACTTCCCAGCCAGTGGAAGAGGTAGCTTTCAAAGACACAAAATAAATGAGACATTTTAGTTGTGATATGTCACTAAAGGGAGTATATTGATATTTAGCTAATCAGAAAGTTATGAAGTGATTTTTTAAAGAAAATTATGATTAAATTTAAGGGACAGTAGAATTGAACTAGAGGAAGAGAAGTGAAAGTTTAACTGTTGGGAGGCTACTACCTCTAAAATAAGTAATTCTTAGATTGTGTTGAGTTTGCAATGACACTCAGCATTTAAAGCAATTTCCAGTAAAAACCAAGAGCCTGTAAATTAGAAACTAACTTTTGAAAATGAATTGAAATTTTAGAGTAATTAACCTAAAAGACTATACTTGAAGCTAAGAAAATAGTTGAGCCCTCCTAAGGAATGTATAAATAGAAGAGTAGGATTCCAAGAAATGAGCCCTGGGGAATGCTCACAATTAAGGGTTGGAAAGAGGCATGTCAAAGGAATTACAGGAAACTGGAAGGAATGGTTGAGGGTTAAAAGAAAATTGAAGTTCAGTGGTGAAAGCCAAGTAAAAGAAAGTTCAAAAGAAGGTGAGAGTAACCAATTGGGTAAATAGATAACACGGTTAAGTTTAATGACTAAGAAAAACAATCTTGGTTTTTTGGTAGAGCTAAAACAGTTTCTATAAACTTGGATTTCACTTGTTTAATTTTATACTATAAAAGTTTGACAGGTGAAAAAAGGTAAAAAATAGAATGTTCTCTCCTTGGAGGCTAGAATTTTGAAGCTCCATCTCACATCCTTTGGGCACATAGCTAGGAGGGGCCAGTCTGTGGAGAAGGACATCTTGCTCAGAAGAGTGGAGAGACAGCACAGGACGAAGACCCCAGACGAGATGAATTGACACAGTTAGTAGGGTAATGGGGGAAGGTGTGACTGAGTCAGTCAGACTGGCTCAGGATAGGGTGAGTTTAGGTCGCTGTGGGTTGCAGGTGACTTGATGGCACGTAACAATATCATCTAAAAGTTAGAACATCTCACCTAAGTAAGGACATTACGCTGAGTGAAATATCTCAGTTGTAAAAGGACTAATATTGCATGGTGCCACTGCTGTAAAATGGGACTGATAGCAGGGTTGGGGTAAGTCTGAGAAAAACTGGATAAATTGTGTATACTGCACTGAAACAGATGAGGGAAAGAATAATTTAAAAGCGATGTATGATAGGGTATTATGGTTATCACAAGAGTCCACAATTAAGGTTGCATAGTGGAATGTACTTGGGGCGGTGGGAGGGGTGGGGTGGGGGGATTGTGTACCAGGGAGGGAGTGTTTATTTTACTTTCCAAAGAGAGGAGCGAACTGGGGGGCGGGGGAGGGCTGGGCGAGGAGAGAAGTGCAGCACTGAATGAATGGAAATCCAAAGTAAATGTTCATTAAAATTATTAAAATAAAAAAAACCCAAGGGAAAAAAGATACCTTTGCTAGTTTAAAGAGAAAGAAAAAAATAACAGTAGAGGATGAAAGATTGGAAAGATTCTAAGAGGGTAAATATAAGAAAATGGTGCGAAGGAATGAAAGGAGAAAACGTAAATTTTTTTTATGAAATTAAAAACACAACTGAAGGGGGAAAGAAGAAAAAAAGACTGAAGCCCTTTTGAGTTTTACAAACTTTATCAGTTCTTAGGTAGAGAATTGCTGCCTGAAATTTCTTCTGACACAGAGAGTAAAGATGGGATTCTACTTCTTTTTGTTTTTTATTTTCCTTTCCTCAAATTCTTTTAACTGTAAAGTTGAATTTAAACAAAACTAGAAATGTTTAGCATGTTGACCACAATTACTATGTTCCTACTTTATAAATTGTTATTTGTTGATTAATACTGCAAGGCAGTTTGGAATGGAGCTAAACAGTTGAGGCTTTGTACCCCACAAACACTGTTTAGTAAGCCTGAGAGGCCTGCAGGAAAGTAGACCAAAAAAAGTTTAAATGTCATTCTGAAACAGATCCAAAACAGTTAGAAAGTAGCTTCTAGGAAGAATTAGGAATACTATTCTTAGGAATATAAGAATGAATATTTTTACTCTAACGAGAAGTTTTTCAGTAAATTGTACAGTGCTTAAACATTGTCATTATACCAGCAGATTGTGTGTCTTTGCAGGAATAGCAGGCCATGTGTACTCTGAATATGCCTTGTCCAAAATACAATGTTGTATTTCCAGCTTCTCGCCTAGTGCCTCTCATGTTCTCAACAAATACTGTAATAAAAAACAAAAAGAAAGCAAATTTTCACTGGTTACCAGTTATTAGAAACTAAAATACTTCTGTATTCATATGGGCACCATTTATTCTGACAAGCTTATGGATTTAGTCTCTTCTTTTTTGTTCAAGTAATGTACGTATATAGTCCTATAAGTTAATGCTACCAGATTTATAACAAAAAGCCATAGATCCTTGTCTTACTTAACCCCACTCTCAACTCTTTAAGTTCTTCTTGTATTCACCTTTCATAAAATAAGTTTTCATCCATTTCTATCTTGTCTCAAATCTCATGACTCATCAGCGCATTCAGATAGATAGATACAGAGATATATATTCAACATTTTTAAAAAAGAGGTTAAGTTTTCTGCAACTTATGAAAACCAAAGGATAGTATTTTTGAAACCCCAAATTTGTGTCCTACGCAGTCTTTTAATTTTACTAGGGAACAAGAAATTAAACTGTTTGACTATGAAGGAAGAATAATACTAGATAAAAACATGAGCTTCACATTCTATTTTATAATTTTCATTGTTATAATTGGGATCTTTATTACAGAGCAGAGGACACTTTTAACCTTACTTTTGTGGTTCTGGGCTCCATTAGTCATAATCCATTTTAACGTCATTTTTTGGTAGAGTTCTTTGTTAGGAAACATTTCTAGACTCATCCTTTTGGTGATTTCCTCTATGACTCAAACAGTTGATCAGAATATATTTACTTACTTTTAAGTCTGAGTTTTAAATTTGGAAATGTTTTCGTCTACATCAGAGCTAAGGGTAGATGTCTGAACATTTTGACAGATTTCATCCTGAATCAGTATTAGGTTTTTTCATTCCTTTCAATAACCACTGCAAATCTCTCTCTCTAAAACTCCCCAGTAAATGTATTTCCCCTTTTATTAAAGAAGTACATGTTAAGACAGTGAAAATATGAAAGCTTTGGCCTTGATTTTTGGTCTACAGGCTTATTTTTCTATGGTGATGGTGTCATGACCTGGATAGGCTTTGTTATTAGTAGGACTGAATAGTATGATCTCTCAAAGTTCTTTTTCATGTGCTTGTTTAGAAGCACAGATTTGTGGAGCATGGGGAGTGTCTCATGTATAAATGATAATGAAAATTGTTAGAAAAAGTTGCTTGATCTGATTAATATTTCTATTTTTTAAATTCAGAATTAGAGTTCATATGCAAAGAACATGGTAGCATCTAAAAAGATTTCTTTAGCCGAAAGGTTTTGTTGTTTGGTTCTGCTGCATAATGACTCATTGTGACCATGTGAACAACAGATCTGAACATTGTCTAATACTACACCATTCTTACTGCAAATTAAAATTTTAAATAAGTTCTTTATTATGCATCTTTTTTAAACTTAGCCATTTTTGTTAGGATAAGGATCTCTTGGGTTTGGGTTTTGTTTGTTTTTTTTTAGGATAAGGATCTGTTTTTAAAGTTTTTATTGATGGATGCAAATGGAATTTAGATTTTGTTAGTCCACATCCATGGACTGCTTGTAGTCTTCAAAAGCACTTATCAACTTCCAGCACATGTGTGCCAGCTTTATCATCTTCAACTACACACTGTATCTGAAGCTTCTTAATTCCACTGGTACTAACTTGGAAGAGCCCCAGCCAGACCAAGCCGGCTGCATGAATACTTCTGACACACTCTTCCTGTTTGGCATGTTGGTTTCATCATCCCAAGGCTTCTCATCTAGTAAGATTGAAGACTTGGCAACAACAAGAGGAGAGATTTTGACTCTCTTTGATTCATACTGTGTAAGACGTTCTTAGCTTCTTTGCCTCCTCACTTCCCTTCTCATCACATCCAAAGAGATCATTGTCATCGTCATCTTTACTGTCTGCAGCTCCACTTTTTGTGGTGTCTTCCACATTAGCAGGGCCATACTTGCCCAAAGCTTTCTTCACCTCTGTCAGGCTGGCCTTTTCCTTCTCTTAAGACTTGATGTGATTATAACAACGTAGGGCATGACACAGGTCAGCAAGTGAGGGCTGGAGATGGCTTCAAACACCACCACATCTACTTGTGATGGCACATAACCCTTGATGTAGCTCTTGTCGGCCAGATAATCATTGAGGATCTGAAGGCCAGAGGCAGTCTTGAGGTCTTCGAAGCCCATGATATCGGCCGTAGATGGAGCTAGGCAGCAGAGGAAGCCCTCGCTGTGAGTCTTACTTGACTCAGTGGCACTTAACAACAAGAGGTGAGGTGTACTGACACAGTGACTCAACAGTGGGCGAAAGCACAGCAGAGATTGTGAGGATGGCACGGGAGTGGGCAGGGTTTTGTTTTGCTATACAGTGGGTCACTCAGTCCGAAGAGTCAAAGGCATCTAACAGCAGCATCCCCATTTTCATCTTAGACTAGCAGAGACAGACTTCTGCTCACTGGCCAAATCCACCGAGCACTTTTTTTTTTATATGACTTGAGTGGAAACAATAGTTTTTACTTTTTTCCCAAAAGAATATGGTGCTGCAGTTATAGTAGGTGAGCTTTAAAATTCCGGAAATAATTATTATTTAACTATTAGGAAAAATTTTTGCTAATACTTAAGTTATCATATATATAGATATAGGTATAGGTATATAGTATATCATGCATGCTGTTTTTAAAAAATTACACCATCTGAATTGACACTTCAGTTTAAAAAGTTTTGCTATATTCTCTTTACATATCTTATACTTTGTATAATCTTCATTTTTATTTATATTCACTGGAATTATTAGTCTTTAGAGAGGGTATGAAATTTTATTGTTGTTATTAGGTGCCATTGAGTCATCTATGACTTGTAGAAACCCTGTGAACTACAGATCGAAACCTTGCCCTATCCTTAACCACCTTCTGAATCGAGCTCATTGTTGCAGACACTGTGACTTGTATACCTAAGTTTGCATGTTGTTATCATAAATCTTTAGAGGTGGTAATGGATTTGAATATTGTAATTTCTCCTTGGAAGTACTGAACTATTTTTCTAGCTTGGAGAATGTTGTTTCTTGAGGCTATATTTTGATACTAAGTTGGGCCGTATAATTCATTTGGTTGAAAATTTTAATACTAGTAAGCAACTTCTAGCAACAATTTCTGATTAAAAATTTTTTTTAGAATTCCAGATTATCTGATAATAATGCTTTGCCATTTATCATATTTTATTAACTTAATTTTTATTAGGTGCTACTGAGTTCCTTCTGAGTCATAATGGACTTTACATCCTCTGAACCCAGCTCCATCCTTGAGCCCATTTTCCCAGCCACTGTGTAAATCCGTCTCAATGAAGATCTTTTTCATTGATTTTCTGCCTTGCCAGTCAGGATGTCGTTTTTGAGGGACTGATGCCTCCTGATAACATACCAAAACATGTAAGATGACATTTAGCCATCCTCACTTCTAAGGAATGTCTGGTTTTCCCCCCCTTCTCTATTAACAGCTTTAAAGTAAAATTGTGTCTTAAAATTTTAAATTTCTGGATACTGTTTGGAAAAGACTAGCCCCCCCCCCATGCCTTAGCACATAAAATAATGATACATCTTAAAGTCAATGAAGTATAGTTTTCATATTCTAGTAATTTTATGTAGGGATCTCTGGTGGCCTAGTGATAAGAAATTATTGCAGAAGCTGAAGGTATGTCCCTTTGAATCCACCATTTGCTCTGTGGGAGAAGGTTGGACAATCTTCCTGTGTGATTTAACTGCCTCTGAAAAATCCCTGGAGGGTCAGCTGTGGTTTGGTTCCAACTCTATAGCATACAACAACTCATTTCTATTATTACTTGTTAGGTACACTATTTATCTTGCCAGCCAAAGTTTATATTGTGAAATTCTTGCCCCCTAAAATAACACCTAATGCAGCTATGTTAATTTTCAGATTTGGATACTGAGATGTCACCCATATCTAGTCAACTGATAAATTTAGAGAAACAAACATTTAACATAGTAATTGGTTTAAATGGTATCCTGATACTTTACTGTTGGTTAACAGATGGCCTACAGCGTGGTGTTTTATATTCTGCTGAATATACTACAGAAGAACATTAACCAGAAAATCTGTTTAGGCTTTAGCCTTAGCTGAGATTTTCTTGGATGCTTGCAACTGGAAACACCCTGTAAATTTAAATAGTAATATCCTGTTAATGAGACATAAGTAGAAATTGCATAGTAATTGATTTTTCAGACTTTTAGTATCTCCCAGGCAAGCCATTTTGTATTATAGAGACATGAAGTTTTGCTTATTTCAAAGGAGAATTACTAGTCAATAACTTCAAAGAAGACAAACCCAATAAAAGAGGAAGAGAAACAAGGATAATGCTGACTTTAGATATATAAGCATAAATTTTTTATTTAGCCCATGGTTCTATCCTGGTTGTACTTAGAGTAATATCAATGCCCAACCTTCTTTAGCTCCCAAAGCAAAATGGGTTACCAGCGATACCTCCGGAGACACTTGGGAAAATTCATCCAGGATTCAGAGCGGATACACAGCCTCAGAATGTGCAACCACTGTTGTTTCCATCACTATGCTAAGCATATAGAGAACGTTGGTGGTGTGGTCCATAAAGAGTGATGTCCTTGAGTGAATTATCCAAGACATTGCCCCAACAAAATAAATAATACTAAAAACTATTTGAACATAAAAAAGTCTTCAGTGCCTATACTCACAGGCATATTAAAATCAGAATATCTGGTGGTGGGACCTGAGAACTGTATTTTGTAGGCCTTTAAGATACTATTATTTTTATATTACAAAAGCAGTGATTATATGGATTCACACACATATTTAACAACTTTTTTTTTTTAAAAAAAAATACTGGTTTATTACAAAGTTGAAATACATTGTTTTTCACACCAGCTCTTTCTGGTTTCCTTCACACACACATCCCCAACATTTAATATTTTCTTTGAGCATCTTATTTTCTAGTATCTCTAACCTTCCATTTGCCTACAATACATTCTTCAGAATTTCTTTCAGTAAAGGTTCAGGAGAACACCAAACACAGAGTTTCCAGTTGTTCTTTATGCCTGGATTTGAAATAGCATTATGCTACTGGTGTAAGTATAGAGGATTGCCAGCCAGAAAGTACTCCAGAGTCTCCGTGTTCCTAGTTTTTATTAGGCTCCATAACTAAGGCATGGTTAATTGCCCATGTGACTGATCTCTGTCTCTATCTTCTCCAGAAATTGAGTAATGTTTAGACGACCCCCCCACTCTAAATCATAGAGTATCCAGTGTGTCCTGAGGCTCCTAAACAAACAAGAACAGCCTTATCAGGCCTGACATTCCAGGGGCTTAAATATAACCAACCAGAAGCAAAGGACAAAGGCCAGACCACTCTGTGGGCAATGTCAAATTCTTTACTATGCAAGTAATTCCCAGCACCTAAATATGCTTTGTCCAAATTGAAATGTCAGCAGTTCAAATCTGCTAGCTGCTCCACGGGAGAAGGATGGGCAGTTTCCTCCATGAAGATTTTCAACTTCAGAACCAGTGAAGGGTAGCTGTGTGTCAGAATCAACTTGACAGTGGAAATTGTAAAGACACTTGTCCTGCTTCTTGGCTTGAGACTGTTCTGGAGTCTCTCTCTTCCAGGATCACAGCACAGCAGAGCTAGAGCTAAGGATCTGTTAAGAGAAATTATTTAATACTGAGACATAGAATTAGTAGTTTGCCATCTGCCTAGTAAAAATAAAGAACAGATGAGACTTCAAATAAACAGGTGAAAATTTAGTAACTTTTGTAGGCCTTATTGAAAATACGATTAAGAAGACTAGCAAATCCCATTGAGAGTATTCAGAGAGACCCTGACATTCTTTGTTGGTCACAGCCTTTTGAGCAGCAGCCTGCTTTTTATTTTCAGTCTTCTAGATCTCTGTAGAAGCAGAAATCAAGCATGACCCCCCCCCCTTTGTGTTCTCTGGAGTTGGTGCTACCAGCATCCACCACATCAGACCCACAGCACTGTTGTTTTTGGCATGGGATAGCGTTGCCCACAGAGCACAGTGGAGAATCTGTGTTACACAGAGCAATAATGAGCAAGGTAAGATGTCAGAGGCTGGTAGCCAGTCGTAACTCAGTAACCATAGGTAGACGTGTGTCCAGGAAGGCTGCTGGGATCTGGTTGGTGAAGGTTCCAGGAGTAAAATGCCTGGCAGTACAAGTGGCTCTGGTGGCAGAAGCAAACTTCAGCACAGCCTTTGAGCCTATGTGACTTAAGGATGTGACACTAACATCAGCTAGGTTTTTAATAGCAATATCTCAAACTACCAACAGAAGTCAGTTATGATTGGTTCCTACTTGATGGTAGTGAGTTCAGGGTTTTGAGTATTTACAAGACACTATATTTCTTTTTTTTTTTTAAATTTCATTATTGTGTGTGTGTGTGTGTGTGTGTATATACCATCAAATCAGGCCTGACTGGTACAGGAGGAGATTGTTCCTCCTTCCTTCTCCAGCAGAGCGTCTGGTGGATTCGAACCATGCACCTCTGAGATTGCAGTGCAACTTCTTGCCACTAGGCCACCAGAGCTCGCCACTATATTTCATTTTTACGAGGTTGATACTATCATTCTTCCTCATTCATGTCTGAGAGGACAGGAAGCCTTGGAAATTTGCTTAAATTCAGACAGCTAATAAAGGGTGGAATAAGATTTAAACGTTGGCAGTTTGACCCAGAAGTCTACATCATTCTGTTATATATTTAGTCCTATTGATAGTTATAAAGGTATATGGAAATAAGAAGTTCCAAGGTGGTGCAAACAGTTGTGCTTTTCTGCTAACCAGAAGACAGGAGATTTGTGTTCACTTGAGGTGCCTTTGGAGAAAGGCTTGGTAATCTACTGAAAAATCAGCCACTTAAAACCCTGTGGAGCATCGTTCTACTCTGTCTACACGTGGTGTTGCCATGAGTCGGGATTAAACTTGATGGCAACTGGGGTGTGTGTGTGTGTAATTCATTTCTCCTTCAGTAGAGGGTAAACGAGTTAAAATCCAGGCGGAAAACAAATCCAAACCCATTGCTGTTGAGAATATTCTAGATCACACTCACTATATGAGATTCCAAGGCTGGAAACAGAAACAGACTGCCGTCTCTTTCTCTTGAAGAGCAGTTGATAGATTTGAACCATTAGCCTTCTAGTTAGCAGCCAACTGCTTAACCACTGTACCACAGTTTAAAATAAAGTCAAAGTCATTGTTGTCTAATCAGAACTGACTCATAGTTGATCCTTCATTGGGATTTCAGAGGCTATAAATAGCACAGGAGGAGATTGCCCATCTTTCTCCCTTGGAGCAGCTGATGGATTTGAACCACCAGGGAGATGTGTCCTTTCTGCTAGCATTGCAGCTCTCTCGCGCTCTCTCTTTCTGTCTCTCTCTCTCTCTAATGACTGTACCACAGAGTTCCCTACTATCTACAGGGATCCCTAATTAAAGGCTCACACTCTTCAAAGCAGGACAGTTTAAACCAGAAACCTTGCTGGCTATTCTGAGATAGCTGCAACAGACTTCTATCAGTAGCTTCTAGGTTGTTTTCTGGCAATCATCATCATTGAGCTTTTGTGCTCATTGTCGAAACTCAAGTCTCAGGTTTTCAGCCTGTTTCTCATAGTCTTTACAACTGACTAGTTAATCGTACCCACCGTTTTAGCCTACCACAGTCTCCACAACTTTTTTCACCTCAAAAGAGAGACTGAATAGGCAGGAAGTTATACTGCCTTGGAATAATGCAGTCTCCAAGTGACACTGTGTCATTTCTGCCTTACTCAATTAGGAGCAAATCACTAGGTCTAGCCCACATTTCTGGAGAGGGGAAGTAAAAACTCCATTTATTTCCCATGGAGAGGTGGGTCCCGCTTACCTCACAGTTAGCAGCCAAGTCCTCAACCACTACGCCACTTGGGCCTCTGAAAGGACTGGTAATCCTGTTTTCTAAACCACATGTGATCATGTCCGAGAACAGTTTATCTAGTTGGTGTTTCTAGTACAGTTATAATTGATTTGTTTTCTTCCATTCCACACCACATAAACCAAAGGAAATGACATCTTTTTAAATTAGCATCTCATCTTTATTCGGACATTTATCAGTAGGTCTGCTGTTGGGCAAAGAGCTAAAATGACAATGATATCATTGAATTTGAAAGTTGAGAAAATTAATATTAATAAAGTACATCGGTCAAAAGGTAATTTTATTCATGCATTTTTATAGCAAAGTTCCTCCTCATATAGTCCTTTTCCTGACTGTTCATTTTCATCATGATTTAATGTACCATCTGCTCAGTTTGAATGACCAACTCATATTTAACAAGAACATATTGAGGAAAATGTAGAAGTCTACACTTCCCTTAAGTAATTTTAAAACAAAGTAAGGTTTATACCAATAATTTTGAGAAATTATACAGATTTTAAAAAATACATATGTAAACATGAATTCCCAGGTATGTCCTGTAGGTGACTATTTTGTTAACATTTCCACCACTGCGATTTACATAGGCCTTAGTTGAGAATATTAAAATAATCTCCTGATAACTCTAATAAGTTTATAAAGTTGAAACTGTGGAATCATTACCCATTTTAAAGATTGTTCCCTAAACATTTGCTTAATAACTGCGAGTTGGAATCTGTCAGTAAAGTCGTATTTTGAAGAAAGAGGTAAAATAAAATTGTCTTATGAGTCAGTTGTGAACTCAAACACAAGGAACCAGGCAAAATTTTTCTCTTGTAAGAAATATGAATTTGGAAAGAAAGAAAGTACAGGTAGTACATGCATACCTGTTTTATTGTGCTTTGCTTTCTTGCACTTTAAAGTTAATTGCATTTTCTTCAAATTGAAGGCTTGTGGCAACCTTGCAATTAAGTATATTGGTACCATTTTTTCAAAAATGTGTTCTCACTTCACATGTCTTTGTCACATTTTGGTAATTGTCAAAATATTTGAAACTTTTTCTTGATTTTAAATCATGCAGTGTTCCCTTGTTCTGTTTTGTTTGGACAATATCTTCTTGGTCTGTTGTACAAGCACAGTTAAGTGTTTTGGAATTCCCATTCTCATCAGTGTTAACCATAGTTTCTTATGATCTACACAGTCAGATACTTTTGCATAGTCAATAGAATACAAATAAATAATTCTTCTGGTATTCTCTGCTTTCAACCAGATCCATCTAACTTAAGCAGTGATATCCCTGGTGCCATGGCCTCTTTTAAACCTAGCTTGAACTTCTGAAAATTCTTTGTCAGTGTACTATTGTAACTTTTTTTTGTGATCTTCAGCAATATTTTGTGTTATTTGCATATGATACTAACAATATTATTTGATAATTTCCACATTCCGTTGGATCACCTTTCATGGGAATGGTAACAAATAGGGATTTCCTTCACTCAGTTGGCCAGGTTATTTTCTTCTAAATGTCCAGGCACATAGTGGTGAGCAGGTAAAAGTCAAACTCCTTTTCTGAATTTCTTTTTGTACACATTTTATATCACCTTCCTGTTTGCTTACTCAGCTCTGATCATGCTTGCCTCAGTTTGTTAGTGTCCCTTCTTTCTACTCTCCCTTCACCCACTTTTCCCACTGACTTTAGCTACTTTCTCTCCCTTTTGATCTCATCTTGAACACCATCTCCACAGAGAAGCTCTTCCTGTCCTCTCCATTGTTCCTCTGTAGTCTATTTTGTTTCCTTCGTGGTACTGTTTGCCATTAGTCATCTACCTATTATTTGTTTACCTCTCTGCTCCCAGGTGTAAGCTCCGTGTAGAAGTTCTCATGATTGTATCATTCAACACTGTCTCCACACTACCTCAGTCACCTGGCTTTTTAAGGGATTGAACATTGTTTCCTGAGCCTGAAATCATCCTTTCTTATCTATTTAGATTCTTTCTCATAGTTCAAAAAATACAGCTATTCTTTAGTCTTCTTTAACAATCCTACTTAATTCTCTTGAGAATTCAATTCCTGAGGGAGAATTGGTTTACAAGCTAGTGTGAATAAATTGTTTCAAAACTAGTGAAGGAAATCAGAACCAAAGCTTAGGCTATTGAAAACTTGCTTAAACAAAAGGACCTGTAACTTATTAGAGTTCTTCATTTCCAAGGCAAGGGAAGACATTTGGAGGAAAAGATGGTAAGGGTATTAAGTAAACATTGTATGAGCTTTTGATTACTTACAAAAGTTTATATACATTTTCCACATCCCTAAAAGTGCTTTCCACCTTCTTGCAGCTTATTCTAGATTATCTCCTGTTGTGTTGGCTTAGACGAATGTTAATGAGTGAGATTTCTAAGATGGTAGAGATGAAAAAAGACTTTAAAAAACTTGCCTTCCCGCCTCCTTCAGTAATTCTTTTGATATGTTAGTCCCCTATTGATGCTCTTCTTACTGCAACTCATAGTGATCCTGGGAGCAACAGATCTAAACCTTGCCCTTTCCTATGCCTCTCCCACCATCTCAGATATACTTGAATCCATTGTTACAGTCACTGTGTCAGTCCATCTTGTTGAAGGTCTTCCCCTCCAAGCATGATATCCTTTTCCACAGCCTGGCCTCTCCACAAGACGTCTAAAGTATGTGAGTATCTCCAAGGAGCACCCTGGTTGGAATTGCTCCAAGACATATTTGTTTCTTCTTTTGGCAGTCCATGAGACACTTCAGTACTGTCTTCAACACCACAACTCAAAGGCATCAATTCTTCTACCATCCTTGCTCATTGTGCAACATGAATAGCAAGTAATTGAAATGACTGTGGCTTGGATCCAGGTGTGCCTTAGTCTTTAAACTGACTGAATTGCCCTCCAGCACTTTGAAGAGGCCTTGACAGCAGGTTTTTCCATTGTTACACTTTTTTTGATCTCTTCACTGCTCACGCCAAGGATGTTGATTGTAGATTCAAATAAGATGAGGTTGTTGACAGCTTCAGTCTTTTCTCTATCATGAGATTGCTGACTGGCCCAGTTGTGAGGATTTTGTTTTCTTGATGTTGAGATGTAATCCACATTGAAGGCTGTGGTTCTTGATGTTTTGCAGCAAGTGTTTCAAGTCCCCTTCACTTGCATCAAACAAGGTTGTATTATCTGCATTATGCAGGTTGTTGATTAGTTTTCCTGCAATCTTGATGACCTATTCTTCACCAAAAATTCCAGCTTCTCCAATTATTTTCTCAGCATACAAATTGAATAGGTAGGGAGAAAGGATACCATCGTCTTGGCACACACCTTTCTTGATTTTAAACCATGCAGTATTCCCTTTCTCTGTTCGGACAACACCCTTTTGGTCTAGAGATGGGTTTTATATGAGCACAATTAAATATTCTGGAATTTCCATTCTTAATGTTATCTATAATTTGTCATGATACACACAGACAAATGCCTTAACATAGTCAATAAAACACAGTTATTCATCCTTCTGGTATTTTCTACTTTTAGCCATGAAACATCTGACTGATATCCCTGATGCCATGGCTCCCTATTGCCTCTGCAATCAGCTGTATAACATCATGACAGCCTCTAGTAATAACACCTAAAAGGAACCTCTCTTGCCTCACACCATGCATCCTGCACATGAATTACTGACACTTTAAGCTGTATTTTATTTTTGTTACACATTGGCTCACTGCCATCCATTCACTCTGACTCATAATGACCCTCCATTGAAGTTCTGAGCTTGTAAATCTTACTGAGAGGAGACTGGATTTGCACCGGCAGAGACAGTGGTCCTGTTTAGTTAGTAGTACAGCATACTAACAAACTGCATAACCAGAGCTGTTTATAAGCAATCTTTTACTTATAAAAAGGGGAGGGGAATACAGTATTGCAGTTGTTATGTTACATCGAGTCGCTTGTGACTCATAGCGACCCTGTGTACAACAGCTCTAAACTCTGCTCTGTCCTGTGCCAATCTCGTCTCCGACACACTCATCCGGATTGCCCCAGTCACCGAATCAGTCCACCTCCCAGAGGGCCTTCCCCTCCTGCGCCTGCCCTCCACCCTCCCAAGCATGATGTCCTTCTCCAAGGACCGGTCTCTCCTTAAAACATGACCAAAGTATATCAGACGAAGCCTCAGAATCTCCTTGCCTCCAAAGAGCAGCCCGGTTCAACCCTCTCCAGGGTGAATCTGTTTTCTTAGCAGCCCATGATACCCTCAACACTCTTCTCCAACACCAAAGCTCAAAAGCATCAATTCTTTTGTCCTCCCTGGTCATTGTCCAGCTCTCTGATGCTTAACAAGTGATTGCAAAGACCATGGCCTGTACCAGATGCACCTAATTCTACAGAGACACACTGTTGCTCTTGAGTACTTTAGAGAGGTCCCTAACAGCAGACTTTCCCATCGCAATACGTTTTTAAATTTCCTGGCTGCTGGTGCCAAGAGTGTTGATTGTGGAGCCAAGCAGACTAAAACTATGAACAATCTCAATCTCTTCACCATCCATCCTGATGCTGCCAGTTGGTCCAGTGGTGAGAATCTTTGTCTTCAATATTGAAGTAATAAGGTATAATCCATTAAACTGACAAAGTCCTCTTTACTTCTTCCTGTCACTAGCTTTTGACTTAGAACTTCTATGTATTTTTATTCTAAGAAAATTGTACTTGAAAGTACTCTGAGTTGCTTTTCAGTCATAATGCTCTGTGTTCTTAGTGAATCAGAAGCACTCCAGTTCTCCTATGTCAGCAACAGCACCATTTACTCAGAGGTGATCCTCCATTGGGTTTCCCAGCCTGTAAATGTCATGAGAGGAGATTGTTCAGCTTTCTCCCTTCGAGCCACTTAGTGGGTTTGAGCCACCAGGGAAGCTTGATATTTGAACTGCCTACAGATTATGGTTTGAAGAGCAGTGGTGTGTCTCTGGAGACTAAGGTGCGTCTGATACAGGCTTTGGTCTTCCCAATAACTTGTTATGCATCAGAGAGTTGGACAGTGACCAAGGAGGATAGAAGGAGAATTGATGCCTTTGAGTTGTGGTGCTGGAGAAGAGTATTGAGAATACCATGGACTGCTAGGAAAACAAACAGATTTGTCCTGGAAAGGGTTAAACCGGGTGGCTCCTTGGAGGCAAGGATTCTGAGGCTCCGTCTAACATACTTTGGACATGTTGTGAGGAGAAACCGGTCCTTGGAGAGGGACATTATGCTTGGGAGGGTGGAGGAACAGCGCAGGAGAGGAAGGCCCTCTATGAGGTGGATTGATTCAGTGACTGGGATAATTGGGATGGGAGTGTCAGAGACGGTGCGATTGGCACAGGACAGAGTGGAGTTTAGGGCTGTTGTACATAGGGTCGCTATGAGTCGCAGGAGACTCAACGGTACATAACAGCAACAACAACAACAACAGATTATGGCCCCAGAGCTCCCTTCTTCTACTTCAGGGATCTTTTTGAACCCTGAGCAGGCTCAAATCACCTAGAGACCTCTCTCTTTACAACACTTTGCTGCAGGGAGCTCTGGTGGCCTACTGGCAAGAAGCTGCATTGCAATCCCAGAGGTGCGTGGTTTGAATCCACCAGATGCTCTGCTGGAGAAGGAGGGGCAATCTCCTCCAGTACCAGTCAGATCAGATTTGACGGTACACACACACACACAAATAATAAAATTTAAAAAAACAAACAAAAAAACAACTACTTTGCTGGGCTTCACTTCCAGGCTCTTAAATATGGTAGGTGTAGGGTGAAGTCTTAAGAATTTGCATTTCTGACAAGTTATGCTGATTATTCAGCATCAAAGATGACACTGTGGCATGTATGTATGTTTATACACTTTTTGTGTGTTGGCCAGATCAGAGTCTTTTTTTAGGGAAGTGATATTTGAGTTTTCAATTTGCCTAGCTCTTTTTAAATATCTTGTGTTAACTGCTTTGCAAGGTTTTAGATAGGAAGTAAATGGAAATTATCACTTAAAATTTTAGGTTCATTTTAATCTTTATCCTAGAAAGTTCTTGCCTTATAAAGCAGTGGATAAAACCCATTTTGCCAGTGCAGGGCAGACAAAAATCTATTTTTATTACCGATGACTGTCCTAATTTGGGAAGAAGGGACAAGCTTAAATTAGTATTAAAACAATCAGTATAGACGTTTAGAAATTCTTGCCATTACTATAACTAGCCTTTGTTGTTGTTGGACACTATCCGGTCAGCTCCAACTCATAGCCAACCTTGTGTGCAGTAGAACAAACACTGCCTGTGTTTCACACCAGTGTCACAGTCTCTGTTGTGCATAGGCCCATTCTTGCTGCCCATCTCATTGACGGTGACCTTACACTCTGGTGGCACAGTGCTTAATGTAACTCCATGGAACAAAGGTGAAGTAGTCTGTTGCTAGATGCCATTAGATTAACTATAACTCATAAAGACTGATGAACAGCGGATCTGAATCTTGCCCTGTTCTGCACCGTCCTACTCTACTGAAACAGAGTCTCGGCATCATCCAGACATGGTAAAATTTATGGCCATGGAAACCTGATGGAGTTTCTGAGCTGTATTGGAATAAATTTGACAACAGGAGGTAACCAGCTTTAAAGTTGTTTTTAGAATCTTAAACCCAGTTGTGTTTAGGGCTGAGGGTAAAGAATTTCTCCACTAGATTCAACATGAGTATTTTTGAGGTTGCTTACTTTAGAGCAAGTTGTTTGAGGGGCTGGAAATGTGTTCAGAAATGCTAAAGAGGTACAGATTCTATTCAATTTATATACCATCTCCCAACTTACCTCATATATCTTGCCCTTGTTTCATGTTATCAAAATGTAATATTCTAAAAGATGTTTCCATACATTGTATCTTTATTGCATAAGCTCTAAAGAGATTGATTTCAAATATATTTAAAATTTTTTCCCAGAAAATCACTGCCAAGTTTTTTCTCCATCTCTTGACACTTGTTTGAATTTTTTTAATACTTCATAGATTGAGCTGTTACACAGTTAAGTCTTGAATTATAAAAATATTTTTGAAATTTTAAAATTAAGAAGAATGAATTAAAAATTCCTAAGTTTTAAATTTGGAATTTGTCACGTTTCATGGCTCAAAATAGCACATTCAGTTTTTGGCATCCTCTGTTCTGCCTTTGCCAGTAACAGCAGCACCATATGGTATGACTGCTGTTATGCTAGAAACCCCATCTACTGCAGAGACATTGCCTGGCATGCAGCAGAGCCCCTCCTCCCATATGCTTATCTTTTTAATGCCAGCATATTGACCAAGATTTATTAGAATTCCAGGATATCACAGATCCTATCAGTTGAATCTTCCAGCTCTTTGCGCCATCATCAATATCTGGCCATATTATGCAAACAAATATTCAAAATTTTATGGAATCTTCTTCAGCTTTGGAAGAAACTGAGTAAGATTTTAGCAAAATAAGTATCAGTAAAGTACGTTAGTACCTATTAAGTGCTGAGGAGGGAACTCTAGTCTATAAGGACTTGCACTCCTAACCAAAAGGTGACAACTCCATGGCTCTAAAGGAGAAGGATGGACACGCTCCTCCTGTGTGATTCCAACCTCAGAAAACCTGCTGATCAGTCAGCTGTGAGTCAGTTCCACCACGATGAGACAGAACACTCCTCCACCACTGTCAAATCTCCTGGATAATAATCGTTTCCTCTCCTGTTCCCCACATCCCCTGACCAAATATCCAGGAGGAAAAGAGTTAGTAAATATTGATCTTAATATTTGGTTTAAGTACTGAAGATGGGGTGAAATTTACAGTTTTAAAAATGACAAGCATTATTGCTGTTAGGCTCCAACTCATAGTGACCCTGTGGACAGCAGAATTAAAACCTCCCAGCTTCATAATCTCTTCTATATTTAAGTCCATGGTTGTCAGTGTGGTCACTGTGTCAGTCCATATATTGAGTGAGGGTCTTCCTTTCTTTCACTGACCCTCTACTTTTCTAAGCTTGAAGTCCTTTTCTAAGAATTTGTTCCTCCTGATAACATGCTCAAGGTATATGAGACAAAGCCTCGCAATCCTTGCTCTTCAGTAGTACTATCAACGCATGTCCAAGACAGATTTGTCTAAATAAAAGGGACTAATTGAAGGTATTTCCCTCTCACTTCTGTGTTTTGTCTTTTGTTGAATTTATTAAGTCTTCTGTTGAGTCAGAACTACGGGTACCCTTAGCCGACCTTTGATTTGTACTAGAGTAATCATGTAGTTGAAAGTGATCTCCACCCAAACATTTTTTATCAACTCTCTAAAGTGACTATTAATGACTTTATGGTATAAAATGAACTACATCTCCTGAAAATAAAGTTAGACACATGGATAACTGTTACTGTAGACAATTGTTTTCAGTGCCCTCATTCACTCACTGCTTTTTAAAATGCTTGTTTTCTTTTTGGTGGAAATAGACCATACACCCATCTAGCAGTTTCTGCAAATATAGTTCAGTGGCTTTGAAAGCATTCTTCAGGTAATATTATTTTTTTGATCTCCCCGTCTTGTTTCCCACTAATGACATTGACTCATTGCCTCATAAACTTGTTTATGTATTAGAGTTACTACTGCCAATTTAATCTGATAATTCTTAAAAAAAACTATCAGTAATTTAAATTAAAACTATCAATAATTCATTAAAAGAACTCAAGGCTGCCCCCAACCCCCGACCTCTTCCAATATCAGTTCAAGGTTTAAAAATTTCCTCAGGGTATCTTTCCTAAGTGTGTATTTTTAAGAAATAAATGAGGCATAATTTACTTAGATTTAGCATTAAATTGATTGATTTCTGAATCAGATAAGTTCCCTAAGGCTTGTATTGTGACCAGTGATGTGTCTAATAGTTAAAAATTCTTTAAAGGATCATTTAGGGGTAAAAGGCTTAATGAGAATGAGATAAGGTTGTCACTATGAAATAACTAGGTTGTAACTTTTTTCAGAATTTGTTTTTTCTTTTTCAGTGAACATTCATTAGTGTTTATTCATGTGGGATTTTTTTCCCCCCTTAGTTATTTCTAAAGGTTTCATTGGAAGAGTGAACTGTCTTTGGATCCTGGGGGGATTAATTTAAATCAGTAACAGTGATGAGCCCATTCCTTTTTTGTTTTTTTAAACATTTAATAATTCTTATTATTAACATAGAATAACATTTCTAGAAACTGTTCTTCTATTGAGAAAACAAGATTTGTTATTGTTGTTAGGTACTTTTTAGTGGATTCCTGCTCATAGAACCCTGTGGATAAAGGACTGGCACACTCACTGGTCCTAACCCACCCTCATGGTCATTGCTGTATACTTGAGAACATTGTTGCTGCCACGGTGGCAGACCATGGTGGCTCTTTCAGAGACTTCTTTTTCAGTGACATTTTATATACCGAGCATTATATTCTTCTCGAAGAACTGGTTTGCAGTAAAAGGATGGGCAATCTCTTCCTGTGTGATGAACTGCCCCTGGAAACCCGCTGGAGGATCAGCTATGGGTCGGTTCCCACTCTGCTGTACAACAACAACAAGTGATTGCTTTTGATAACATGTCCAAAGGAACGTCCTCACCTCTCTGTAGCATTATGGATGTTTTTCTTCCAAGACAGATTTGTTTATTCTTCTGGGAGTTCATAGTATGTATATTTAGCATTCTTCTCAACCCCATAATTCAAATACATAAATTTTTTTTGTCTTATTTACTGTGTGTGTAGCTTTCGTATGTAGTGATGGGACTAAGAATAGCAGAGGTGTCTGAGTTCTCAGAGAAACATCTTTGCTTCGAACTCTGTAAAGAGACCTTTTGTAGACTGTGTGAGAGAGTATTTATTTCCTTGACTGCTGTTTCCATCAGCATTGATTGTGAATCTACGTAAAATTAAATCCTTGGCATTTTCAGTCTTTTCTGCACTTGTCATGGTGTTTCTTTCCAGTCCAGCTGTGAGGATTTGTGTTTTCTTTATGTTGAGGTATAATCCGTACTGACTTGTGTAGTCTTTGCTATCATCAGTAAGTGCTTCAAGTCTGCTACTATTTCAGCAAGAAAGATTGTGTCATCTACACATCACAGGTTGTAAAAGTGTCTTCCTTTAGTCCTGATTTTGCATTCTTCATATAGGCTGGCTCCTCAGATGATTTGTTTGCATACCATGCAGTGTCCCCTTGTTGTGTTCAGACAGTCTCTAGTGGCCTAGTTGGTAAGGGGTTGCTCTGCCAACCCAGACCATCTCTTGATCTAGATGCAGGTTCTGTATGTGCACAACAAAGTGTTTTCTTCTGTCCTCACAAGATTATCAGTAATTTGTTGTTATTCACGCAGTTGAGTGCATTTGCATAGTCAGTAAAATAGCTATGTTTCTGGTATTTTCTACTTTCATCTGCAATGATGACATTCCTCCCTTCTCTTCTGAACCCCTGTTGATGTACTGCTCTAAAAGGAGCAGTGGCCATGTGGGGAAGGCTGCAGTTAACTCTTCAAAGGGGAACTGTCCCCATCAGTTCCAAAGTACCACATCCACAGTACCAAACAATCAGTTATAAGTCAGATAAGCTTACCTCCATCCCCCCCTCACTGGGTCCAATGTTCAATGCAAATTGACTCACATACTTGACATTATCCACCAGTTGTGCAGTTTATTAAGTAAATAGATTGGGGAGTTGAGGTGGCAAATGATATCACACAGTCAGTGAAGGGAGTTTTAGTAAACAACAGTCCCAAGCTAAGTTAATAGCAAGACCCCATTCTTCAATTAGTTTAGACAGCTTCTCAATCAACAAGTTCAAGTCTAGGTTCAGCCCAGTAACACAAATGCAAGAAACTTCTGGTTTCCTCAGTTATCCAGCAAGCTTTGTCTCATAGCAGTCACAAGCCAGCTCTTCCCTCATTTGTGCAACAAGAAGAAACTTTAACTCTGGCTCTATTACAGTTTCCTTCTATACAGTTGAAACTGTGAGCATCTACATCTATAAACAACATGATTGTCTGCTTCAAAAATACCAGAAGCAGTTTATTGAAGCTCATCCTAAGCATAAGCCTAGGATGTCAATTTTATGCTTTTCATTTCACTTTTTTACAACTTGTAATTTTCCTAGATTTATACTTTGTACATTTCACATTCTGATTATTATAGGTTGGTTGCAGTTGTATTTTGAGTCATGCTTCATGAAAAAAAAAACAACGAAGGTCCTGTAAACTTTACTCTATTTCATTTATGATCAGCTCTGCATTGAGAAGGCAGCTCTTCCTTACGTCATAGTTTGAGTGCCTTTTCTAACCTGAAGGGTGCATCTTTTAGCACTATAGCCCGTTGAGACAGTGTTCATAAAGTTTTCACTGACTTAGTTTTTTAGAGGCAATTGCTGGCTCCTCCTTACTAGTCTGTTTTAGTATAAAAGCTCCTCTGAATCCTGTCCACCATGGTAATCTCCCTAATATTTGAAAGACCAGTGCATAGTTCCCAATATCACAGCAAGTGCAAGCCCCATGGTAAAAAATGGACAGGTGAATGGTACTTATCCATTCAGAGAACTAAATAGTGGACTTATTTTTAATTTGAGATGAACTCTGATTAAAAATGTTTTTGACATCTTGACTAAATCACTTCTTTTCTTGTCTAGTTTGCATTCATCACAGAGTTTTGTCTTAGATTGAGATGCTATTAGAGGATCAAAATGAAATTGGAATGAAACCTGAAATGTAGAGCAGAAAAGAAGTAGTTTATGAGAAACTATTTTTATCAGTTTCTCGCAAATTATTAACAAGTTGCCCCAGGAAGGCTATTGGTCTGATATAATTTCTGCTAACCAAATAGCAAATAAATATGATATGCCAATATGTGCCTTATATTGTGATCATCCAGTATGTGATTATTTCTCACAAGGAACTTTTTAAATTGGTGGATCTAAACTATTTCCTTAAGAAAACAATTTCTGTCAGAGATTTCCAGTGATTTTGTAATAAATCAATATTTTATGAGGAGTCTAGTATTTTTAGGAAGGATTTAAAGATATATATAACTTGGAGCCAGACACATGCCACCAGGCTGTTTGTGTCTTTTGCCTGCTCTGTGACGTCATGGTTGCACCCAGTAAGAATTGGAACATGGACTTGAAATTCTCATTATCTTAGTGCCCTGTGGTGGATATTTTTAGAATGGGGGAAGAGCTAGCGGGCTCACTGTGAGTCAGGCTCTCATTCAGAAACAGATACTGAAGATCTACTTTAAAGCTTTGACTTTTTCCCTCCCTCAATAAATTGCTTTTCTGTTCTGAAAATGCTGGTAGAAGCCATCAACTTCAGTGACTTAGAATACTTAGAATATTTGCTGCACTTAGAATACAGCACGGAGCCCTGGTGATACAGGTTTTGGATTGCTAACTGAAAAGCTGACAGTTTAAATTCACCTGCTGCTTTGCAGGAGAAAGATGAGCAGTTTCCTCCTGTTAAAGACTTACACAAGCCTTAGAAAGCTGATTCACCATGAGTTGAAATCACCTCAGCAGCAGTGGATTTATACACCACAGAGAAAATCTGTAAAAAGAACAAGAGCTGAATAAGGACAGCTGTACCTGACCTGTATTAATGTCACAAAGGCAAACAGTCCCCCTCAGCAACATCAGCAGTACAAAACCAATTCTCATAAGGCAGACCTGGCTGCTTTGCTTTCATACCTACTTCTGCAGATTCTAGCACCAATCATACTGCTTACTACTGGGTTCAAAATCTGTTACAAAAGTTACACAGAACTAAAAAAAAAAAGTTACACAGAACTCACAGATCCATATTCATGGTTATGGGCTCTGTTAGGGAAGTCAGTAGGTTACAATGCAAGTTGGCAGCAGGTTACAATTTTTCAGGACAGCTTCTCAAGTGTATTCACAGCCCCTTCAGTCTTCAGCCTTGTGGCTTTGGGCCAGAGTCCCATTGTCTCTCTTAGTCCTGCTGATTGCGGCATCCCCTTTCTCACCATTCTTCCAGCAAGTTTGGATGCAGGCCCCTGCCTCTGGCTCCAGGAAGCTGCAGTCAGCTCTATCCAGGGAGGTTGCTGGTTCACCTCTGCAGCTGCTGGTGCTCTTATGTAGGTCCCAGATGCCCTCAAAGGATGCATGCTACATTCTCTGCTTCTTCCTTCCTTCTCATCTTCTATAGCAAAATCTGTTCAATTTAAACTTAGCAGAATGATAAAAACTGGACAAACCTCTCATAGATAGCTTATACATCCTGTTTGCATGTCCTCCTCACCCAGCCATTTGGCAAAAGTCAAGGACAATGGTCTAGGAAAGCCATTTTGAACAGTAAACCCGTTACAACACAAAATCAGAGGCAATTGCAATGATCCGTTTAATTTGCAGTGCAGCTTTTCACACATGCAAACAGTTCTGAGGTGGAAGTCATACTGTTAGAGTTGCCCGAGGGTATTGTCAGAAAGGTATTACTCTAATTTCTGTGGAGAAAAGCCTCTTTTTTTTAAAAAAAAAGAAAAATCTCTCCTCTATATCCCAAAGCCAAATTGTTCTTATGATATATGATGGAATTACTGATTGGTTTTCCTCAATTGATAGCACTAGATAATTAATAGAATAAGAATTGGAATGAATAGTTTTACCCAGTGAGTTGCTTTCCTCATTATTAAAAAAAAAAAATCCTAAATACCTAGGAAAATATTTTAATTTTATCATAAATGAAAACTATAGCCTTAAGCCAGCACACAGATGGCAAGAAAACTTTTGTTGTGTCTGATCTATTTTGGAGACAATTAATTATGTAAGCTAGATCAACTTAATCCTTCAAATTCTGAGGCGGATGTGATTAGTCATCATTGGAATCTGCTGTTGTTTTTCTGGTTTTGTCTTTTTGAGACTTTAAAGAGGATAAACTACTGGTGAAACAGAAGCAGAGAGTTCAGGAGGTAACATACATAGCAAAGATTGGTTTTTAAATGAGGCATTACCACCTCAACGGGTTTGGGAAAAAGCAGAACAGTTCAGGAATTTTTAACAATCCCACGATCAACAATAAAAGACTGTTTTAAACCATGGAAGTCAGCTTCCTTGTCTTATGCCTTGTTTCTTTATTCTGAACACAAGGGCAATCTCAGGAGTCAGTTGAATACATTATTTTGATTATTCATAAATACAGAGATTTTTTTTTCAGTGTCAAGTCTTTCAGACAGAACAGATTAATGCATTCACGTCTCTGTCTTCTCAAACTTCTGCTTTTTAACTGAACTCATTGCTGTCTAGTCAGAACTGACTCAAAGCTGACCCTCCAGCAGATTTTCAGAAGTTGTAAATCACACAGGAGGAGATTGCCCATCTTTGTCCTAAGAAGCATCTAGTGGATTTGAACTGCCTGCCTTTGGGTTGGCAGTGCAACTCCTTATCCCCTATGCTGCCAAAACTTCCTTCTGCTATTAGGGGGATATCATTTCACTTTATTTTACATTTTAAAATCTGACTTGTGTATTTTAGACTTTCATGAATACGTTCAAACATGAAATTCTGGCTAATGGCTTTTAGTGATTTAATTATATAAGATAATCTAAAATATCTTCATGTGATTTGTTCCTCTAATTTATTTTAAAATTTATCATTGCGTAAATTGACATACATATTCTTCTGGATTTTATATATAAATAGCATAACTAGCCATCAATATTTATAATCTTAAAAGATTCTTAGCCCAACAGCTAATTCAGGTTAAACATATATGAATGTACTGTCTTGTTTATAACTATGGTGTACATTTCAAATAAGAATGTTAGAATGTTTTATTTTGTGGATTTTATTCAATATATAAATTAGTACTTTATTCTAGAAGGAGTCCCACAAGCTGTATTCCTTTCAGGCAGAGGTCAAGATATATACTTCCTCTCTCCAGCCTTTTTGCCAGTCTGACACCAACTGCTTTCCCCTTCTCTATTTGATTTGATAATTCCTTGCAAACTTCATAGAACTTACGGGCAGTATTTTTGGTTAAGAGCAGGAGCTCTGGTGGCCTAGTGGATAAGGAATTGCACTGCAAACTCAGAAGACCGGTGGTTCCATCTACTCCACTGCAGGAAAGATGGGCAGTCTTCTCCTGCACAATTTGCAGCCTCTAAAACTTCCTGAAGGATCAGCTGAGTCACTTCTGACGTGATGGCAATGAGAGAGTGAGTTTTATTAAGGAAGTAACGGGTTCAGAATCAGGAATTACCAAAGATATTGTTTTTCCATCAGAGGGGATCTCATGACCATAAAAAAAGAAGAACCTCTCATGGAATGTGTCTTTTGTAAAATACCCCCAACCCCACCACGCCACGTCGGCTCTTTTAAGCTAAGCACCTTGACAAAATGGCTCTCTTTAGGCTTTCATATATCTTTTGCGTATTGTCACCCCCACTGGAGTGCATTACACCTTATATGCATTAATAGCCAGTAGTCTAATCCCTTTGATGGTCCACAAGTACCATTTGCACAGCCTACCTTGTCATTTGGTGAAAATGAAAAGACCATGTCAAGGGCATATGAAGGCAATGCAGTGTACTATGTATTATAGAGCAGTCAGTTTTTGTTAGGTAATGTTAAGGCATTCCCAGCTCAACGTAGCCCTATTCACATCAGGACAGAACACTAACAAATTCTGTGCTTTGTATGCGTGTGAAAACTGAACTGTGAACAAATACATAGCTTTGAGTTACAGTATTGGTAAAGAGTATTGAATATACCATGGACTGCCACAAGAACAAACATATTTGTCTTGGAAGAAATACAGCTGGAGGGTGCTTTACAACTAAGGCAAGACTTAACTTCATAAACTTTGGACATGATATGAGAAGGGACCAGTCTGGAAAAGGAGTAAAGGAAGAAGTCAGTGGTTTTGAAGTGGCTGTAACAATGGGCTCTAACTTAGCAATGATTGTGAGAATGACCCAGTACTGAGCAATGCTTCATTCTGTTGTTCGTACATTTGCAGTGAGTCAGAACTAGTTGGCCAGCACTTAACAACAAAATATTGATAGATTGCAGAATGCTACAGATAGAAATGACACATCTATTGTCAGCCAACTTGATTGAGTGATTTAAATGTTGTCCTTTAGCATTAAGAAAGTCAACTTTTCCCAAAGAATTTGGTTTTTTGCCCTTGATTTCTTACTGTTAATCTTGAAAATGTTGGAAGTTTTCCCTCAGTAATTCAAGTATCTTTGAGGGCGCCAGACCACTTCTAAGGATTTATGACTTAGGTTGATGGGGGAAAACTAAGCCAGAAGGACCCACCTTCCACTTGTGATGTCTGCTGATCTCAGAGAAGAGGGTTGGAGTTTGAATTACATAATAAACAGCCCATCTTTTGCTTAGAAGCCTGGCATTTTTACACTCCCAGGGCTACTTAAATTAAATCTAAGGGAAAAAAATTTAAAAAAAAATTACATCTAAGACCCCAAGCTAAAAATCTCTAGACTGTGAAGCTCCATGGACTTCCTGGTAGGTGAATGACACTGGCGCGTGGAAGAAGGGGCTCACTTCCTTTTGGAAATGGAAGTGTAATGTGTGCAGGAACCCTCCAGATCTCACCTTGAACATTTCTTCATTTGTGTCCTTTCTGCTGTAATAAAATGGTGTTCATAAGTACAGTGGTTTCCATGAGTCCTGTGAGTCATTATAGCAGTTTATCAGACCCAACAAGGTATTAGGACCAGCAGGTGAGAACTGAAGGGATTCCTGAGAACCCCTGAGCTTATGGTAAGAACTTGCATTGTCAACCACATGGCACAGGGCTTGAATATATCAATTCCTCTGTAGGAGAAACAAGTCTCTTCTCTTGTGATGTAAGGCCTTTGAAAACCCCCTGGAAGATCAGATAAGTCTATACAACAATAACAACAACAGAGTTTATAGCTAATATTATAAGCGATGGGTTCAGAGAATCCTCAAATTAAAGCCAAGAGGTACAAACTTATGATAATTTCAGGCTTATGTCTCTCATTTACCTAAGCATTAGATAGACTCAGTAACTGAACTTCATCCTATAATATAATATGGAATAGAATTGCCCCATAAGATTTCTGAAATCTTTGTGGAAGCAGATCACCATATCTTTCTGTGGTCCTTAACCACTGTTGTCAGGTGCCATCAAATCAGAACTGACTCATTTTCAGAGGCAGTAAATTGCCTTGGAGGAGATTGCCCATCCTGCTCCCACAACTGCTGCTGTTGTTGTTGTTGTTGTTGTTAAGTGCCGTTGAGTCATAAATGACTTGTAGTGATCCTATGAACAAAAGACCTGAACACTTGTATAACTTTGATCGTTTCTCCAAGTTCATAGTTTCCAGAGGCAAGCTCTTTCAGAAATGAATGTCACTCCTGCATCCAAGCTTGTTTTAGTCAGGGAGCTCCACCAAACAGTGTCCACCATGGGTAACCATTATCACATTTGACACATCAGTGTCACAGTGTTTAGCATCACAGAAACCAAGTTACCTCTGTACAGCAAATGGGCAGCCCAGTGCTATACCACTTGGAAGAACGTTTGACCAAAAACAATTAAAACCAGGCCTGAGGGCTGCAGATTAAAATCACCCACCTTTGGCTTGGTAGCATAACTTCCTATCCATGAGGCCCACAGAGCTCTCTGTATTTTGGTGGTGGTGTTATTTAAATGCCATCGAGTTGTAGACAACTCATAGTGACCCTATGAACAAAAGACCTAAACACTTGTATAACTTTCACCATTTCTCCAAGTTCATACTGCACTGCTAGGACTCCTTATATTATTATAGATGGAATTTATTATATCTTTATACCAAACACTGTGTTAGGTGCTTTACCTAATGTGACTCATTTATGTTTACATATAACATTTTGTTGCTATGTACCATCAAGTGATAATAGATTTCATAGCAGGACCCTCCAGTGGGTTTTCAAAGGCAGTAACTCGCACAGAAGGAGATTGCCCCTCTTGCTCCCATGGAGCAGCTGGTGAATTCGAACCACATAACCCCGTGAGTTGGGAGCACAATTCCTTACCACTTAGCCACCAGAGTTTATTCTCCCCATGCATAGATAAGGAACTCATTGCTGTTGGGACCAACTAATAGCTGACTCACCACCAGGTTTTCAAAGGCTGTGAGTCACACAGGAGATACTTTCTCCTGAGGAACAGCTGGTGAGTTTGAATCACTTGCCTTTGTGTTCGTAGCACAACTCCTTACCTACTAGACCAGAATTCCCCTCACAAAAATAGAAAAGATCCCTCAGCTAGTCACAGGAACAGCTCCAACTTGATCTCAAGTCTCTCCAAAATCTGCTCAACTGTGAGGAGTGCCTAGAAATACTTGGGAGTGTCCGCTCTTTCCAGTGAAGGAGGTGAACATTCTTTACTCGAGAGGTAATATGTTTTTAAAACATCAGCACACTTACAAAGTGTTTTAAAACTGTAATAATTCTAAAAAGACCTGCAGCTGTTTTGCCTACTTTCTTTCCCTTCTCTCAGTTAAGTCTGTAATTAATTTTCCCTTCCTTGAAAGGTTAGACATTTGGTTTTATGGAACCATATTAAGTTTGGAACCAGGTGGAGTCAAAATACTCGCATTGTATTCACTTTTTCACCTGTTCAAACTGAAGCATGAGGTTCAGTTAATAAAGTCATTATTAGTTCAACTGCAGTTCCATCAAAGGTCATTCCTGGTCCTCTGTACTTTGGCTTCAAAGACATTAATTTTATAGAAAAGAATAACTTCTAAAGTTACCATCTAATGATTTGAAATTTTAGATTATTATTGTAAAAATATTGCATCTTTATTAATGTTTATGTTTATCAACATGTCAAAAAATAATTTCTAATATTTCAGCATTTACAGTATTATACATTGGTATTGTTAAAAGTGTAATAGCGGCGAGCTCTGGTAGCCTAGTGACAAGAAGCTGCACTGCAATTCCAGAGGTGTGTGGTTCAAATCCACCAGATGTTCCTGTACCATTCAAATCCAATTTGACGGTACACACATAAAAAAATAATAATTTTTTAAAAAAGTGTAATAGTATTTTTTTCCCCTGCAAATTATGGAATAGTGATGGTGGTTGTTAAGTGGAATGGTACTAAGTAAAAATAAATGTGAGGACCTTTTGAAGATTTTTCTCCGATTTTGGTCCAATATTGATATTTGTAACTCAAGAAGGTTTTGTTTTTAAAAATACAGCAATTTTCCACTTCAGTTCTCGCTTCTTCAATATAATTTAGCGCCTTGAGTTATCTGCTCATCGTACCGATTGAGTAAGTGTGGTGAAAGGATTCAATACTGACGTACACCTTTCCTGATTTTTTTTCCCTGCTTCATTTGTTTGAACAACTGCTGTTTATTTATGTACAGATTTCACATGGGCCCATTTAAATGTTCTGGAATGCCCATTATTATCCACAGTTTGTTATAGCAATCTGCTTTTGCACTGTCAGTAGAACTGCATCTCTCTTTTTCTACATGCTCTTTGAGTTTGAGATTTCTGTCAATACACTGTTGCTAACTGTGAATTATCTTTACTATCATTTTACTTGTATGTGATATTAATGATATTGCTCAGTAATTCCTGAGCATAGCATGTAAGATGTTCCCAACTCTTTGGTGTTTTCTCAAAGTGCATGAGAAGATTGAAGAAAGATAGTTGTCTATATTTGCCGGTAAGTGGGTAATGTTTCCAATCTCAAATTAAGACTTATATTTATTTTTTCAAGAATAGTAGCAAAATACTCATAAAATTTGACACTTTAACCATTTTAAAGTGTACAACTCAGTGATGAGACTCATCTTTTGTTTTGAGTGAAATTATCTAGCAGTCTCTTTTTTTTCCCCAAGCGAAAAATAGTGGCCCAGAATTGACCTGAGACTTATCAGGAATTGTCGTGAAGACAGATCTAAATTTACTAAGCTAGCCAATTCCTGTCCAGTTTGCTGATAATAACCATAGATTTTCATGCCACAAACCCAGTAACAATCACTAGGGACTACCAGGCTACCTCTTCTTGACTAAAATAACCCTAAATTTTAGTATAGTGTTTTGTTGTCACTCAGAAGTAGTTAGATACCAGGTTATAAAAAACAAAAACAAACTATACCACAAAATAACAACAAAATCCCCAAAACACCATTGTCATTCAGTTAGAATGAATCATGTCTTCCGTTGGCTGTGAACTGCATGGGAAAAAATTGCTCATCTTTCTCCCCCAGATTGACTGATTAGAACACTAGAGAAGCTTGGACTACTGACTACCCCCCACAGAGAGCGAGCTTCCTAGATACGAATAGGAAAATACAGAATGGAGATGTCAGGTAGGTGACAGGTTAGAGCTGAGAGTGAGTCAGAACATTCATCTAAGCTTTTTTTGAACATGAGACTTGGGGCATTGATGATGCAGTGGTAAATTCTCATTTTCCAGTGAGAGACTGAGTTAGCTTTCTAATCAGGACGCCTGAAGCATACCCACCAGCTGTCTGTCAGGGGAAGAGTACATGTTGCCATGATGTTGATCAGGTTTCAGCAGAACTTCCAAGCTGAAATGGACTAGGAAGAGAAGCCTGGGGATCTGCTTTCAAAATTGCCCAGTGAAAACCATGTGGATGACAGTAACTCAGCACGCAACTGATGAGGGAATGGCTCACAGTCAGGTAGCCCTTTATTTCCTTCTGCACCAGGTGCCTGGAGTCAAGACCTGAGAGCAGAGTCAGACAAACACTAAATACATACCAGTCATTTCTGTGACAGTCTGGTTACAGAATTCCTTCTGAAAATGGTCTGAGTTGTTTCATTAGAGGCAGAAACCTGTTTTCCTAGATGTATAATACAAAGAAATTTTGTTGTTGTTGTTATGTGCCGTCGAGTCGCCTGCGACTCATAGTGACCCTATGTACAACAGCCCTAAACTCCGCTCTGTCCTGTGCCAATCGCACTGTCTCTGACACTCCCATCCCAATTATCCCAGTCACTGAATCAGTCCACCTCATAGAGGGCCTTCCTCTCCTGCGCTGTCTCTCCACCCTCCCAGGCATGATGTCCCTCTCCAAGGACCTGTCTCTCCTCACAACATGTCCAAAGTATGTTAGACGGAGCCTCAGAATCCTTGCCTCCAAGAAGCCACCCGGTTTAACCCTTTCCAGGACAAATCTGTTTGTTTTCCTAGCAGTCCATGGTATTCTCAATACTCTTCTCCAGCACCACAGCTCAAAGGCATCAATTCTCCTTCTGTCCTCCTTGGTCATTGTCCAACTCTCTGATGCATAACAAGTGATTGCGAAGACCATGTGTCAGAAGCACCTTAGTCTCCAGAGAGACACCATTGCTCTTCAGTACTTTGGAGAGGTCCCTAACAGCAGACTTTCCCATGGCAATGCGCCTTTTAATTTCCTGGCTGCTGGTGCCAAGACTGTTGACTGTGTCAACAGTTTTAGATTTAAAATTTTATAATGAAGGTATTAGAGAAGAAATGAGAACATTTTCTCTTGGGTTTTTGTTTTGAATTGATATGTGGACTATATTTTGTTCTTTGAAAGGTAATATTTGTTTTATGACAGTTTCAGATCTCAAAACAATGTTGAGGAATGCTAGATTTGCAGAGGTTATTTTTCATGCAGATCCTCATTTTCATTTATACTATAGTTGTTAACAATTTTATGGAGCCCAAGATGATTTCATAATTGCCTTTGTTTCCACCCCCTCAACACTGTTTATGGTTTATTTAACAGTTCTGCTCCTGTGGCAGATGTTTGCATTGTTTATATGTAGCTCTTTCTGTGTTACATGACATTGTGCACTACTAGGATAAATATAATGTGCAAAATACATATTTTTTTTTAGATCTGTTAGACACTGCTATTGTTATATGTCACTGAGTCAGAATAACTGAAGGCAGCAGGTTTTCAGAGTCTGTAAGTGACATGGGAAGAAGTTGCCCATCTAGGTCTCATGGAACAGCTGGCGGGTTTGAACCACCTGCATTTAGGTTGGCAGCACAATTTCTTACCCACTAGGCCAACAGTAACATAATATTTCATTTCTCTTCCCCAACACTGTTCATGATTTATTTTTATTTTCTGGCAGTCTAGGATGTGATTACTTAGGAAAAGTTGGCATGTTAGGTGAAAAGAAGTTAGATAACCAGTAAACACTTTACTTTTGGTTTGAAAGGCAGCTGAACATTTTGCATGATTGACACTGGTGTCTCAGAGGTGGTGGAACTGTCTCATACTAACTAATTTAGAAGCAAGATACATATTATCCACTCCTAGGCTGTAGCTCTGTGGCTGTTAGGTTCCAGTTGAATTGACTATGAATCATAGTGACTCACCCTATTAACAATAGATGGAAACCTTGCCCTGTCTTGTGCCATCCTCACAGTCTCCATCATGTTCTAGCCCATTGCTTTGATTATTGTTTTCGTCCATCTCATTGAGGGTCTTCCTCTTTCTTACTGACTCTCCACTCTTCCAGATGTTGTTGGCTTCCAACAGCTGATCCTTCTTGGTAATATACCCAAAGTATGTGAGACAACATTTAGTATCCTTGCATGCAAGGACACCTGGGTTGCAGGTCCTCTAAGTCAGAAGTCAGATTTGTTTAACATTTGACAGTCCATGGTGTATTCTGTATACTTCGCTAGTGCTGCAATGCAAAGGTGTTAATCCTTTGGTCTTCCTTATCTTTTGTCCAGTTTGCACATACATATGAAGCCGTTGAAAACACCATGACAAGGACCTTAGTCTTTGCCCTTTAAAGGAGTCCTTGCCACAGATTTTCCCAGTGCAGTACATCTTTGATTTCTGCTGCTCCCATGAATGTTGATTATGGATCCAAAATAAATTTTTAACAACTCTAATCTCTTCTCCATTTATCATAATGGTTCAGTTAGAGGATTTTTGTTTTCTTGTTGTTGGGATGTATCCATGCTATAAAAGTTACAGTCTTTGATCTTCAGGTGCTTCATTCCCTGTAAGCAGGGTTGTATCATCAGCATAACATAGGTTGTTGATGAGTCTTCCTCCAACCCTGAGATAACAATAGTATCTCAGAGGTAGTGGAACTATTCTTCATATAGCATTAGAAGTTAATGCTAATCATGATTTTACTGTTTTATTTCCAGACTAGATGCATAACCCCCCTCCCAATTGAAACCTTTTTGCAGCCTAGATAGTGAAGTGATGCAAATGCAGACTCTAAAAACAGAGGCTCTTTTGAATCCCCCAGTGTTTGTTTGCACTCTTCATATGACCCCCTTCCTCAGGAATCAAGAGCACCTTTAAAACATCTGAAATTCCATTCTGTCCCAAGTTGCAACACTATGGAAGATATCTTGCTTAATGATGGTGGAAACTGGGTGTACCCACCCAAAGTCAGAGTCCTTATTGTATGTTCTTCCAAATCTGCCACAGATTGCCCAGTGTTTCAGGAGGCACAGGTTTTCTGTTTGATCAACTCATAGCACTGCCACCCACTTGTTTGTGAACCTTTATCCACAGTTCTTTCTTTTATCTGGATCAGTGCTTAAATCAGAGTACAGATTTTTCAGGGAGATACCAGCAACATTCTCTTCTTTCCTGCTCTGTGAGTCTCCATGCTGCTCCAGGGCCCAAATGACAGCTTGTTTATTGTTTTTTGTTTTGTGGGGTTTTTTTTTTAATTTATTTTAATGAACATTTATAGATATTTTGGATTTCCATTAATTGTTGCATTTTTTCTCCCTGCCCCAGCCCCCAGTTCACTCTTTGAAAAGTAAAAGAAAAATCCCTTCATTGGTATACAATCCCCCACACCTCCCTTCCCCAGCAGCTTGTTTTTGTTATGTGCTCTCAGGTCCACTATGACTCATAGTGACCCTATACACAGTAGCTCTGAACTCTGCTCTATCCGAAGCCAATCACACTGTCTCTGATACACCTACCTTCATTACCCTAGTTACTGTGTCATACTATCTTATCCAGAGTCTTCCTCTCCTGCATTATTCCTCCATCCTTCCAGGAATGATGTCCCTCTCCAAAGACTGGCCCCATCTGGCAACATGACCAAAGTATGTGACACAGAGCATCAAAATCCTTGCCTCCAAGGAGCAGCTTGGTTTCACCATCTCTAGGATAGACCTGTTTGTTACCTTGGCAATCCATGGTATGTTCACTTATCTTCTCCAGAACCACAACTCAAAGGCATTGATTCGAACCACAACTCAAAGGCATTGATTTTTCTGTCATCTTTGGTCATTGTCCAGCTTTCTGATGTATAGCAAGTAATTGCAAAGACCGTGGGCTGATTCATGTGCACCCTAGTCTTTAGCTCTCTGGAGAGGTCCCTGACAGCAGATTTTCCTAATGCAGTTTGACAGCATAGTAGGTGAATTCCAAGGCTATCCCCATCAAGTAACAGAACTACACAGAGTCCAGATTCTGCTTATCTTTTAAGCCACATAAATGATACCCAGTGGATTAAAAACATCAAGCAGTTTGATTTTATTTTGCATTGTTAGGAATGATGCCTTTAAAGTACATGTTATACAGAAACAAAATAACTTTCATCATCTTGCTGACACTCTCCAAGCTGTGATAATAGCCAGCTTCCAATTTTAATTGCAGTTACATTATAGTTTTTGCCAAAGACAAAACCTTCATTGTTTTAAGGAAAGGCTACTAAAATCTCGTCATCTCTCCTTTCAGTTTTTCTTCCTTGACATGAACAAGAGCAAGTGCATTTGCCAAGTCCATCATTAAGATTCTGATGGCAGGGGCTATGTCAGAACACTGCCGGTCACCCTACACCATCATCACAATTGCTGCTTTCCTAGAGCCCATTGTTGCATTGCTGCTCCTGGCCCAATATTTTTTTCTGGGCCATGTTATGATGCCCTTTCTCATGGTTATCTGGTGCTGTTATAACTAATAGATGACTTTACCAAATGCAGTCTTTTCTTTGACAGTTTAGGAGGCTAGCTGTCTTAACGGAGTGCTAGTTATAGGGGAAGGCTTTCTCCTTCTTTGGGCTCTTTATCTCCCTCGAACATTGTGGGTTTGGTGTTCCTTGGAGATCTATTTCCATGTGTCTTGGCATCAGTCCTCCCTTGAGTTTATGAGGTCCCTAGTGCAAGGACATTGGGTTCAAAAGACTTTCTGTGCTCTGAGCTTTCTTGCTGGTACTAGATGTGTCTTTCATCTGCTCACTCTGTAGTCCCTGTTAGGTCTAAAGAAAGGTTGACTCATAATAGGATCCAATCCATAACTGCCTTTAATCCTGTTTCATTAACATCATGGAGGTGAGGATTTACATTACATAAAATAATTACATGAAATTACCAAAAGAGGATAATTGCATAAGGCTGAGAATATCGGCCCAGCTATGTGGACACATGTTTTGGGGACACACCGTTCAGTCCATAAAACTCTTAAAACATGATGGCGTAAGGAAGTCTGCGATACTGTCTCTATTTGCTTTTATGAAGTATGAAAAATATTTGTGGAGTGTTTTAGAATATTCATGATGTGTTTTAGGAGTAATAGCATCACAGGAAGTAGTGCCTTTTGATTTTTTTTTCTTACAAAACTCTGTGCTTGTGGGTATCCCAGTATATGTATGTTAAGTCCTGGTCTTAATTGTTTTGGGTCAAACATTCTTCTAAATGGTAGAGCACTGGTCTTTCAATTGGCTCTACAGAGATAACTTGTGGTTGCTGTGATGCTAAACACTGTGACACGGATGTGTCAAATGTGATAAAGGTTACTCATGGTGGACAGTGTTTGGTGGAGCTTCCAGATTAAAACAAGCTTGGAAGCAGGTGTGGCATCTACTTCCGAAATAGCTTGCCTCCAGAAACTCTGTGAACTTTGAGAAACGATGAAAGTTGTAAGTTTTCAGGTCTTTCGTTCATAGGGTCGCTATGACTTGTCTTACCATCAAATCAACTGTGACTTGTAGCAAGCCATGACCAACAGCTCTGACCCTTGTCCTATCCTGTGCAGTCCTTGAGCTCATTGTTGCTGTGTCAGTCTATCTCATTGAGGGTTTTCCTCTCTTTCTCCAACCCTCCACCTTTCCCAGTATGAAGTCTTCCCTTTCACCATTCTTGCCCTTAAGGAGCACTCTGGCTGGTCTTCTCCACGACAGAATTTTTTGTTCTTTTGGCAGTCCATGGAATATTCCCATATTCTCCAAAACATAATTCAAAGACATTGATTACACTTCAGCCATTCTTATTACCCGCTACTACCATGGATGTGGAATGTGGATCCAAATAAAATTAAATTATTGACAACTTTTAGTAGATCTGTCATAATGAACACTAAATGCTCTAGATACTGCTTTTCTCTCTTTTTTGTTAACATGAACACCAAAACTGATTTTATCAATGAAAGAAGGCCTTTGTTCCCTTTACAGCCATGTGCCTGCTATGAAGGGGAGCCACATAGATAGGCAGACTTGCCTAAGATTCTTTTCCTTGAGGCTCCAGTTAGAATCTAGCCAAACATTTGGCAAAGTACTAGACTCTGCTTCCTCTCCCAATAAGTGAACTGGAAAATGCTTATCATCAACACTAAATTGGAATATAGACTAGTCTTCTCTTAAAAAATACAACAAAAAACCCCCAACCTCAAATTTGCTTCCATGGCTAACCCTTTAGGGGGTTTTTGGGGGCTGCAGATTGCATAGGAGGAACCTCTTAGGGGAAGACAAATGAGATGAGCAGAGGAAGTAAATTCCTCCCTCCCTCACTTCTTGCTAATAGCAGGCTATCATCCAGTCATTGCCCTAAAGTTGGTTCCAACTCATAGTTGACCCTCTGTTAGGTTCTGAGACTGTAAATCACAAGACTATACATATTTATTCTGAGGAACCATTGGTGGACTAGAACTGCCAGACACTTGTGGCCTTTGCGTTTGCAGCACAACTCACTGTAGATGAGAGAGCATCTTGTACTTCTTATTGGGATGATTTCATTCCAGAATAACTTTTTATTCACACTGGGGAAGTGAGAGTGAGGCCTTGGAAGGCCATAATGGTCATTACAGAACAGTTTCCACATTTCCTGAATGTTGGTTGGTCCAAAATGAGAAATTGGTAAAAATTAACTGAGCACTTGAAGATTATCTATTTCCTATACTTTATGTGTTCCTTATTTTTAATTCAACAGTAAAATAGGAAAAAATTAAATAGGGAAGGATTTATCTAGTAAAAAATCTGCATATTTTCATATTTTACATTTTAAATGTACTTTTAAGATTTATAAAACCATAATCTATTATATATCTTTTTTGCCATACTGCAGCTATATCATTTGTATTCAATAACCAGATTTATATATCCTTATTGGTGGTATTTGTAATTTCCTTCTCTGATTTCAGAAGGTGATAGGATATATTTGTTTTTAACATTTCCATTTGGTTAGTTTTCCATGTTTTAGAATTTTATTAAGCAAAACTTTTAAAAGTTACCTTTAGGACATAGCATTCTTATGAGTAGAGTCAAGAGTTCTCAGAAACATCCCCTCCCTATCATCTTAATGCTGTTGTTTAAATCTAAGGCAGTGGGCAGCCCAATTGTCACATGCTTTTTTTTATTTTCAGGGCTATGCCCCAGTGAAGATGAATTAATCAATACTTGACTGAGGTGGAAGCCATGCTAGTGTTTAATAGCTAAGTAAGTTTGCTTTCTAAGTCAGAGTGGAACGTATCTAATATCCATTTTTAAATATTTCTATTTTTTACTTAATAGCATTAAAGGATATTGAGGAGACAAATATGTCCTCACTGCTCTGTTTTGAAGGAAGTATAAGCAGGATGCTCCTGAGAGGCAAAACCAGTGAATCTTCATCTCATATATTGGGGACATTATCAGGAAAGACAAGCCCTTGGAAAAAGACAACATGCTGGGAAAGACGGTCAGTGAAAAAGACCCTCAACAAAATGAATTGACACAGTGACTGTGAACAGTGATCTTGAGCTTATCAGTGGTGAGGATGGCACAGGATAAAGCAGAATTCAGGTCAGTTGTTCATAGGGTAGTTATGAGTCAGAATGAACTCCACTGCACCTACCAACAGCAACAATAATTTGTGGAGTCCTGCCTCTCTTTTAAAATGCAGCATGTTTTGCTGGAAGCAACTGCTCTAATATTTACCAGCTGTTACCCCACCCCCTATTGGGAGTATATGCAAGTAGTAAAAAGAAATTAAACCATCACTCTATACATATGTAACACATAATATACTAATTTAGGCGATGGGAAACCATTATTAGATTAGTTTTGGGAATTTTATTCAAGCCTTGTAGTTATGCTGTCGCCCGTATATTTGTTGTTAGAAGCTCCGACCCAGTGACCCCATGTACCACCAAACAAACTCCTTTCTGATCCGCACTGTCCTCACAAGCTCTGCTTGAGCCCACTGCCAGACACATAGCCTGGGAGACTCGCCAGAGAGGTCTTTGCTTTCTTAACTCGAATGTCTGCCCTCTGCACGAGCATGTCTTTCTATCTCTTTTCTGGTGTTTTGCCCTCCATAACCCTTCACTGATCTATCCTGCCATCTACCCAGCATCACATAACCAAAGTTTAACTTTTTTATTATTATTTTTTTAACGTTTAACTTTTTTAAATTCTTTATTATTATTATTATTATTAATTTCAATGAACATCTCCAGAGATTTTGGAATTCCATTCATTCATTGTTGCACTTCCCCCCCCCCCCAAAGTTTAACTTTTTATAAGGGTCAGTGCAGATGTGGCCTCTTCCACATTAAATACTCTGATTTCCATTCCACCCTTTCTGCTCAGAGGTGGTGGTCATTGTTTCCTTTTCTAAGATGCTGGGCACTTTGTCCCCGTCCTTATTCCATAATCAGCTTTGTATTAGGTGTAGCTCTTGCTTTAGGTCCTCTGTCACACAGCTAGCACTGCGTTTCACACTTTAAAAAAAAATAAATCTCCCATTAAGTCTTATGAAAGGATGAATGAATGGATGTTAAGAATCATGCAAAAATACTTTAAAAAAACATAATATTATCAGAGGACATAAAGCCAATGTATAAGTAATACTCTCAGCAGCTATCTTTGGATATAAATAAGAACAAGAAATGTTGATTATCCTAAATAAAGCATAAAGAGCAAAATACTTAAAAATCTGATGTCTCCAGACAGACTTTGCCAAATCTGAAAGACTGGATATACCTAGTCATTACTAGTTGTATTCCGTTTGGTTTAGTGGTTTGTTTGTTGTGGGGTTTTTTTCCCCTCCCAAGGGTGAGGGGAATCCTTTGGGCTGAATTAATAAGGGAGAGTTTACTGGGTCCTTTACTGGGTTCTTAAGAAATAAACTTCTAGAAGAAGAATTTGCTTATTACCATTGCAAATTGTTTTCAAACTAGCATCGATCAGATTGTTACTCAGATTCCAGTTTAGTCAAGGCCATAAAAACATTGTCACTGTTGTACTATTTTTGTTTTCTCCCAGGTGATTTGTAAAGTGTATTGTCATTTAATTTAGGGCCAGGTGTCTTAGGAAAAGGAACCTATTCATTTGTGTGATCTAGTGGATCATTCTGTTTCATTTGATGAAACTGTAGCATGTTTTTTTTTATTTTAGAAACCAACCAACTCCCAAGCTTTTGTATGTTTCAGTAACTGGGACAACTTCCAAGTCAGTTTTTCGAATCCTTTAATTTCTCCTACCAGACTCGTTAACTTGTTCCGTTCACCTTAGGGAAATCATAGTTCCAGGCTTAGGCTTTTTGTAAAAACCATCCTCCTAAGCAAATAGATGTTTAGTTTCATTGAGAGCGTTCAAGCTCAAGGTTTTCAGTGGTTTATTCTGAAACCTATTTGTTGTGACGTTGACCAGCAAAGGATGGATGAAGCAATCGGCAACCATAATCATGATATGCAAATTAGCTGCTTTAAAATATTTGGAATTCCATAAATGTGTCAATTTTTATATTCCTCATCTCAGATTTTGTACAGTCATAATAAAGCTAGAAAGAATCTCACTCATCTAATTTTTTCCTTATAGATTTTTTTTGAGATGGTGATGACAGCTGTGGCTTCTTTCCTCAGGAAAAAGTACACTCATTTTCAGGAAGATCTTGAACTTCTACAACATATTTGAGGATGTTAGATGAAGAAACTCCATGTTCTAGTCCAAAGCTTGCTCTTAAAAGACTATAAAAACTGATATAACGAAAGTCACATAGAATATGTGTGACTCTTAGTCTGCTGTTCTTTTTTCCACCATAATATCCCTTCCCTTAAGCTAAACTCTGAATTTATAGAACCCAGAGGAAGAAGGAAGGACTTTAGCTTTAAAAGTCAGCATTGAGTTGTCCAAAACAGTTAGATCATTGATTTAGAAAAGTGAATTGAACTAAACAGTTCTTTTTCCTTTAAGGTAAAAAGAAAGGTTAGATTTGTTAAGAAAGGCAAGAACATGATGGAAAAGGGAGTGTGTCAGTGAGGGGAGGTTGTATTTATGGTTTCCTTGTCTGTGCATTTCTTAGGCTGGAGTCTGAGCCAATGAAATGTCGTCATGGAAAGGTCCAAAGATAATGGGTGGTTTATATTCCCGTCCACTGTTCTCTGTTGTCACTCTAGGGCCTCTGGCTTGGTAGCATCACTTTCTGTCCACGAGGCACCAAATGATAGGAGTTCTCACATCTCTTTCTGATGCCTCTCAATGGAACCCCATCACCATGTTCTCTTATAGCCATGACAGAAAGTCAGATTTTGGCCAACAATGTTCTTTTCTTGAATAGTTCTTGCACCAGCAGTCTCTGTTGCTGCTCAGTCCTGCAGGTACATGTTTATCTTCCATCCATCACTTCTCCATCTGAAGATCAGGTCGTAATAATGAAGCTCTGGTCATGAACAAAAATCGAGAGCCATTTTCAAACAGAAGGAAGGAAGGGAGGAGAAGAGGGAGGACAGAAAGAAAGGAGAATAGAGAAGGTGGATAGAGAGGAAGACAGAAAGAGAGGAAGATGTTGTTGTTGTTATGTGCCGTCGAGTCGCCTGCGACTCATAGCGACCCTATGTACGACAGCCCTAAACTCCGCTCTGTCCTGTGCCAATCGCACTGTCTCTGACACTCCCATCCCAATTACCCCAGTCACTGAATCAATCCACCTCATAGAGGGCCTTCCTCTCCTGCGCCGTCCCTCCACCCTCCCAAGCATGATGTCCCTCTCTAAGGACCGGTCTCTCCTCACTACATGTCCAAAGTATGTTAGACGGAGCCTCAGAATCCTTGCCTCCAAGGAGCCACCCGGTTTAACCCTTTCCAGGACAAATCTGTTTGTTTTCCTAGCAGTCCATGGTATTCTCAATACTCTTCTCCAGCACCACAGCTCAAAGGCATCAATTCTCCTTCTATCCTCCTTGGTCATTGTCCAACTCTCTGATGCATAACAGGTGATTGCGAAGACCATGGCCTGTATCAGACGCACCTTAGTCTCCAAAGAGATACCATTGCTCTTCAGTACTTTGGAGAGGTCCCTAACAGCACACTTTCCCATGGCAGTGCGCCTTTTAATTTCCTGGCTGCTGGTGCCAAGACTGTTGGCTATGGAACCAAGCAAACTAAAGCTGTGTACAATCTCAATCTCTTCACTATCCATCCTGATGTTGCCAGTTGGTCCAGAGGAGGATACAAAAGGAGGATAGAAAGAAAAAAGGATAGAAAGGACAGAATAAAGAATAAAGAAGGCAGTGGATAGCAAGGAAGGATAAAGAGAAAGGATGATAGAAAGGCTCAGAGAGTAAGGGGAGGGATAGAGAGGAAGGGGGCATAGAGAGCGAACTAAGCAGTTCTTTTTTTTTTATTATTAATTTTAATAGACATTTACAGAGGTTTTGGATTTCCATTCATTCATTGCCGCACTTTTCTCCCTGCCCACCCCTCCCCACCAGTTCGCTCCCCTCTCCGAAAAGAAAAAGAAAAAAAAATTCCTTCATTAGTATACAATTCCCCCATCTCTTCCCCCCACCCCCCAAAACTAAGCAGTTCTTAATCCTCTTTATTCTTCAGGGCTAGCTCCTGTGTCTACTCTCGCCTAATTATTTTATTTATTTGTTTTATTTCACCATTATATCTCTACAAATGGATTATAAACTGAGATTGTTGTTGTTAAGTGCTAATCAGTCATCTGTGACATTGTTCTTGCAGTTGTCTACCTTCGAATCATCACCCACTGGTAACCGAGCCTCCAGCGAGTTTTCAGAGGCAGTAAATCACACCAGAAAAAAATTGCTCATCTTTCTCCTGGTGAGCAGCTAATGGATTCAAACCCCCTGCCATTAATCAGGTTGGCAGTGCAACTCTTTACCACTTAAACCACCAGAGGTTTCTGTTAAAACTCATGTTGTTCGGTGCCATTGAGTCGACTACGCCTCATAGTGACCCTGTGAACAACAGCTCTGAAACCTGTACCTTCCTCACCATCTCCGACACATTTGGGCTTGTTGAGACAGTCACTGTGTCAGTTCATCTCATGGGAAGTCTTCCTCTCGTATGCTGATCCCTCCACCTTTCCAAGCATTATGTCCTTCTCCTAACAGCATGCCCCAAAGTGTGTGTGACGAAATTTCACCCTCTTTGCTTCTAAGGAGCACTTTGGTTTCACTTTATCCAAGACAGACTTCTGGGGTTTTGGCAGTCCATGAAGTATACCATACTCTTCTCTAACACCACAACTCTAAGGCATCAGTTCATCTTCTGTCATCCTAAGTCATTGCCTAGCTCTCTGATACATAGCAAGCAGTTGCGAAAACCATATTATTAAATTATCATAAATGAAAATCCTTCAGACTTATTCTACTTTAGTAATTCTGGGTTTCATTCCCTGTGCTATTCATTATCTAAGATAAAAGATAATCTGAACTTAAAATTTTGCAGAAATAGATGTTGTTGTTGTTGTTATGTGCCGTCGAGTCGTTTCCGACTCATGGCGACCCTATGCACAACAGCACTAAACCCTGCTCTATCCTGCGCCAACCGCACTGCCTCTGACACACCCATCCCGATTACCCCAGTCACTGTATCGATCCATCTCATAGAGGGTCTTCCCCTCCTGCGCCGTCCCTCCACCCTCCCAAGCATGATGTCCCTCTCCAAGGACCCGTCCCTCCTGGCAACATGTCCAAAGTATGTCAGACGAAGCCCCAGAATCCTTGCCTCCAAGGAGTAGCTTGGTTTAATCCTCTCCAAGATGAATCTGTTTGTTTTCCTGGCAGTCCATGGTACATTCAGTACTCTTCTCCAGCACCACAGCTCAAAGGCATCAATTCTCCTTCTATCCTCCTTGGTCATTGTCCAACTCTCTGATGCATAACAGGTGATTGCGAAGACCATGGCCTGTAGCAGGCACACCTTAGTCTCCAGAGAGACACTGTTGCTCCTGAGTACCTTTGAGAGGTCCCTAACAGTAGACTTTCCCATCGCGATACGCTTTTTGATTTCTTGACTGCTGGTGCCAAGAGTGTTGACTGTGGAGCTGAGCAAACTGAAGCTGTGAACACTCTCAATCTTTTCGTCATCCATCCTGACGCTGCCAATTGGTCCAGTGGCAAGAATCTTTGTCTTCTTGACGTTGAGCCTCAGTCCATACTGAAGGCTGCAGTCCTTGACCCTTCGCAGCAAGTGCATGAGGTCCTCCTCAGTTTCAGCAAGCAGGGTTGTGTCATCTGCATAATGCAGATTGTTAATAGATCTTCCACCAATCCTGATGCCACAATTCTCCTCATAGAGCCCAGCTTCTCGGATAATCTGCTCTGCATACATGTTGAAAAGGTATGGAGACAGGATGCATCCCTGGCGTACACCCTTCCCAATTTTGAACCAAGCAGTGTTACCCTGCTCTGTTCTGACTACTGCCTCTTGATCCAAGTACAGGTTTTGCATTAGCACAATCAAATGTTCTGGGATTCCCATTCTTCTCAGAGTCAGCCACAGTTTGTTATGATCCACACAGTCAAATGCCTTTGCATAATCAATGAAACACAGATAGACATTCTTCTGGTATTCTCTGCTTTCAGCCAAGATCCATCTAACATCAGCAACAATATCCCTAGTACCACGACCCCTTCTAAACCCAGCCTGGACTTCCGGCAGTTCTCTGCTGATGTGCTGTTCTAATCGTTTTTGGATGATCTTCAGTAGAATCTTGCTTGCATGTGAAATCAATGACACTGTTCTGTAGTTTCCACACTCAGTTGGGTCACCTTTCTTTGGAATGGGAACAAATATAGATCTCTTCCAGTCAGTTGACCAAGTGGTTGTTCTCCAGATTTCTTGGCACAACTTGGTGAGCACATCCCGGGCAACATCTGTTATCTGAAATACTTCAATTGGTATACCATCTATTCCTGGGGCCTTATTTTTTGCTACTTCCTTCAAAGCAGCTTGAACTTCTTCCTTCATCACCATAGGCTCTTGCTCATATGTTATTTCTTTAAATTCCTCTGTATCTGCCAATTCCTTTCTATATAATGACTCCGTCTATTCCTTCCATCTTCTTTTAATACTTCCTGGATCATTTAATATTCTGCCCAAAGCATCCTTGATTACAGCAACTCTAGGTTTGAATCTGTTCTTCAGTTCCTTGAGCTTAAGAAATGCTGAGCGAGTTCGGCCCTTTTGATTTTCTGACTCTAGCTCCTCGCACATTTCATTGTAGTATTTTGCTTTGTCATTCCGAGCAGCCTTTTGGAATCTTCTGTTCAGCTCTTTAGTATCTTGAATTCTTCCTTGTGCTTTGGCTTCTCTACGCTCCAGTGCAATCTTCAGAGTTTCTTCTGACATCCATTTTGGTCTTTTCTTCCTCTTCTGTCTTTGTAATGACCGTTTACACTCTTCCTGAATGATATCTTTGACATCCTCCCACAACTCATCTGGTCTTTGCTCATTAGTGTTCAAGGCCTCAAACCTGTTCCTGAGATGATTCTGAAATTCAGGTGGTATGAAATCAAATAGATACCTATTAAATAATTTGATTTGTTGTGTGTGTCACAGAATGTTGCAAACTGATAACAAAACCCTTGTCAGCACCCACATCTGTTTCTCCTCCTTAAAAATTTCTGTACTTTAGTACCTTATCAAATGGTTGGATGCTAAATCACAGCATTGTCATTTTATGCTGTCTGTGGAGTGAACTTATCCTGGCACTGTTGCTGTTTCCATCATTGGAGATACGGCTTTGTAGTATTCATGGGGGAAAGATGGGCAGTCTTCTCTCGTGGGAATTACTGTCTCTGAAAACCTGCTACTGCTAGAGTGTCAGTTATGAATCATTTCTGACTTCAGTGTCATACAACCACAACACAAAAGTATTAGGCTTCAGAGATTCATGGAACTGTACAGCTATGGAGAATTTCTAAGTGGTATCACAAATAGCAGAGATTGTTAAAGTACCTTAAAAATCAAAGGAGACAGTAGTCGTTCAAAGGAACAAAATAAAGATCTACAAAACGCAAAGAAAAATACAAAGTCGTCATTGTTGTGTTCCACTGAGTCAGAACTGACCCAGAGTTGACTCCAGCAGGTTTTCAGAGGCAGTAAATCACACAGGTGGAGATTGTGCATGTTTCTTTTGCAGAGGTGGATTTGAACCACATGCCTTTGGGTTGGCAGTACAACTTCTTCCCACTGAGCTACCAGAGTTTTCTAAATTACAAAGTTGTTGTGTGTCGGTGAGTTGGGCCTAACCCGTAACTGAACCTCCAGAGTTTTCAGAGGCAGTAAATTGCATGGGAGGATACTGTCTATCTTTCTTCCATGGAGCAGCTGATGAATTCACATGTCTGCCTTTTGGTTGTTAGTGCAGTTCCTTAGCCACAAGGTCACTAGAGCTTCCCTTTTATTGATATACCTATATTGTTACCTTTTTTTGGTTGGAGAATCTCATATCTAGAAGAGTAACTCATGGTGTGCATAGTGATAACTGAAACTCAGAAAGAGCCCTTAAATTAACGGTGTGTCTTTTCTTACACAAGAGAGAGTTCAAAAATGGTATCTTACAGTCTTACTTCCTCCCCCAGTAATAATTTTTATTTGTCATTATTAAAAGTCTGAATTTTGAACATTCTTGAACTGGTGATTCATAGCCATCAGCTCGTTCAACGTTGGCACCTGTCTCATCTCCAGTAGCTTTTCCAGAGCGACCACCTTCACCATGAAGCTCCAAGAGTTTCCCCAATTCAAACTTGGGCTTCTTCAACATTTTCACTTTTTTTTTTTTTTAACATTTTTACTTTTCTAACAAATACATCATGGAGAGGATAAACTGATTGGCAAGCCTTTTCTGTGTCTTTCCCAAAGCTGTCTGAAATTGACCATCTCTTTCAAGTCATTTATCTGAACCTCTTTGGTTATGATTTCCATCATTTTCTTCCAGATTTGGCAGACCTCTTTCTGCTGAGCATAAGAGGTCTTCAAATCTGATTGTTGTGGGGTGTTTTTGGGGTTTTTTTGTAAAACCAACACAAAACAGATGAAGTAGATAGACCATGTTGACATCAACATGAGCTTCAATCATGGTATGCCATTTATTTATTAACCATGGAGCACGTTTTGTCACGAGTAAGATCCATGCCATGAAAGTTTGTGAGGCAGTTTTTGCCTTGAACATCCCCAGAAATTAGCTTGTATTTTCTAAATGAAACATCGTAATTTTGAGTATCAGCAAGGCTCACTTCAAAAACACGATCCTTGAGTCTATCAGGTGCAATTTTGATTCCTTGAGTCTTTGTGACGAGTGTCTTCCCAGTATTTCTTATATTGATAGTGCCTTTACATCACATTAATCTTTCTTAGAAAATGGATCAACCACTTTCTTCTTGGCTCCTTTTTTGCCACCGAGTCTTATGATTACCTTCTACATTAAAGTAGGATGGCAGTCTTAATATCATATTTTTAACTAAATATGAAAATGAATATGTATATTGGTGTTAATGGCTACTAAATTCTGCAGTGAAATGCTTAGTTTCCTGAAAACCTTTTCCTGAAATTATGCTCAATGTGGCTGCTTTCCTTTGTGATATTTAATATTTATTGTTGCATCTTTATCCTGAAACAAAACGTCTTTTTCTTTTTCAAATTCTGCTCTTTACAGTCATAATTGGTAACATTTCATATAAGTCATGTAGTACTTACTTTGTGTAAAGAGGTTTAATTTTTTTTTTCTTATAAAAAGGTTTAAACACTGTCAAAACTCAAAGGGATTGTTGCTTGCTTGTGGTGTATATTCCTGCAATTATATTTTCTTTAAAGGTATGATTAAGAAAACAAAAGAACCTATGTAATACAAAGCTATACAGTATTGGACAAAACCTAGCCCATTTTTCTTATCATAGACTTGAAAAATTATATACTTGGCTTTGTTTTTTTTTAAATAAAATTGTTTAGCCCTGTATATATGTGTGTAATTTCCAATTTCTTTTTTAACACTTTCATTTAAAAATAGCTTTAAACTCAGGAGAAGTTGCAAAATAGTAAAGAAATGTCCTTAATGCCTTCTTACACATTCTGTAGCTTCCCTCATTGGCAACAGTGTCTCTTTATTTTCAGAGTTATAAATTATCATATAAAGACACTTGTGGTACAAGTGCTTTATCTCCTTAGGTACATTGTTTCTCCATTCTCCCAGTTTCCAGATAAGATCATTCAGAAGCATGTGCCTCACCTAACTCTCTGACATATTTCTCCCTAGCATCTTGAAAGAGATACAAGCTTTATTTTCTTTCTTTTTTTTCTTTTATATTTCTTACATTAAAAGAAACACAATTTTGTTGAATATTCACATTTATGTTTCATGTGTATTTTGGTGATGTCTGAAAACTTGAAAAGCTTTCACTTTTTAAAAAAACATTCTTTTTCTCCCCCTTCTAGCCTGAAAATGAAATTTCTTCAGATTGCAATCATGTAAGTATGGATTTTATGTACTTCACCATATGTGCATTATATATGTGATGACAGATTTTTGGGATGTTTTTCTTGTTGCTCTAGGAAACTTTATGTTTTCATAGGATAAACTTTGGTAAAGCACCATGGTAAAATCTTCAGATACCTCTCTGTTGTAGGAACCAGCAGGTTTTGCTAGATTATATTTATGTCCTTGAGCTTAAATTTCTCTTCAGTCACAGCTACCATATCTGCTTAGTAAGTTTACAGCTTTTTTTAGACACACATGGATACTTTATTTTGAAGAAATTCTTTTCTTTCATCATCAGTCATCTCTTAATATGCCAAGCATATAATGGTGGGAACCAGAAACAAACGAAGACAGACCTTGAAGATAGAGATAGGTATTAGAGTTAGCAGATAAGAATTCCAGTAATAGAGCAGATAAGAACTCCAGAAATAGTATGATTGATAAAAAGCATTTAATTGGATATATACATATATTATGTAAAGTCTTACATTAAAAGGATACTCTCTGGATATCAGGTCTGTTCTGGAAGTAAGTAATCAGTGCTTTATAGAAGTCTTTACAGGGTTAGGGGATTTTCATTGGTAGGTTGATATCAAGACAAACTTAATGGTGGAGAAATAATACTTGATCTGAATCTTCAAAGATGAGTTGACAGGAGTCAACTCTGCCTTCCAGGTGATGGGAAAGGGAAGAATAAAGAGGCAAATTGATTATTAAGGTTGACTGGAAGATCTAGGTAGGTCAGAGATGAAGGTACTAACTAAAATAGCAAGAGCACTAGAAGAAAACATGGACAAAAAGAAGTTGTTTTTTAAAACATGTTATCGCTTTTAAAAGATGTAAAGAAAAGCATTTGTAAATCTGACTGCATTAAAATTGTCTCCAAAAGCAGTCAAATGAAGAAAAAACACAGTTGAAAAATGGGTATATTCTTTAATAGAATCTGCGATTAAACGTACAAGACTGTTCTCAAGGAAAGAAAAAGAAATAATGTATTTTTCCTCATAATTAAAGGTGAGGAAATGAATAAAGTGTTTTCCTGTATCCAGCTCGCAAATACAAAAAAAAAAAATTTGATAAACACATGGCTAGCAAAGGAATCACTCTGTCGCCCAGAAGTCTAGAAACTGACACAAATCCAGTTCATCACCTGTTTATCCTTAAAGTTTAGTTGGAACATCCAAAATAAACACCACTCCACTGCTGTAGAGTTAATTCTAACAAAGAATTTGTAAGAAGATACACAAATAGGGAATAAACACATGAACAGTTGTCAATAGTTTGTCACTGTTGTTGTGTACTGTCGGATCAGAACCATCTTGTAGGTGACCTTCCAGTGGATTTTCAGAGCAGTCAACTGCATGGGAGGAGCCTGCCCGTCCTTCTCTCGTAGAGCAGGGGATGGATTCTAACCTCATGCTTTTGAGTTGGCAGCACAACTTCTTACCACCAAGCCGCCAGAGCTCCCTAGTTCATCGTTGACTTCGTTGTTGTTGTTGTGAGCCTTTGACTCAGAACCTACCCATAGCTGACCCTCCAGCAGGTTTTCAGAAACAGTTAATCACACAGATGGCAGCACAGTTTCTTACCACTGGGCTACTAGAGCTCCCTAATTTGTCATTAGGGAAATGAAAATCGAAACCACACTGAGATAGCACTGCACGTGTGGTGGTGATGGTGTTCTGTACCACTGAGTCAGAACTGACCCAAAGGTGGGTTTTCAGAGGCAGTAATAAATCATATGGTAGGAGATTGCTTATCTTTCTACAACAGAGTGGCTGGTGGATTCAAACCATGTACATTTGCGTTGGCTGCATAGTTCCTTACCACTAAGTCACCAGAGCTCCCTTGTACGTGCACTAGGATTGCTATAATCAAAACAACCAAAAGTAGCAAGTATTGGTGAGGATATGGAGAAAATAGAATTCTCATACATTGCTGGCGGAAATGTAAAATGGTGTAGCTGCTGTAGAAAACAGCAGACACGACCCAGCAGTTCCTCTCCTTAATATACACCCAGGAGAATTGAAAACGTACGCTCACACACAACAGAAAGCATAGACATGAATATTTATACGGCGTTATTCATAATAGCTAAACAGCAGAAAAATCCCAAATGTCCATCAGCTGATGGATAGATAAATAGTGACACAGCCATACAATTATTTAGCAATAAAAGATATTGAAGGATTGATACATGTTACAACATATTGGAGCCTTGAAAACCAGACACAGAAGACCATGTATTGTATAATCCCATTTATATGACAAATCCAGAATTGGCAAATCCATGAAGACAGAAAGAGGATTAATGGTTGCTAGGGACGAAGTGGGGTGAGGGAGGAATGAGAATGACTGCAGATGAGTATGGGTTTTCTGTTTATATAAGAAAATGTTCTCAAATTAGAAATAGGTGATATCACACAACTTTGTGAATATATGGAAAAACTATTGAGTCATACATTTTAAAATGATGAATTTTATGGTATGTTCCTTAAATATCAATAAAAATGAAATAGAAGGTAAGAGAGATAGAATGCTTAGCGTTTGACAGTATTATCATAATTGAGAGGAATCTTTGTTTGTGAGCGGAATCCTGTTATAAAGAAATTTATGCCCATCGTAATAACATGTCAATTCCCAAATTAAAATTTAAAGACTGTCAAATGATATAAATAGCTGAGAAAGAGGAGATCAGTTTCTTACCTACTCACAGCTTGTTTTGTATTGATAATATTTCTGACATTTTTTTACTTCTGTATATCTTGAGCTACCAGGTAGCTTTACTTCCCCCACCTTTTCTTTCTTTTTTTTTACATTTTATTGTTTTTTTGTGTGTACCATCAAATCGGATCTGACTGGTACAGGAGGAAATTGCTCCTCCCTCTCCAGCAGAGCATCTGGTGGATTTGAAATGCATACCTCTGGCATTGCAGTGCAGCTTCTTGCCACTAGGCCACCAGTGCTCCCTTTCCCCCACCCTTTCTTAAAAGAAATGGTGATATATCAGAAATAAATCACTTAGAAAAGAAGAGAGAGGGAGTAATACTTTGGTCAGTCTTTGGCTTTCATTTATACACGCACAAGTAGAATCATCTGAATTTTAAAAATAGTAATAAAAGAATTTTGTTTTAATTTCAAAATTTAGTGGTCATGTATTAATGGTGTAATTAATTGGTAATAGTTATTTCATAGATAAAAGTGTATTTGTCTAAATTCTAACCATATCTTTTGAATTATTGGATTCATCTCTATTTCTGAAGATGTAAGAAAACTGAGATTTCTTTTAATCAGAACTAAGTTTCTCCTACACTGTTTCCCAATTTTGCCTGCATAGCTTCTTTGTTTTATCTATGAATATATGGCATCTTTATTTTAGTATCTTTAACTTAGTGTATATGTGTTTTATCAGATTCTGTGCGATGGAATCATATTTATAGCAACTGTTGATGATAAATTTAATATCATTCTAACTGGAGATTTTTCCTTTCTTTTGTACTTAGTTGTTATGGAACTATAAATTGAACCTAACTACAGATCCCAAATTTGAATCTGTGGCAAGAGAAGTTTGTAAATCTACCATATCAGAGGTAGGTAGTAAAGGAATTTGGAGAGCTTTTAATGGCTTACAAGAGAAAATGAAATAAAATCTGTGGATGAGACTACTCATAAAAGAATCAGTGACTTTAATCTTTAAAAAATTTTAATCATAAAAGGACTCAGTGACTTGACTTTTCATGGAATTCATGTCTAATATTGGTTGAAAGATAGGAGGGAAGATGTAATTAAGTGGTCACTTTGAGTAGGATGCTGTTGACATTGGCATATTAAAAATCAGACTCTTTTAGAGCCCAGAAAAAACTTACATATTTCTGTATGTATTATAACACTTATGTTATTCCTTGCTTACCTTGCTTGCACGTGTTTGTGGTATATCTAAGTGGTGTTCCCCCTGGAGTCCTAGGAATCGGCTTCATTTTTTGTCTATGCAGCTAAGTTAGTTGAGTCATAGAAGCGTATTCTTCAAATAATAAGCGCATTATAAAAGAGTATGTATATTCTTACAAAATAGATATAGAAATATAGTAATAATAAAAATTATCAAAAGTTAATGGAAATTTAAAAAATGATCTTAATTGAATGTCAACAAACAGTGAAAATCTTAATATTTGCTAGTTTGTTCTTTTTTCAAACAACTAACAGGAATTCCAGGAAGCCAGAGATTTCTGCATACTAGGGAATCACAGAGAAACATTACTATTGTTCTACTCCAGAATCAAGAGTATGTGCCATTGAATCAAAACCAACTCATAGCCAACCTTCTATGGCATTTTCAGAGTCATTAAATAGCATGGGAAGAGAATGCTCATCTTTTCCTGTAGAACATCTGATGTATTTGAACCATAGACCTTATAAATGGTAGCCTATCTACAAACTCTTTGGCTTCAGTTTGAACTTGCATGGCTAGTTGATGATTTGTTCCACAATCAGCACCTGGCCTAGGAATGTCTGTGTTTCATTGACTATGCAAAGGCATTGGACTGTGTGAATCACAACAAATTGTGGCTCATCTTGAGAAGAATGAGAATCCTAGGACACCTGATTGTGCTCTTGTGAAACCTGTATACTTGGACCAAGAGGCAGTTCTTAGAACAGAGCAAGGAAACACTGCATGGTTCAAAATCAGAAAGGAAGTGTGTCAGGGATGTGTCCTGTCTCTAGATCTTTTCAGTGTTCTGCAGAACATATTGTTAAAGAGGCTGGACTTTATGAGGAGGAATGTGGCATCAGGATTGGAAGAAGACTCCAAAGTGACCATAACTGACATCCAAGCAGATATATGCACACCCATGTTTATTGTGGTTTTGTTCACAGTAGCAATGAGTTGGAAACAACCTAAGTGCCCATCAACAAACGAATGGATAGAGAAGCTGTGATATATTCACACAATGGAATACTATGCTGCACTGAAAAACAAGGAACTCTTGCAATATTATCCAAAATGGGTGACCCTGGAGGACATTATGCTGAGTGAAATGTCTCAGTCACAAAAGAACAAATACTGCATAGTGCCACTGTTATAAAATAGGACTGACTGACATTGGGGTTAGGGGGAGACTGAGAAAGATGGGATAAATAATGTATGCTGGATTGAAACAGATGAGGGAGAAAACTGTTTAAAACGGATATGTGATTATGTATTATTGTCATAACAGAAGTCCAGAACAAAAGCTGCATAGTGGAATGGACTTGGGGAGAGGGATTGTGTAACAATGAAAGAATTTTTCTTTTTCAGAGAGAAGAGTGTACTGGGGTGGCAGGCTGGGCAGGGAGAAAAGTGCAACAATGAATGAGTGGAAACCCAAAGTCTCTGTAAATTTTCATTAAAATTAATAATAATTTTTCTAAAAGAGCTAATGGAAGATCAGCTCTGAGTCTGCTTAAAAAAAATAAAAAAAGAAGACTCATCTACAGCCTGCATTATGCAGATGACATAATCTTACTTGCTGAAACTCGGGGTTGGGGTGGGGGGGGGGCTGAAGCATTTGCTGCAGAGAGTCAGGGACTGTAGTTTATAATATGGATTGAAGATGAACATAAAGAAAACAGATTTTTGACCCCTGGGCCCATTGGCGGCATCATGATAGATGGAGAAGAGATTGAAATTGTTAACAGTTTCAACTTGGTCAGTTCCACAATCAAAACTCTGAGCACCAGAAGTCAAGAACTCAAAAGATGAATTGCATTAGGAAAGTCTGCTGTCACGGACCTCTCCAGAGTGCTGATGAGCGAGGATGAGACTAAAGTGAGTGTGACCCAGGCCATGGTCCTTGCAGTTACTTACTAGACAATGACCAAGGATGACCTGTAAGAAAGAAAGATTGATGCCTTTAAGCTGTGGTGCTGGAGAAGAGTATTGAACATACAGGAAAACTGTCAGGCCTGTCTGGGAGAGAGTAAAACCAAGCTGCTCCTTGGAGGCAAGGATTTTGAGATTCTGTCTCACGTACTCTGGGCGTGTAGCTAGGAGGGATCAATCTTTGGAGAAGGATATCATGCTTGGAAGGATCAAGGGACAGCACAGCAAAGGAAGATCTCTGAGGACATGGATTGACACAGTAATTGGGGTAGTAAGAGTAGATTTGTCAGAGATAGTGAGATTGGCTCAGGATAGAGCAGGATTCAGAGCTGTTGTGCATTGGGTCACGAACAGCATCGATAAGCTCATCCTTTTGACAGTTTGATTTACTCCAAGACTCCTTTTCCCATAGCCCTTAACCAAGATACTAACCCACCAAATAAGCCCTCAGCTTGTATTCCTTCTATATCTCTTTGTGATATAGAAGTTTTCTTTTTAAAATCAAGTCTTTAAAAAAAGACTACATCCCTGTGCTTCAGTAATATCTCACATGATTGAAATGAATTCATTTTAGTCATTTAATTTCTTACTGAGACACTAATTTAAAATGTTCTCTTGGTGTTTTCTTTTATTACTGGCCAGTGTTGGGCCTTGTGTGAATATGTCTCCATTCGAGATCTGTGCCATTAGTCCTGCTCTTTATACTTTTTTCCCCTGTGGTTGCATTATAAATGCTGGAATTTTTGAGTTATTTTTCCTTTCCTCCCCTTTAAAAACTCATCTCTGTTCAGCCTAAGGAAATCTTCCCCTGGACGTATAATTGTAGTTTTCTTAGGCATCACAATTTAATAAGATTATCCTACAATAATCATGTTCACCTTGACTATAATGTGAGACTATTTCCTTAAGTTCTTAGGTTTCCAAACAAGGTTTTCTGTCTTGCACTGAATTTTTGGCTTTGTCTGGATTTGATAGTAGAGTTATATGAAAAGAAGAGATCTCGTTATCCAAAGCCTAATTAGTGTGTAGCTGTATCTTTTGGAAAAGGAGGCTATATTTGTTTTGCACTGTATGTTACGTTTGTTTAAGGGAGAGACTGTAGGACAATAGTCTACCTCTATTGTTTTTAAAAAACAAAACACTCCCTTCTAATTTATATTTAAAATGCACATTTACATCTGTCTCATTTCTTTTGTTAAAATTGTTATTTTGGCTTGTTTTTAATTTCTTGAAGTACATTAGACGTTCCCCAAATAATCTTTTCTGTTCTATAGCTCAAGCTTAGAAACCTATAGGTTGATTTCACTTTTTATATCCCAACTGAAGTATTTTGGGTCTAATTTGCTTAATTACCATTTGTGGTTTGGAATATGCTTTGCAGTAATACTAACCATATGGAATCACTCTGCTTGATCTACTAGATCATATGTCTAAGCCACACAAATTAAGTTTGCCCTCCCCTTCCCAAATTTCTCGCCAGACTGCACTAAACATCATTTTGAACATGTTTCAGTTCCAGACCACAGTGGTTAAGCTTGAGTTCTGTTCAAGCCCATAGTTAATTCAAAACACATTAATACCATGTCAAGAAGTAATATAATGGCTTCCCTTTTCTCCTCCCCTTGGCCTTGAGGTTTACCTAATAATAATTTGCTATGGAGTTTGGCTTGGGCCATGAAGCTAGGCTTGAGTTCTCCACCTGTTTTCCAGACCTGCTCCCTAGATCCATCTCCTCATTGTCTACTATAAGCAAGGACCATCCAAAAGCTTTAAGTGTTAAAAAAAGTCGTCTTATTCCATTTAGAAATCATTCTATCCAAGCATTTGGTCATGAATTTTCTCGCAAAACATGCTAATCACGTATTTCCTAGGCGTAACAAACTCAGTATATACGGCACACTATTTTTTCACTAAAGCAGAAGTATTTCTAAATATTTTCCTTTCAAGTAGGCAGTCTTTTTCTCTCCCAGATGGAGAAATGAATGGAAATGAATAGGAAAATAAGGGATTTTCTCTTTCATGACAGTTGCTTGGTGATATGCTCATGAGATATTTGTGTAAATCATCCACTTTGTTTTGACCAGATTAAAGAATGTGCTGATGAACCTGTTGGGAAAGGTTACTTGGTTTCCTGCTTGGTGGATCACAGAGGTAACATCACTGAGTATCAGTGCCATCAGTACATCACCAAGATGACAGCCATCATTTTCAGTGACTATCGGCTGATCTGTGGCTTCATGGATGACTGCAAAAATGACATCAACATTCTCAAGTGTGGCAGCATTCGACTTGGAGAAAAGGTATCTATCTACCACATTGACTTCACCAAAGGGATAGTAAGAGCTCGATGAACGAAAGCTTTATGGAAACTGCATGGGGAAAATCTAGGCTGGAGGGAACCTTAAAGTTAAACTTCAAGAAATTATTACCCAGTAGTGCCAAGGATGCATTTCATCTATTTAGATAACAAAATATATCACTCCTGTGTCAGAGAATAGAGAAATTAATATCTGATAAGAATAATACTGTCTTTGAAAATACTAGACCAGTTAGTGGTTCCCCTGGAAAGATTTTTCATAGTCTTATAGGGAAAGTACTTAGAGTGGGAAAGGCTGGAGTTCTGTTACTGTTCTCGGGATCAAACAGCTATCCTTCCGTTAACACCTAAACACCTGGCCATTGTACTACCAGGCATCCGCTTTACTACTACCATAAAGATTTTTAAAAATATTGTTAAACAAATTCACCAGTTACCCTGCAGCTTTGAAGGGGAAGTATTTAAATTGTAGAAAATATGGAGATATGTGAAACTACTTTTTATAGGAATGGGACTCTGTAAATAACATTATTATTGTTTTCTCAGGAAAACAAAAAAAGAAGATAAATACCTAACATGTTAGTTCCTCCTCAGTTATATCTGATCTTTTTTTATTAGCCTCATATCCAGAGGTCACTGTAGAATTTTGATCTGATCCAAAGTAGTTGCTTAGCAAACATGAAAGACGTTTCTAGGAAATAATGGATGCTAGTGGGAGAAGTGGCCTGATGTGTAGCATCGGAGATTAAATGCTGCTCCTCATTAATCCACTCTTGGGATATACATCATAAAACCTGTCGATTGTTTTGCCCTCTGTTTATGCACTGGACATAGTTCATAGACGTCCCTCACTGACAGAAAGGGGGCATGTGGTGATGGTGGAGTCTAGAAGCTGAGCAGCCAATTCACATGAAAGGTTTAGCACTGTGATTCAAACCCAGAACTTTATATCAGCACAAGCTTCTATCCCTTTTCATTGGCACCTCTGAGAGCTCTGTAAGTTTTACAGAAGGTTTTCAGGCAACTAAAGAAAAGACTAATTTTTATAATGAAGATAGATTTTTTTTCCCTTCTTTTCTCTGCTAACTCAAGTGGAGGCACAAAAGCAGCTAAATTAGCCTGAGAAGTGAGACACTTATTTGATTTTATTTAAGGTATTGAAAATTATACCCAAACCTAGACCTTGCTCTTTTGAAAACCTTCACATTAGCATAGGAGACACACTTTCTGAAGGCTTTGTCACGTGTGTGATCAGGACTCCATGATATAGAGCAGACTACTGTGACTGTCTTCTCTTTGTAACATGATGATCACTGATTATGTCACAGTAAAACCTGTTTTCACTTGCATACCTGAGACTGAAATAAGTCTATAGCAACTGAAATGATTGCAGAAAATAGTACTGCTAAGCCTAAAAGCATGGTAAAACTGGAGACTTTTTTCCCCCAGCCTTCTATAACAAAAATTTCTATGGCCCATCAAACTGTACATTTGTATCATTTTTATCTTTTGATACCTCCACCCATTAGGTGTAGTTTCTGCTTGTCTTGGGCCCCAAACTTAGTTCCAAAGGCCTTCTTTTTTGGGACAGTGAGATAAACTTGTGCTGATACTTCAAATCATCCTGAAAAATTTATAAAATAACCACCAACCACAGAAAAGTTTATGAAAAATTTATGAAATAACCACCAATCACAGAAAAGAACTGACTTGTCAGTTTTTAAATTTACTGCTATGGAGGCTTGAACATTCTGACCGGCTTTGAGGACAACAGAGGTCATGATTAATCTATTATTATTCTGACACTCTATGAATATGTAAATTTATTACTTTTAAAACATCATTAGCCTAAATGTTAACATATATAAATTGTAGAACAAAGAAGAACTTAGAATTTTGTTTTCCTAAGTGAATTTTTTCCATTAAAAGACAAATCTTCAAAAGTTAAATTGTGGGGAGTTCTGGTGGCCTAGTGGCAAGGAGCTGCAACTATAATCCCAGAGGCGCACGGTTCGAATCCACCAGATACTCTGCCGGGGAAGGAAGGACAATCTCCTCCTGTAACAGTCAGATCTGATTTGACGGTACACGCACACAAAAATTTAAAAAAAAAAAGTATTAAAAAAAAGTTAAATTGTGCCTAATTTATGTAATCTGAAGAGAAATTAAAATATGATACCTAATAAAAGAACTTAATTGCAGGCGTGCACCACATGATTGCTATTTTTATACTCTTCACTCAGTAGTTAATGCCATTTCATCTTTCTCTGATTTTAATCAATTACTTTGAGTAATGGAGACATTCTTTTTCCTCTTAGCTAGGGAGGTAGACTGCAAAGGATGTGATTTGCCATATATATAAACTTTGGAACAGAGACTAGCTTGTAGCAGAAATAAAACCTGAGTTTTTATGTACTAATCTGAAAGAAACCCATTAGACTGGTAAAAATTCAACTATTGGTGGTAGCTTGAGGAAAACAATTCTGTTATCTCATTAGAGAGTTTCCAAATCATGTCCATTTATTGAATCATTTGATCTTTGTCTAACCTGTGAATTGGTAACTTAACTCTTCAAGCTAACTGATTTTATTGCTTCATAGTTAATATACAAGTATGGAGAATAGATCATCGCCCTTGCTAGTCTTAATTTTTGGTAGTTCGCCATGTAATCTTTATGGTCAGATAGTTACATATATTTCAGCTATATGACTCACGTGGCCTGATTTGTAGCATCGGAGATTAAATGCTGCCCTTCATTAATCCACTTTTGGGATATACATCATAAGACCCATCTATTGTTTTGCCCTCTGTTTATGCACCGTGACATAGTTCATAGATGTCCCTCACTGACAGAAAGGGGGCACCGGTGGTGATGGTGGAGTCTGGAAGCTGAGCAGCCAAACTAAAAAGCTAAGTTACTGTAAGGACTGAGAAGAATTCCTAAAGTAACTTAATTTGAAGAAACTATCTATCTGAAAATGACAGTGAATGGAAACATCTAATGGAAGTGATATAATCTAACATCAATATGTGGTGCCACAATTGCTGTGATTAAAATTAAATCTTAGATCCTTAGAGAGCTTTCAAACCATGCTGCTGCTTCCCTAAATATAATAAGAAGCAAATGGAGCCATTAAGGAATGTAATAGCCCTAAATATTTAATCTTACTGGTGGCATGTTTAAAACAATTATAAGCCCTCAATATACAAGGAAACACTTGGTAGACTCATTACATGGATATTTTTTTTTCTTTAACTGTCTAATGCCAGTATTAGAATCTGAATCTAAAACAGTCAATTGAGTCAATTATACTATTATTTTTAACCTATTTTTGATGCTTGAGAAGACTGATTCTCAAGGTATGGTCCACAGCCACCAATCAGATCCTCTGATAAAAATACAGAGTTCCTTACAAGAGTTACTTACAAGAGTCTTGTAAGTAAATATATGGGGTTTTTTTTGTTTTGTTTAAAATTTATTTTATTTTATTATTTTGTGTGCGTGTACTGTCAAATCAGATCTGACTGGTATAGGAGGAGATTGCCCCTCCTTCCCCGGCAGAGCATCTGGTGGATTCGAACCGTGCGCCTCTGGGATTGTAGTTGCAGCTCCTTGCCACTAGGCCACCAGAGCTCCCCTATAAATATATGGTTTTATAGACTTCGATTAAAAGCTGTTGGCCATATCCATACCTTATTACAGGCTACTGAAAGTTTGTATTGAGTATTTTAAATGTTATTAATAATGCTAATATTAATCTCATGGATAAATGTAAAAGGGCCAGTGGTAACATGGAGAAGGCCAAGTCTGGGTTCTGTCTGCTTTGTAAAGAGAAACTGTCATATCAATAATATCCATAGCAAAACAAAACAAAACACCAATAATATCCATAGCACGGTGCATATAGCTGCATGGTCAGACATGCCATCATCCCCCCTGTACTACTATAGCTGTTTCTACCAATCATTGGGTCCAATGTTTGTTGCAAATTCACTCACAGACATTACTTACAGTTGTGGAATTTACTAGGGAAATAAGTTGGTCAGTGAGGAAGGCAAAGAATATCATACAATGCAATACAGGCTTAGTTCAGTGGTCTCAAGTCAGATTAACAACAACACACAGTTCCTTAATTAGTGAAAGTCCAGATTCAGGTCAGCAGCACAAATATTCATCTGGTTTCTTCAGTCATCCAGCAAAGTTTATCAACTTTTAACTGGGGCTCCACTTCCAGGGTTCCTCTGGCTATACCACGCCACAGTCTCTTCACCCTCTCTCTACCACGGTCTCTACACTGACAGTGTCTTCACAGTCCCCCACAGTGTGGAAAATGCTCTCTCTTATATTGGGTCCCATAGTTGTTGATAATTTTTAAGACCATATGTCCACAGTTAAGGTAGCTGGAGACCATGCCTTCCAATGAGGGCTAACACAATGGCTAGAAAAGCCACTTTTCAAGGGTTCTGAAACCACAATAATATAAAGGACCAGTAAGTATAAAATTTTTTGTTACCTTTGATTTGTTTTTCCTTTGCAATGTGGAAACAGATTGGCCTTGCCCAGGTGAGCCAAAGTCATGAAAGCTTACAGTTCACTGAAAACTGTGGAAGGGGAAAATAAAGAATCCTTGAATACAGATTCCAGAAATTTTTTCTGGAATTTGTATCCACTTTCCTCCTCTTTACCTTTTTCAAATTTCTTTACCCAAGTTAAGATTTGTTCTTCCCAAAAACCTTTTTTATCATTCTAAGTTTTTAAGCATTAGATGGGATTCTAGTCTTTAAGTCACTTTATTTTTTTTATATACTCTTAATATATCTTTATACTAATGCCAGCATACTATCTTAGGTTCACTCCCTTTTCTTTCATAGGTGATAAGTAATTTTTGTATTTCTATATACTATCCTGAACCTTATCCTTTTTACTTCTTGGAGTGAAGTTTTTCCAGTCCTTCCACAACAGTAGACAGAAAACTGTTTGCTATCTTTGTTTCTTTTTTTCCTTCTGTTCATGATTATTATGTTGTATATATAAATTATAGCAACACAAGATTTAAATATGTGTGAACTGTAGCCAGAGTGCTCCTTAGAAGCTAGGATACTGAGACTTTATTTCATACACAGTGAGCATAGGAAGAGTCCATCTAAGAAAAAGACTTTCTTTTCTTATCCTTTCTCCTAGCATATTGATCACTAGTCATTTAAGCACCATTTATTCAATAAAGCTAGGAATTTCATCTTTACAACCTGCATCTATTAGTAAGAAAGACAGCCCTACCTTCTATTGTGCATCCCTCTCGAATGTTGGACTTACTTCATTTCTTAAAATATTTTTCTGGTATTTTGAACTTTAAAATGTTCCGTTTCCTGCTTCTAGTGTTAATGATACTTTATTTTCATAAAACAGAAAACAGTTGCAGTTTTCATTATAGGCAAACAAAAAGATTAGGAAAAACAGTTTCTTTAACTTTGGAAGATGATTGATTCCTACTTAATCTCTTGACAGAACGTCAGTAAGCTAACAATGTTAAAGGGATTCCCCCCTCCTCTATTTTTTTTTTTAATCAAGTGTTTCTTTGGCACTCATTGTTGTGGGAGTTTTAAGATTTGAGACATCTTTGTGATTTTTAGGATGCACATTCACAAGGTGAGGTAGTGTCGTGCTTGGAGAAAGGCCTGGTGAAAGAAGCAGAAGAACGTGAACCCAAGACTCAAGTCTCTGAGCTCTGCAAGAAAGCTATTCTCCGGGTAGCAGAGCTGTCTTCAGATGACTTCCACTTAGACCGGCATTTGTATTTTGCTTGCCGAGATGATCGGGAACGGTTTTGTGAAAATGTGAGTCAACTCGGATGCTTTTAAAATACACTTTTATGCTATATCCTCAAATAATATAAATTACCACAAATCCTCTGAGATGGAACATGGAGTTGGTTCCAGAGGAACAGAAAATATTAATAGATGATTACCTTGAGTGACTTAGCTTTTAGTGCACATTTCTAACAGTTTCCACATGTTATTTTTTTTTCTTCTCATATAATTTCCAAATTTCAGTTCCTGGAAGACTGCTTTGTCTAGACTCATATTTTACCTTGAACTCCTACTTGCATGTATTCTATGTCTAAAACTTTGCTACACACACATCTAAACCCAAAGCCACTGCCATCAAGTCATTTTGAGCTCTTGGCAACGCTCCATCAGGTTTCTGAGGCTTTAGGTCTTTATGGAAAGCAACTGCCTCTGAAAGAGTAACTTCAACCGCCTGCCTTTACTTGAGCAGCCCAACAGGTAGCACACTATCATCAGAGCTCCGTACACACGTGTGTGTATGTGTGTGTGTTTGCTGAGGTGAAGCCTGCAGCTAGTGGCGAACTACATGCAGATCCTCTAGGACAGCTTTCTGACACTTTAAATAGGAAAAGCCTCAATTCTTACAGCCAGGGAAGCAAAAGGTCTAAGATACACTCCCACTCTCCCCTCTGTTTTGAAGTATCTGCTGTCACCAGCAGAGTGCTGATAAGTGACAGAGTCATTTTTCCAAAGGCTCGGTTATACTCTTGAAAACTGGTGGCGAATACCCAGCATAACTGCTTTACTTATGAATGTAACGTTTGTATTCTCTCCTACAGACACAAGCTGGTGAAGGCAGAGTGTATAAGTGCCTCTTTAACCACAAATTTGAAGAATCTATGAGTGAAAAAGTAAGTATTACTGTGAAACAAGCCAATATCTGATTCATACCTCAAAAGCTTTTGCAAAATCTCTCAAGCAATCTTTCTTTATGTTCATACCAGAATATAAATGACTGATAATCTTTACCCTTTTCAGAAGTATTATACTTGGATTTTGGTGTTGAACCAAATTATATCTGGAATAAACAAAGAAAATGAAGTTCTAATTTTTTATTTTTTATCAAGATGCCAGTTAGTTAGAAGAGTAAAATTAGAGAGTTTTGTATCAGAATGGCTGACACCAGCTCTGTGGCCTCAAGAAGCTTAGGGTAACTGATCACGCTGAGAGCAACCCTTTATCTCAGGAAGCTCAGGGTAACCAGACTAATGTGTTTCATAGATAAGTGGTCATTTTAGTCTCCAGCACTATCTGCTTACTGTTAGTTTTCTGTCTATAGATTAATGCAGGAATCTTTTCCAGTTGTTAAAAGTAATTGTCTTGGCTTTGCAATCCTACCATTGCTTTCCTATGTTGCTGAAGAAGTGTTTGTCACTTCAGTATCTTTTCCTGTTACTGCTGAATTGCAGTATTTAAAAAGGATGAACTAGAACTTCCAAACTGTTAGGCCTGTTGTCACTCATTTACTCCTGCCTCTTGCCACACTAGTTTAGCACTATAAAGATAGACGTTTTGATAACAGCCACAGTTGTGGGCATCTTTAATGTACTTGGTTGTAATAACTCTCTGTGTCTGCCTTAAAGACACATGTAAACAGCTGAACTTTAAATGGCTTTGCAAATTCTCTTGCTGCATTCTTTCCTCAGTGTCGAGAAGCACTGACAACCCGCCAAAAGCTGATTGCCCAGGATTATAAGGTCAGTTATTCATTAGCCAAGTCCTGTAAGAGTGACTTAAAGAAATACCGGTGCAATGTGGAGAACCTTCCTCGGTCACGGGAAGCCAGGCTCTCCTACCTTCTAATGTGTCTGGAGTCGGCTGTACATAGAGGTAAAAAATGTATCTTTTTATCCTTTTACATTCATATTCTAAAGATTTTTTCTTTATCTATAAATGCTAAGTTCCCTCTATATTGACTCCGTGCCTTCTCATTTAAAAAGGAACCTTTCTTTGTAAATAAGCCTCTAAAAGCCATATCCATAAAAAGACTTGTTATCCATAAACTTGTTGAAGGCTCTACCTCATAGCTAAGAAAATCCCCAGTTTCATTTCTCTTTGCTTTTTGGCTTAAAGAGAAAACGAGTATATTGTTCCAGTCAATTATTTTGAGTTTTTTAGTGGTTATTTTGCAACATTTTAGGATTTTCAGGTTGCTGTATTACTAAACAATTGCTCTCACAGGATCAGACCCATAAAATGACTTCTCAAACAAAAAGTCAGACTTTGTTTGATATAGGAACCAACTAGGAAGCACTGTTGGTCAGGGTTGTCAGCTACAGGTTGTGAAGGTGAGATTCCTGGTTTGTACTGAAGAAATGCTGCGGGACAATTGACTATTGATCAAAATGCTAAGTAAAAGAAAAACTCAATATACTATGTAGAAAATTGTGGTGAACTCTTAAACTTGAAAAGTAGTGAACCAGCAACTAGAGACAATTGTCTTGGGTTGAATATCACAAAAGGGACATTTTGGAGGCGATTTGAAACTTTTTATTGTTACTGAGATATTAGGCAAACTTCCTAAAATGGAAAATTGATGTTTGTTGATTGTTGATCCCTTTGTTTCTTTTTAAAATATTATGTTTATGTTTTTAATCTGTAAACTAAGAACAGAATAAGACTTGAGTAAATAAGTGAGCAGAGGGTATGGATTATTAAATAATGGTATAAATGATGCTGATACTTAAAAAGATGAAAATTATTGGTAAAGATTTGGAGGCACTGGAACTACCCCATGCTGCTGAAGGAAATTTAAAATGGTACAATCACATTGGAAAACAATTTGCTATCTTCTTAGACATTTACTATATGACCTAGCCATACAGTCATAAATATTTAACCAAAATAATAGAGTTTATTTTTGTAAACTCTCATCCATACAGTAAAGTGCTTTACCCCAAACTGGAAAAAACCTAAATCTCCATCAACAAGTTAAGCAAATTACTTTATAGTGTAATACATATAATTGAAAAATGCTACTAAGTAGTACCAAGAAAATGAATTGTTGATTTATGACTGAACCTCACATTGGTTATGTTGAAAGTAATGAAGACTATTGTGAAGATGACTGAGGACGAAATACTGCTTCATTCTGCTGTACTTAGTGTTGCAATGAGTTAATGCCAGCCCATTGGCAACGAGTGACCACAGTAACTATGTGATATGTGATTAAACATGTAATTCTAATCTGAATATTCCTTCTCCATAATATTACCACTTGTCTCCTAATTTAGGGCGACAGGTGAGCAGTGAATGCCAAGGAGAGATGTTAGACTACCGACGCATGTTAATGGAAGACTTTTCTCTGAGTCCAGAGATTATCTTGAGCTGTCGGGGGGAAATTGAACACCACTGTTCTGGATTACATCGAAAAGGACGAACACTGCATTGTTTGATGAAAGTAGTTCGAGGGGAGAAGGGAGACCTTGGAATGAACTGCCAGCAGGCGGTAAGGATATTTTTATATTGTCATTTTTAATGCCATGCTTTATCAACTAATGAACCACTTCTTAATTCTGTCTCACTTTGCTTTATCTAGGACATTTTTGTGATCACAGTGATCATAAGATATTAAGAACCAACACAAGGAATAATAGTTCTTCAGGTATCTTCTAGTAAGAATGTGGAATTTTCTACAGAGTCCATGTTTGCATTTATATAGTTTAAATCCTTTGTTTTTTAGAGTTTCTACAGAAAGAATAACTGGCTAGATTTGATGTACAGATTTTGAATGAAGAAAACAGATTCTTGTGAAATTGATCTCCTTTTTGTGAGTTGATAGTGTTGGTTTTAGGAATTCTGGTGGCCTAGGTGTAAGTAACTGTGCTGCTAACTCTAAGGCAGAGCTGTTCAAATCCACCACCTGTTATGCAGGAGAAAGATGGGCCTCTCCTCTTGTGAAATTTATTGCCTCTGAGAACTTGCTGGAGGGTATGATATAGGTCAATTTCAATTTGACATCACAACAGAACCATGATAATATGACGGTTGTACATAGAAAGGACATAGCCATTCTTTCACCTCCAAGCTTTACATTCAGTTTTAGATAGTGGAAAAAGAATCATT
>NW_006399751.1:506134-556114 GCF_000299155.1 Elephantulus edwardii
GCATAATGTCCTCCAGGGTCACCCATTTTGAATAATATTGCATGAGTTCCTTGTTTTTCAATGCAGCTAGTATTCCATTGTGTGAATATACCACAACTTCTCTACCCATTGTTTGTTGATGGGCACTTAGGTTGTTTCCAATGGCTTGCTATTGTGAACAAAGCCACGATAAACATGGGTGGGCATTCATCTAAGGTTCTTTTTTTTTTTTCATCTAAAGTTCTTAAACAATTAATATATAATAAAAAGATAAGAAGTCTCCTCTGTTGACATTTTCAGCCTTGGAAATCCAGTAGGGTGTGAGCTGTGAGTTGATTCCAACTCCATGAAAGCGAGAGAGTTTACTATGAGTGGGAATCTACTTGAAGGCAAGGAATTTCAGTTTACCTCTAGGGCTTTTTGAAATACAGATCATTAAAAAAACTAGTGATTCAGCTCAAAAATTCCACTCACTTCACTGTTTATATCTAGAAGAGATTTGCCATCTGAATCTAGAACCCACCCTCAAACAATGAGATCTGTGATTTTACTCACTTTACAGTCTGCCAAGAGGAATGAAACACTTTATTTTTTTATTTATGGAGCTGTGATCTTAGCCTTTGCTTACAGAAATTGAAGGCATAAATGATCTAGAGGGGGCGGGGGAGTTTTCCTTGTCTACTTTATTACCCATCCTTGGTCAAATGGTGAAATGTTCTGAAATAATGTGAGTGGGTTTTCCTCTTCTTTTGTATTCTCAGGTTTGCTTCCTTGATACTTTTATTCTTGTGGTTGACTAGTCTTTCCTTGCTCTCTGCTTCGTTATGCTTTGATTGAGTGACCAGTCAAAAGTAATAAACTGGGAAGCCTAAAGATAATTATTCTTAATGAGTACATAACTCCTCCAGAGACGCTATAATCTTGAGTACTTACTAAGGTCTCTGCACTTACGGTTGAATGATGAGTTTGAACCCAGGTTTCCCCAGGCCAAATAAGTTCTCAGAATGTTCTCTAAACCACTCATTTCTCGAAAGCGTTTTCCCCAATTTTTTGTTAGTGTCAGGGACCAAATGGTGGTTGTGTAGTCACCTCACCATGCATGTTCTTAATGTTTATTTCCCAAATGCCCCTCACTGAATGCCAGAATGGTAATAATTGTTTGAGACCTTAGCCTACTAGAATCTGTAGGGCATTACTTTTTCTGCTTTTACTAGCTCTGGTCTGCAGCAGTGCATTCATTGTGAAATTCTCAAATTTGCCTCTCAATCATAGATTGTTTAATTTGTCAAACTCTTACAAACATTTTGAGCCTGCCCAGCATGTGCACATAACTTCCTTCAGAATAGGATATAAGTGGTTTAATCTTTGCCAGCAAATATCATAACCAATGTTGTTGGTAGTCATTCTGTCAATTAAACACAATTTTTAACTTCTCTAACTTGTTACCAAGATCAGTATAATTTCCACCCCAAAATATTTGCTCTCTTTTATATACTATCTTTTATATATTATCTGTTTCTCTTCAGAGAGACACAATCAGGTTTGGGAGGTTTTTCTCCTCATTATTTCTATTTGATCAGTGTTCTCCAATAATTATGTAATGGGATCAGTGTTTCTATCTGAGTACATGTGAGATTGTAGGCCAAATGCCTAAGGGTCAGGGCAAGATCCTGCAGGGGTAAATCAGTGACATCAGAGGGTTCTGATTCTTTAAGCCAAGATAGTAGAGAGTCTAGTTTTATCATTTCTATATGTTATTTCACATTCCCTCCCCAAAACACTACCGATAATGATAAGCTTTTTTTCTCTTTAGAATGCCTTGCAACCTTCTTCTTTGCAGCCTGTGGGTGATTATTTTGTATGAGCTCGTGCAGTTAAGGAAACAGATGTGCACATTCACTGTCTTGCCCATGCCCACAAAGCTAATATTTGGCAGAGTCAAAATTACTGTTAGAACTCGAGTCTTACTATTATTTCTTCTGATCCCCACACACCCCCTCTTCTCAAAGATATGAAAAAAGGATCTCAGGCACTAGTCTTTGTGCCTTTACATTATCCCATGACAAGAGTCAGACAAGGCAGAAGTAAATGTTAAAGAATATATTCACATTTTCAAAGGCATCATACTGAATGCTTAGAATGAACAAGGTCTCGTTTGCCTCTTGGCTGTGTAAAAATAATTGGTGAAAAATTAGACATTTTAAGTATCTTATACTCTTATTCATATTTTGTAACTGGTATTTAAATTTGAAAGAAATGTATCTGATTTTTTTAATAAAATTTTTATTTTATTGTGATTTTAAAGAAAGGTTACAGAAAAGTTAAATTTTCATTCATTCATTCTTGCTCATTTTGCCCTCACTCTCTTCCTCCCCACTCCTTCAGTTCATTTTTTTAATAAATGTGTTGCATAATTACCTACCTTGCTCCCCCCCCCCAGTCCTCTTGCAATGTACCTCTTATTCTGGGCTTTTGTAGTATGTAAAATGCCTAATCATATATTCCTTTTAAACAATTCTTTCCTTCATCTGTTCCAATGTAGTATTCATTATTTATCCCCTCTTTTCTTAGTTTCTCCCCAACCCTCATGTCAGTCCTGTTTTGTAATATTTTATACTGTTATGCAGTATTTGTTCTTTTGTGACAGATATTTCACTCAGAATAATGTTCTTGAGGGTTATCCGTGTTGTATAATATTTTATGAGCTCCTTAGTTTTAAGTGCTATGTAGTATTTCATTGTGTGAATATACCATAGTTTTTCTATCCATTCATTTATTGATGGGCATTTGGATTGCTTCCATCTCTCTGCTGTTGTGAATAACGCAGTACTAAACATGGTTGTGCAGTCATATCCATTTTAAGTGGAGAGTATTCTATAATACTGTTGGAACAGAATTCAAATCCTCATTTCTGATCATCAAATTGGATCTGTAACTAAAAATGTCTTCTGTTAATTCCATTCTGGTTTGACCTTGAGTGTCAGGTTAGTAACTGATTAGCGGTGGAATTTGAGGAACCAGCCTTCGAACAGTAGTGGCCGATAGTTTTATGCAGAGAGTTGCACTGCTATCCCACCTGCCACTCCATCCACCAGCAGCTCCTCAGAAGCAAGATGAGCAGTCTCCTCCAGTGTGATTTATAACTCAGAAACTCAGTGTCCAGGAATGGTTCAAAGCTTGTAGGCAATCTTATTCCAACTTATAAGAATGACTTATATAGAAATTACTTTACATCAAGGTAGAAAAACCAGTTGGAAGATACTTGTCTGGAGCTGCTGAACTTGGCCATTGACAAATGTGGTGCCATGTTAGTGTACGCTGTGATATGACTGACTGAATAACTGATTATATAGGGAGATGAGATTGCCCTTCCTGGATGCTCCTGTAACTTTCTCTTTCCCTTCTTTTTTTTTCTTTTTTAAATCCAGCTTCAAACCCTGATTCAGGAGACTGACCCTGGTGCTGATTATCGCATTGATAGAGCTTTGAATGAAGCATGTGAATCTGTTATACAGACAGCCTGCAAGCACATAAGATCTGGAGACCCAATGTAGGTTGTTTTATTTGTGATCTTTGTCCATATCGAATAGTATTTGGCAGGGCAGCTCAGGACACATGACTTTTCAGTGGTTTAAGATTGTAATTAAAACTTTGTTGAACAGGAACATATACCAACTTTTAACTACTAACTAGTGTTGGGATTAAAGCTTGGCCTCTGCCTCATTCATGTAGATACACAGACCCAGCATTTTGATGATATTTCTTCACAGTGATTTTGCATATACAAATCTATACATCAGGTTCTTTAATGGTCAAATGAAAACGGGCAAAACACTGAGACTACAGTGACATGTGCTTTAGCTCCAGACTTCTTATCCTAATTGTTCATTGAGTACTTTGAGTACTTGATAATCATTAGAAAGTGGGAGATGTATCATTGAAACAGAAAGCAAAATGTAGTTGAGGGGGTAGTGATGATTCCAGAATGAAGGCTAGAGTTGCATCTAGGAAAGCTTTATAAATTCTGAAATAAAGTATTGAAGTCTACAGTCAGTTTTGTTCCCTGAGATGAAAAGACAGCTCTTCAGCCAGGATGTAAGAATAGGCTCCTTGTTCTCCATAGCTCTTTAGAGCCCAGAGCTGACAGTGCCCAGCAGTGAAACCAGTGCAGTTCACGTTTATCAGCATTCTGCCATTAACAAACTCCTGCAGTGGTAGTGCATTTAAAGCTTTGCATGGCTGTGAAGATAGACTCACTTAAGACTAATTAATCAATGTTAACAACAAGTGCATCAACTAAAGAGGAGTAGGGAAGAGGGAGGGAGGAAAAAGTAACACAGATTAAATGAGATTTAGGAGACATCAATCATACAATGTATGGGATTTAGTGGATCCTCATTCAGACAAACATAGAAAGACATGATATGGTTGAGAATATTTGAAAATTGACAGAGCATTGCATTATATTAGGGAAATGTTATTGATTTATTTCAGTGCAGTGGTATGTTACTAGAAAAATTTACCGTTAAAAATTGTTCATAATTTAAAGCATCTGTGTGCAGGTATCATACAAGTTGAATTTATGTTAAGTGACTAAAGCTAATATAAGGCATAATCACTGTCATTTGAATGAGTTTAAGAAATCTAATAAATCACAATAATAAACATTCTTGAGTGCCCTAGGAAAAGAGTTAAATGTTTTTTTTCCCTGTTGAACAAGGAAATACTGATCTTTTAAGAGTTCTAGATCTGTCATCAAATCTCTTATTTTAACTTCCTCTGTGTTCCTTGGCCAGGATCCTCTCTTGTCTGATGGAACATTTATACACAGAGAAAATGGTAGAAGATTGTGAACACCGTCTCTTAGAGCTGCAGTATTTCATCTCTCGAGATTGGAAGTGAGTATATTGAATGAAGTACTAGTGAGTTGAATTACCTCATATCTTTTTGCCTTCATGTCAATATCAGCAAATATTTTTGAAATACTAGGTAGGATGTTATTTTTGTTAGTTTCCAAGATGGGTGACCTGATTTGATTTAAAAACCATTCTTCAGTTGTTTTCAGAACAGTGTCTAAAAGGCAGAGTCAGCTCACTACCAGTCCACTACCAAGCATTCGTGTTCACCACTGGTTTAGCAATCAAGACCACAATTCTGATACCACAGACGTCTATTCAGAAAGTACTCTGGCACCTGTGGGGACAGAAAAAGCCTCTGCTTTTTTTTCTGATGTCTCTAAGAACATTATCGTGCATTGTTCTTTTTATTGATTTGTACTGGGCATGAGGATTTGCTTTTATTTTTTTTAACTATTCAAAGTTATTGGATGTATTCCATCTTAAAAGGGTCTTATCAATAAATGACAGCTTGATTCTCTTAATTCCCTTCTTACGCTGCTAGCAGACATAGGACGGAGACAACCCTGAGACAGAATCTCTGTTGTTGTTGTTGTTGTTGTTGTTGTGTGCCATCGAGTTGGAACAGACCCGTAGCTGGCCCTCCAATGAGTTTTCAGAAGCAGTTAATCCCTCTGGAGAAGATTGCCCATTCTTCTCCTATGGGGCAGCTGATGGATTCAAACCACATGCCTTCAGAATTGGAGCGCAATTTCTTACCAGTAGGTCACCAGTACCCTCCTTTTTCCTCATCTGTTTTCCTTTTCTCACCCCTGAAAGATATCCATCTGCTCCCTAAGTTAAGCTACCCCCTAATTCAGTTGTATAAACCAGAGTGCTTAAGCTGTTAACTTTTACTGGGTTGTAATATTTTCCCACATTCTCTACTAGGAAGGAATTAATTGAAGATTCCATGTGCTTTAATTTATTTTCCCTAAAATTAGTTTTAAAAGGAATATAGACAACTGAGTGGGCATTTCCCTGTCCTTCCTCAGGACGTCTAAACCAAAACCTCGTAAGTGTTGACTGAGTGACTGCCTTCATCCAAATCATGGGGCTTTTCCTTCTTCTCTAATCCTTTCTCCTGAGATCGAAAAGTGCTTCACAGTCCTGAGACCTAACTCCTCATTAAATACTGGTTTCTCCTGTTCCCTCACCCTGCCTCCTCCAGAGCTGACAGCATAATGCACACACAGTGGATCATCCATTGGTCTCCTTTGGAGAAGCAGCAGGCTTATTGCCTAATTCTTATCTCCTAGTTCAAACTGAAATGTCAAGGATTTTTTGCTTTTATAATTGATGAACATATTCAGATAACCTCAAAATACAACTGCTTAAAATATTGGAAGACTCCTTGCATGGAAAAAAGGAGAAGCCGTTTTACTGGAGAGGAAGCTTGGTGGGAGATTCTGTTGTCCTGCAATTCCTAGCTTGAGTTTACTGATTCTAGAATATCAAGTAAAATAGAACTTTATTCATGCTTAGGAAAAAAATATATATTTTCTGAAGAAACAGTGAGGAATTCCCTACTGTAGCTACAACTTGAGTTTTCTAATTTCAGCCAGGATATAGATGTCCTGATGCTAGTGTTAAAATGTAAATATCATTCATAGCCAAAATAGCATCTGTGAGCTAAGATTAAAATCTTCTGTCAGTGTACACCCATGTTTATCGTGGCTTTGTTCACAGTAGCAAGGAGTTGGAAACAACCCAAGTGCCCATTAACAAACAAATGGATAGAGAAGCTATGGTATATTCACATAATGGCATACTACGCTGCATTGAAAAACAAGGAACTCATGCAATATTATTCAAAATGGGTGACCCTGGAAGACATTATTCTGAGTAAAATATCTCAGTCACAAAAAGACAAATATTGCCTAGTGCCACTGCTGTAGAATGGGACTGACATCAGGGTTGGGGTAAGACAGAGAAAAACTGGATAAATTATGTATACTGCATTGAAATAGATGAGGGAGAGAACAATTTAAAAGCGATATATGATAGGGTATTATGGTTATCACAAGAATTCAGAATTAAGATTGCTTAGTGGACTGTACGTGGGGGGGTGGTGGGGGGAATTGTATACCCATGAAGGAATTTTACTTTTCAAAGAGAGGAGCGAACTTGGGGGGAGGGCTGGGCAGGGAGAAAAGTACAAAAATCCAAAATCTTTGTAAATGTTCATTAAAATTAACTTAAAATAATTTTTTAAAATCTTCTATTATAAGTTTAAACTCCTAAAAACCTAAAACTGTGTGTTCATTAAGAACAAGATTCAGGACTACTACTCTATACCCCCTCTGTCCACTCTCTAGGAGGTAATTATCAAGGAAAAGTGCTTTAGTACCTGTGTGAAGGGAAAGCATAATAAAGAGTGATTATTTTATCTTTTAACTACTCATTTCATAGGCTGGACCCTGTCTTATACCGAAAGTGCCAGGGAGATGCTTCTCGTCTTTGCCACACACACGGCTGGAACGAGACCAATGAGCTCATGATGACTCCCGGAGCTGTGTTCTCCTGCTTGTATAGACACGCCTACCGGACTGAGGAGCAGGGCCGGAGGGTACGTCCTCAAAACAGTCTTCATTTTTAACCTCTCACTTACTTTGTTAATTAGTTTACTCTGTAATGTTAAGATGTCTGTCACCTAAGCCTTTCTAACAAAAGACAGCATCAGTGACTCAGAAAGCATCGAAAGAAGATGGAGGAAAAACACAGAATCACTGTGCCACAAAGAACTGACACTGAAAAATTTCAGGAAGTACCATGTGAACAGGAGTCGATGGTAGTGAAGGAGGAAGTAGAAGCTACATTAAGGCACTGGAAAAAGAAAGCCCTAGGAATTGATGAGACACCAGTTGACTTGTTTCAGTTAACAGATGCAGCCCAGGACGCATTCATCAGTCTGTGCCAGGAAACTTGGAGGATAGCTGTCTGGCCAACAGATTGGAAGAGGTCTCTATTTGTTTCCATTCTCAAGAAAGGTCATCCAACAGAAGGTGGGAGCTAACAATATCATTAACACGGTGCCGCAAATGATGGCAAATGTGTTTCTAAGCCCAGTCGTCAATTTAAAAGTGTGCGGCAATGTGTTAATACCACATGCAAGCAAACTACTGCTGAAGATCATTAAAAACTGACATACATAGGGAACTGCCAGAAGTTCAAGCAGGATTTAAAAGAGCAGTGACACCAGGGACATCATTGCTTGATGTCAGCTGGATCCTGGCTGAAAGTAAAGAATAGCAGACAATAAAGTGGCACTCTAGAGCATGATCAGCATGGGTAAACAAAAGAATACCACAAGAATGTCTGTTTGTGCTTTATTGACTATGCAAAGGCATTTGACTGTGGGGATCATAGAAGTTGTGGCTGACATTGAGAAAAATGGGAATCCCGGACATTTAGTTGTGCTCATACAAAACCTATACGTAGACCAGGAGGCTGCTGTGCAAACAGAGTAGGGGAACACTGCATGGTTTAAATTAACATAGGAGTGCATCTGGGTTTTATTTTCTCTCCAAACTTCCTTAATCTGTATGCTCAGCAAATTATTTGAGAAGCTGGACTCTGCAAAGAGGAAGGTGGCATCAGAATTATAGGGAGACTCATCAATCACCTAAGTTATGCAGATGAAACAATCTTGCTTGCTAAAAGTGAGAAGCACTTGTAGAAGATCAGAGAATGAAGGCTTCGATATGGATTGCATCTCATTGTCAAGAAAACAAAGATTCTTACCACTGGACCAATAGGCAACATCATGATGGATAGAGAAGAAATTGAAACTGTTAACAACATCATCTTGCTTGAATCCACAGTTAACACCCTTGGTACCAGGTGTCAGGAAATAAGGAGACACATTGCACTAGGAAAATCTGCAGTTAGAGACCTCTCCAAAGTATTTTTATGTCTCTTTGAGGACTAAGATACGTCTGATTCAGGCCATAGTCTTTCCGATCACTTGCTGTGCATCTGAGAGCTGGACAGTGAATAAGGCTGACAGAAGAATTTATGCCTTTGAGCCGTGGTGTTGGAGAAAAACATCCCATGGATGGCCAAAAGAATAAGCAAATACGTCTTGGAGAGGGTGCTGCCGGAATGCCCTTTGGAGGCAAGAATGATGAGGCTTTGCCTCATATCTGAGTGCATGTTGCAAGGAGGGTCTGTTCCCTTAGACATGATGCTAGGAAGGATGGAGGGTCAGTGAAAGAGAGAAAGACCCTTGACCGGGTAGTTTGATGCGGTGACTGCCGCAGTGGACTCTGTGTGTCAGGAAGTGGGAGGATGGCACAGGATACAACAGAGTTCAGAACTTTTGTTCATCACATCGCTCTGCATGAGTTGTACTCAGTGGCACCTACCAACAATAACAGGAAGCCTTTCTAATATAGCTCATGGGGAGGGGGGATCTTACACTATGAGAAGCTTTGTCCATTGGATATACGAACTACTGCTCTTACAGCTTCATGCTGCCTGGATTTGTTTTGAACAAAATGAATAGGGGGAGAGTTTCAGTTTTTCGCTTTAAATGACCAAAATCTGAGTCACAAATGGACAATTAAATTCTGCTGCCCTAATTTTACTTAGCTTTAAAGAGCCATTAGAAGCTTTTAGCCAAGACACGAATAGTTGTTTCGGTTTCTGCCCTTAGCAGCTGAAACCGTTGTGTGTCTGTCTGTCAGAAAGAGCCGTCTCCGCCCTAGTTGGAGGAAAAGCCACCATGCCTTGCTCTCTTGATATTTGTTTGCCTGGATTGCTACCTCTTTGGGTGGTTGCGTGTGCTTGGCTCTCAGGCAGCATTTGCTGGTGCCACACTGACCTGTCGCTCATTCTTCAGGGTGGCCTTTTTCATTTTTAATCCTTCTGAGATACTTCATGGCATTTCGTCTGTGCTTTCATTAGAGAATGTAGAGATGGAATCCACATTCATATTTACAAATGCCTCTTCTGTGCTCAGTCTGTCCATTAGTCTGACTGACTCAGAGTCTGAAGGACTGAAACTGGGATCCTGGGAGGAAAGGCCATACTTTAGCCACTGCCTTCTTTGCTGACTTTTGATTGGAATTTGTTGTTGCTTGCTTTCCCCCTCCGCGTTATGATTGATTGATGGGGCAATCTATCAAGTCAGTTCCAATTCATACCAATCCAGTAGGACAGATTAGGTCTGCCCCCTGGAGTTTCCCAGGCTGGAATCTGTACGGAAGATTGCTGCATCTTCTCCCCCACAGAGTAATTGGTGTGTTTGGACTCTCACATTTTTGGTTAGTGGCTGAGTGATTTACCCCTGCATGACCAGGGCTCCTTTCATTCACCATCAAATCCACTGCCAGTGAGTTGATTCTGATTCCTCAACCCTGCAAGACAGAGTACAGCTGTTCATTGAGTTTCAAGGGTGTAAACCTTTAAGGAAGCAGACTGTCTCATCTTTCTTCCCTGGAGTGATTGGTGATCTTGAACCTCTGAACTTGTGGCTGACAGTGCTTTATCTGCTATAACATAAAGGCAACCTTCATTAACCACTTGCCCACTGTTGTGGTTCATATCCCACTCATCGTGACCCTCCAAGAAGACAGTTCACATCTTCCTCTCCTGGAGTGCCTGGTGAATTCACATCTCTAACCTTTTAGTTATCAGTTCAGCACACAATGCTATACACCACCAAGGCTCCTTCCTCAACCACTCAACTCCTAAATCCTCGGACCCTAGCATTTATTAAAGCAAGATGTAACTTTTCTTAAAAATGACCAGGAATGAAAAGGGCAGAAGGTTGGTATATGGTCTTTTTTTTTCCCAGTAAGGGAGACTGCCTGTCATCTGTCAATGATGACTATCTCCTAGCCCTTTCCAGAAATAATTAGTTTCCACCTGCTTTACCTTCTGTTGAGTCTACAAACCCCACCTACAAGATCCTGATCCTGACTAATAGTTAACCATTGTTTCTACTGTTTCCAGCTTGTTCTTTCTGAGTTTAGCTAAGTCTGAACTCTTCCTTTGCACTGTGTAGTTTCTATCCTAAACTGGATCTGTCTTTTCAGATTACAGGCATAAAGTTGCACATCAGTTTTGCTAAACAGCAAAACTCTGGCAGACCTAATGTGAATGAAGTTAGTTACCTTGTATCTGGTCATTTGGAAAAGTATATCTTCCTATATATATTAGAAAATGCTGACTGTATAATTACATTACCAGAGATACAGGCTTTGTAGAGTCCTCCATTTTAGAAGGATTAAATTGTTAACTCTAGAAAAGACTTAGGGTATACTATTTGGGACATAGAGTTATTTGTTAGTTATCCGACAACATATTTGCTCTTTTCCAGTGTTGTGTTGTTTCGCTTTTCACCTTTTAAGGTGATTCACTTGTCCTTTCTCATGTAGCTCTCGAGGGAATGCCGAGCTGAGGTCCAGAGGATCCTGCACCAGCGGGCCATGGATGTGAAGCTGGACCCTGCCCTCCAGGATAAGTGCCTGATTGACCTGGGGAAGTGGTGTAGTGAAAAAACAGAGACTGGACAGGTAGAGCTCACTGAGTATCTTGGTCAGTCCTTCTGTTAATAACACTGTATGTTAAACATAAAGACCATGAAAACCATCTCTGTATTTCCTTCATGAGTAGGAAATTCATTTCATCTTGGCTTTGTTTTGTTTTTTTCCTTTCCCCATTTTATATAGTTCCTTAAATCCTTTTGTTATAAGGCAGATTATAAAGATTTACATAAATATGAGTATAATTAAGGAGGATACATACCTTGGAACAATCCAATGAGGCATATAAGGCACCTGATTACCTTGAGGCTCCTAAAAGTGAACTATCTCAAGGCAGGAACACCAAGCAGTAAGGAATAGTTCCTTTAAAATCTCACCAGTACTAGAACTAGGAGTGAATTCAGGTTCTCGAATTCCATGTGTGGCGGCAGAACAAAGTCCCTTCTGGGGTTCAAGTATTAAAAAGTCACAGGTACAGGAGTTGGACATTTTACATAGCAACTCAGAGTTGTTGGGTGTGAAATATCATGTCAGCTCTCTGCTTCCTGAGCCTACTACAGCTTCGTGGGGTTTGCTATCTGAAACTTGAGTTTGTTCTGAAACTGAGTTTGTTATTTGAATGATGGAACCTTCTGCTGTTGTTCCTGCCCAGCGAGGCCCAGCATGCGGTGGTGTGGAACCCCATGGGGCACAGCTTCCTCTCTCCCACTGCCCAGTAAATGTTTAGGAGGCTACGCTACCTTGCGTCTCATCGCTCGGAAGTGAAGTTTAAGAAAAGATGACAAAAGTAGATTTTTCCTCAGTCATTTATTTCACTCCCAAAAATGTGGTAGATTCCCTGCATATCCCCAGCCCCCTCTTCTGACAGTTGTGTGGTTCTTATGACCCCTCTGCTCCCCCCTAATTCTAATTCTGAAAAAGGGAATTCTTTTTAGATAGATAGATAGATAGATAGATAGATAAAGGGATTCTTGAAGTTAAACTAGGAAAAAGAAAAATTTACTCCCAAAGATTTCAATCTAAAAAGCCACTACCTCTAGATTTGCAAGTTCAGCTCAGTTCTGCAATGTGCATCTGGCTGAGCACATTGATAGGCTTTGATAAAGTGGGCTGGTAATTATGCGGGAAACCTCTTTTTTAAATCTTTAGTAGTAATAAATTAATACTGAGACATAGACCCCACCATTTCTAAAGCCCAGACAAGACACCTTCTAATTATCTTTCCTACGGTCTTACAGTGAAAAATCAAATAAAGCTCTGTGTTCTGTTCAGTGAGGTATTTTGGTTTTAAACAAAAAGGAGAACCATTCACTAGGAAGAGACACTGTTATCACAGTTTCCCTTGATCGTTCACATACCTCACAAATGCCGAAGCTTTGCCTTCTCTCTGCAGGAGCTTGAGTGCCTGCAGGACCACCTGGATGACTTGGCTGTGGAGTGCAGAGATATCGTCGGCAACCTCACAGAGCTGGAGTCGGAGGTGAGCCAGCCGGGTGCAGCTCAGGAGGAGAGTGCCCTCTCAGCTGACTCTCCTTCGTGCTTAGTGTCCTGGCTTCTACATCCTTGAGGATGTAGCTTCCCTGGGAAACAAAAGAAAACCTAATTATGTTCTCCTCACTTGCTTTCTAAAAAGGCATATTATACTGCTTCCGGTTTCCTTTCCTTTCCATCGCTAGGAAAGTAGTCTCACTATAGCTCTTGGGTTTTCTTCAGAAATTAGTTATCACAGTCATTTAGCATGACTTTATCCTTCCCTTAAGAAAAAATAGCAGTTATTCTTCTCTTAAGTAAAAATAGCCGCAGTAATTCAAATCTCTTCCTTATATTTAAGAATTCTTGTTCTCTTATGTAGATAACTTGGTAATATATGTTTAATAAAATAAAATCCTGAGACTTTCTATCAAACATGGTAAATTGAAAACATAGGTCTATCTCTATTCCATTTTAAAACCCACTAAAATATTAAAAATGTATTTTGAAAGGCCATACATTTAGGAGGAAAATAAGAGGAAATTGTGGAAGAGAACAGAAAGCAAAGAAATAGACTGGCAGAAGAGCTGTTAGTGAAAGGGACTGATCAGATGCATGTTCATGCTGGGGCTGTTGCTCCCCGCCACCAGCAGGCCTTTCTTCTCTGAAGAGATTCAGAATGATATATACAGAGATATTTTAAAACAGTGAGATTTAGGGATGAACTGTGTGAGTTGTCCAGGTCAGCAGTGCATAAAGTTACCTTACTTGTTCTCATTGCCAGCAAGTTGGAACTGACACATCACTAACCCTCCACTGGGTTTTCAAGGTTGTAAATCTCACAGAAGGAGGTCGGAGCCACTGGTAGATTCAAACCACCCGAGGTAGATTCAGACCACCCGAGAGGTACGGCCTTTGGATTAGTAGCTCAGCTCCCGAGGGGGGTGTGAACGTTTTGCAAGAGGATGTTACTTCCTCAATTCCTGCTGCACCAGGATAATTCTAATTAAAATAATTTTATGCCTGTTCGCTGGAGATAGCAGGATGTCATCTGATTTGAGGGCAGTGATCTGGTTCATAAGCTTATAAACTAAGGATAGATGTTGGTTATCCCTCTTTGCATTTTCATTACTTAGCATTTTGGAAACTCGCCAAAGACTTTACACACTCCTTAGTATTATTGTTAAATATTTTCATTCTTCATCTTTACTCTGTCGTGTTTTTTCAGTATAGAAGGAATCTACCTCTAGAACTTTTGTCTTTCAAAGTAGAACTTGGACCAATTCTGCATATCCAATAGCTATTTAATGTAATTATTGGAATTATTTGTTATTTACCCATCAAATCCTACTGATTCAGAAAAAGAAACGGTCCCTCCCCTTTCCCTTCCCCCTCCCCGCCTGTGACCTTGACTCTTTCCAAAGCATACTTATTGATGGATTCCATCTTCTACAGGATATTCAAATAGAAGCCTTGCTGATGAGAGCCTGTGAACCCATAATACAGAATTTCTGCCATGTAAGTGATGTTTGGAGAAACTGGTTACAGACAGAAGCAGATTCCTTGGGACTCACCCCAAGTGTGTTGGATCCATCTGCCTTCTGTGTACTCCTGAGTGATAGCCAGCTTTGGCAAGTTAAAGGTGAAAATGAAACAAGACCAAGAGAGAGGTGCCACTACCCTGGGCCAGCCTTAGTTGATTACCCTTTGTCTGTAGCCAGGTGTAGGGTTGGCAACAGTTGTGAGATGCCCTTTATAAGAAAGCCTGCCACAGAGAGGCCTCCCTTTAGTTTGGCTGAGCTGTTTCTGATGGTTCTATCCAGAATTTGTTACCAGTAGTAGTGATTTCCATGTCTAAGCTGTTCCTGTGCAGCTCAGTACTTACTGAATCCTGTTTTATCACTTTATTCACATATTTAACTACCCAGATTGTAAACTATAAGAACCTAACAAACAATTATGGTAGATATTATCCCCTAAGCCAACCACTGGCATCATCTAAGAAATTCAGGCACTGTGGAGTGCATATTTTTGTGGAAGTTGCATGCAGAGTAACTTGTGATGTAAATTTTACTCTGTTCAATGTTTATCTCATTCTTACTTGTAACATACCTTGTTTGCTAAAGCCTCTAAAATTAGTCCCGTTTGCATAGTCCATGGACTAAGGTCTAGTTTTTGTTCACTAACTGTTCAAATGAATGGAAATGTGTGCTGCCTTTCTCAGGACGTGGCAGACAACCAGATAGACTCAGGAGACCTGATGGAGTGTCTGATCCAGAACAAGCACCAGAAGGATATGAACGAGAAGTGCGCCATTGGAGTCACCCACTTCCAGCTGGTCAGTAGCCCTGGTATCGGCTTCCTGTGTTGGCTGCTTGGATGGTTGCTGAAAACCTCCCTTTTCAGAGCATCTCTTTACCCTTTTTGCGAAGTCACTTTTCTAAACACAAACCGTTTTGCTTCTGTTGTAAGCAAATAGGTTTTCCTCTACTGAGGCTTGCCCTATGTTAGGCTCCTAAAAATGCAGTGACAAATAGGACACAGTCTGTATCCTTAGAGAGCAGACAGTTGGTTCAGTCGGAAGAGAGAAAAGCAAAACAAGCTTTTCTTCCACATTGCTTACTTTTCTATTTCTTCTAGATTTCATTTATGGAAATATACATGCTGATTTAGTACACTAGTTTAACAGTTGCTACATGTCTGATTTAGTGACATTGAATACACTCTTCCAAATTGCTTAACCATTCTTATGCTCCTTTTCTGAGCTGTTCTTCCTCCGTTAACATTAACTCATGGTCTCCTAATCCTATAGGTCTAATTTATTGCTAATTTAATCCCAGAGATAATTCTCAAAAGAATCTCTTCTAAAACCGTATCTTCTTCTAAGTGTACCATAAACCAGATAAAATCCCTGTCCTCATGCACTTTTACTGTAGTAACAGAAAGACATGAAATCAAAGCTGCAAGTAAATAGTTCAGTGACTGTATAAAGACAAATAAAGGAATCAGGAGGAAACATGTGAGTAGAAACCTCAAGGAAGTGAGGGAGCGAGCCTCACAAAGATCTGGGAGAAGTGTAAGGGAACAGGATGTGCATGATTGCAACACTGAGTAAGCACAGGTGTCCAGACAGCGCATAACAGGGAGGCTGGAGGATAGAGACACACAGGACAGGTTGTGAAGGGTCACTTACACAGTTTTCTGAAAACTGACAAAAATGTCACCCACCAGTAATGACTGTAACTCGCTGCACAGCTTCTGATTTTCTTATCTTTCAGGTTCAAATGAAGGATTTTCGATTTTCTTACAAGTTTAAAATGGCCTGCAAGGAAGATGTGTTGAAACTTTGCCCCAACATAAAAAAGAAGTATGTAACATTTAACTGATTATCTTGTTACCCCCTGATTAAGCCACCTCATCAGTCCAGCAGGATAATGCCTGTGGGCTTCTTCATACCTCCTTTGGCGTAGTGGGGAGTCCTTGGATGGTCAGTCTTCATCTCTCTCTGGAGGCACAGGTGGTGGTAGTTCTTTATATGGAGAGGGTCATCAGAGACACAGTGTCGGCACTAAGAGCTGCATTCCTCTGCAGTGACATGTATTTAACCAAGCATGTGTTGAACTGTCCTTGTGCACATCCCTCACTGGCTTCTCCTCCAGGCAGGGATGTGTCAGCGTGAAGAGTGCTGCCAAAGTTTTAGGATACACGCAGTTCTACCGTTGATGTTAGCACTCTGAAAACCAGTGATAATGACAGAGAAAGGCTTTCGGAAGGCTGGGAAAGTGAGTTATGAATTCTGGAACTCGCAGCTCTCCAGCTAGTCTCAGCTTTCTCCTTTTCTTGGCAGGGTGGACGTGGTGATCTGCCTGAGCACCACCGTGCGCAATGACACCCTTCAGGAGGCCAAGGAGCACAGGGTATCTCTGAAGTGCCGCAAGCAGCTCCGGGTGGAGGAGCTAGAGATGGTAATCCTCACACTTTCATACCAGGAAACCACAGTACTGAGGGCATCAGACAGACTGGAGGACTTTAGCCACTATTAGGATAGCTAAGACTTGGAGCCACATGTTATTATGTTGTTAGTTTCTTGCTTCACTTTTATTTAAATCAGTTTTTTTTTCTCTAGCATCATTAAAAGAAGCACTAGAAAAGTTTCACAGGACAGCTAGCAATAAATGTTGGAGAGGATGGGAGAGATTGGAACTCTCATGAGATTCTTTTAAGAATTATCTCTGGTGGGATTATAAAATGGTACAAACACTCTGGAAGGCAGTTTGACATTTTCTTAAAAATCTAAATATAGATTATCCCATATAATCCAACTATTCTACTTCTAGGAATATACCCCAAGGAAAATAGAATTGTGACACGAATGGATATTTGTACACCTTTGTTCATAGCAACGTTATTCATAATAGCAAGAAAACGTAAATAGAGCAAGTGTCCTTCAACAAATGAATGGATTGAGAAATTTCAGAATATTCACATAATTAAATGCTTGCAGTAAAAAGAAGCAACAAAAATCAAGGATTGCAGCCTTCAATATGGATTGAAGCTCCACATCAAGGAAACAAAGATTCTCACCACTGGGCTGATGGGCAGCATTATGATAGACAGTGAAGAGATGGAGATTTTGTTTTGTTTTGTTTTTTAGTTTTAATGAACATTTACAGAGATTTTGGGTTTTCATTCATTCATTGTTGCACTGTTTTCTCCACCCTCCTCCCCAGTTCGTTCTTCTCCCCACCCCCATGTCTGTTTTAGTTGTCCAATTGCCACAGTGCTTGTCAAAGCCAATTCTGATGAATCTCCTTTGTCAGTGTGTCCTTTGCCATTCCCTGTCACTCCTCCCTGAGAGAGACTTCACCCTGATTCATAAGGAAAGGGGGATGGTGTATTCTCTTAGCTACTTCCTGCTGAAAAGGAACGCTGTGGGTTTCAGGGTGAAGGTCTTCTCTCACTACTCTAAAGGGCCCCTTTGGCAGTAGGAAACACACAGACTATTATGGATATTGATTTTGGAATTTAGATGCACTGTTATCAGTTGTGCTTAGCCGTACATGCTCATATCCTTGAAGATGTATCATGGAAGTGCTGCAGCCTTCAAACTGCAAAGCAGCAAGATGTTCTTCCTTTATCTTGAGTTTCAGCTCATTTTTCCTTTGCATCTCAGTGATTTCCTCTGGGGTGGCTAGTACAGGTGATGATTCTGCTACAGATGGTGATTTACCAGAATTGCTGAGTCAACCCGAGGGCAGGTCAGTAGTGATGCAGCTCCCGCCGGGCTGCAGCTCCCGCCGCCGGCTGTAGTGCATCTTTTTACCACTAAGCATAGTAGAGTTCCTCCAGCAATCGGGTGATGAGACTATCCACGTTCAGCTCCCCGTCCGCCATCTTGTCGGCACTCCCATTTCTTTGTCGAGATGGAGATTTTTAACAGCTTTAGTTTGTGTGTCTCCACAGTCAACACTCTTGGTACCTACCAGGAGCCAGGAAATCAAGAGACAAATTACATTGGGAAAGTCACCTGTCAGGGACCTCTCCAGAGTACTGAAGAGCAACGTCAGTCTGGAGACGAAGGTGCACCTGATGCAGGCCATAGTCATCTCAGTTGCTTGCTATGCATCAGATAGCTGGACAATGAATAAGGCTGATAGAAAGAGAATTAATGCCTTTGAGCTGTGTTGCTTGAGAAAAGTATTGAATATATCATGAGCTGCTAGGAGAACAAACAGGTTCATCCTAGAGAGCATGAAGCCTGGCTGCTCCTTGGAGGCAAGGATTCTTTCTGGCTTTGTCTGACATACTTTAGTTGGGTATGTTGCAAGGAGGTCCTTGTAGAGGGACATCATGCTTGGAAGGGTGGAGGGACAGAGAAAGAGAGGGAGACCATCAATGAGATGGATTGATACAATACCTGGGGTAATGAAGGTAGGTGTGTCAGCGACAGTAAAGTTGGCACAGGATAGAGCAGGTTTCAGGGCTGTTGTACTTAGGGTTGCTATGAGTTCCAAGCAACTCGACAGCAAATAACAACTGTATGACGTGGGAGAGTCTAGAGAGCATTATGCTACGTGAACTAACTCAGTTCTATAAGGACAAATACTGCTTGAGACCATTATTATAGAATAGAACAGAACAGAAATAGTAAGATGTATATAAAAGTCCAAAGGAGAGAGAGTGAGAAATTACTAGGATAACAGTGATTGAAGGAGTGACGGGCAATGAAGGAATTAAGAAAGATTCAGTGAGAACCTGTAAATACGGGTTTAGTAATAGGCATAGATCAGTAGTGATTAATTTTATAAAACAATAGATGTAAATGATCATATTTAACACAACGTGAGTGAAGGAATGTGTAAAATAGTGTGTGTGAATGAAACAATTTATATGAATTTTGTATGGAAACCAATATAAAGTAAAAAAAGATGCAGGTCAGCATATTCAAATTAATTAAGCTTATTACAAACATTCTTTCTAAAATTGGGGGGTGGGGGGGGAAATACAGTTGTAAGAAAACCTGTAAGCCTGCTGCATAACCATTGACTCAGTAACGTCCACGGAGGTTCTTCCTCTCTCTCCACCTTGCTATCCTTGATATAAGGATAGAACTTCATCCTAAGGTAGTTTTCCTTCCTGGTCACAGGTTGGCTGCTTAGAACAATTGGGCCATCTGCTCCATTATGCCCACTCTGTGATAGGTACCAGTCTTCAGGGAATACCATTCACTGAGTAGCGTATTGATCATCGAGGTGAAGTGATTATTAAGAAGACAACAATATGCTCTGTAGGCAAACATTATTCTTTTACTTTTGAGGTTAAACCTATATTGAGACGACTCAGGAATATTATTGATAGCATTTGTTTGTGGATCACAAGTTGCATAATCAAATTTTCTCAGGCATGCATATTTCCACCATAGTCTTGTTTAAGAGGAACTGGCCACATTATTGTATTATACAGTAATACAGATTGGTATCATGCTGTACTCTAGAGCCTAGTGGTAAGAAGCTGTGCAGCAATCCCAAAGGCACGCAGTTCCAATCCACTAGCTGCTCCTTGGAGAACGGTTGACAGTCTCCTGTGCAGTTTACTGCCTCTGAAAACCCAGTGGAGGGTCAGCTATGAATTTATTCTGGTGTCATGGCACACAGGAACAACAACTTAGTCCTCAGCTCTTTCTATAAAATAATAACTAGTATTAACTTTGCAAAGTGGTTTCCACACATCTTTTTTCATCTCATGGCAGTACTGTAAAGAAGTCAGAGTTGCTGTTAGGTGCCATCAAGTTGCCCACAATGCATAGCGACCCCATGAGCAGCATACGGAAACCCCATCCTATTCTGCACCATCATCACGCACTCCACTGTGCTCGAGCCCGTTGTTATTGGCACTGTGTCTGTCAGTCTCATAGAGCATATCTTTCTCTGACATCGTCCCTTTCCCAGCATGTCTTCTTTCAGGGACTGATCCATCCTGACAAAATGCCCAAAGTCTGTGAGGCAAAGTTTAACCATCCTTACCTCTAAGGAGTACCCTAGTTGCACTTCTTCCAAATTTGATTTGTTTATTCTTTTGTCAGTCCAGGGTGTACTCAGTACTCTCTCCAGCTCCACAATTTAAAAGCATCTATTCTTCATCCTTATTCACTGTCCAACTTTCACTTATATATGAAGCAATTGAAAATACCTTGGCTTGCATCGGATTTACCTTGCTGCTGCTGTTGTTACATGCTGTTGAGTTGCCTGAGATTCATAGTGACCCTGTGTACAACATCCCTAAACCCTGCTCTATGCTGTGCTAATCTCACTGTCTCCAACACACCTACCCCAATTACCCCAGTCACTGAATTGATTCATCTCGTAGAGGGTCTTCATCTCCTGCGCTGTACCTCCACCCTCCGATGCATGGCATCCTTTTCCAAGGACTGGTTCCTCCTTGCAGCATGTCCAAAGTATGTCAGATGAAAGCTTCAGAATCTTTGCCTCCAAGGATCAGCCTGGTTTAACCCTTTCCAGGATGAATCTATTTGTTTTCTTAGCAGTCCATGGCATATTCAGTACTCTTCTCCACCACAACTCAAAGGCATCAATTCTCTATCATACCTAGTGATTGTCCAGCTCTCTGATGCATAGCACGTAGTTGCAAAGACCATGGCCTGTATCAGGCGCACCTTAGTCTCCAGAGTGGCATTGTTGCTCTTTGATACTTTGGAGAGGTCCCTAACAGCAGACTTTCCCATCGCAATATGTCTTTTACTCTCCTGGCTGCTGGTGCCACGAGAGTTGACTGTGGAGCCAAGCAAACTAAAGCTGTTAACAATCTCTCCCTTCACCATCCTGATGCTGCCCATTGGCCCAGTGGTGAGAATCTTTGTCTTCTTGATATTGAGCCTCAATCCATATTGAAGGCTGCAGTCCTTGACACTCTGCAGCAGGCGCTTCAGGTCCTCGTCAGTTTCAGCAAGCAGGGTTATATCATCTGCATAGCACAGATTGTTGATGAATCTTCTTCCAATCCTGATGCCACACTTCTACTCATACAGCCCAGCCTCACAGATAATCTGCTCTGCATATAGGTTGAAAAGGTATGGAGATAGGACACACCCCTGGCATTTAAATTATTATCCTCGCTCTTGAGTACATTGAAGAAGTCCTTGACAGCAGGTTTTACCAGTGCAGTATTTCTTATGATTTCTTGACTGCTGTTTGTTGAGATGCGTTTATTGTGAGTTCAAGTAAAATGAAATTAAATCAGGGTAGTGGCATTTCTGCACACAGACTCCGTGTCACTATTTTGGTGGCATAACTGCTGCCACTGTGGCTCTGTAGAAGTTGCAATCATTACGCAAGATCCGGCCAGCAAGTAAGTGTGTAGAACGTTTAACCTCTCCAGCTTAAGCTTGCTTTTCCATGCTGACTCTCTCTCTCATGCAGACGGAAGACATCCGACTGGAACCAGATCTGTATGAAGCCTGCAAGAATGACATCAAGAACTACTGTTCTGCTGTGCAGTATGGCAATGCTCAGGTAACTTTGCTTTATTTTTCTATTATGAAGATATTATTTTAATCATAAATTCTTCATTGGTAGACAGGCTCCATCACATTCTGACCACAAACTGCTTTTCAGTCCCCAACAAGTCCTGCCCTCTTCTTTGCCTCTTACCCATTTCCTTCCCTGTTTCATGTTGCCTTTCCCCATGTATCTGCCTGATAATCTTCTAACCACCCTTTGAATGCCACCTCCTCTCTACAGTTTGGTTTGTTATTACCCTTTAAGCTTGTGGCTTTATAGATAGAATCCTCCTTGGTGAGAAAATCTTATTCCCATTCCTGAGAATTAGAAACGCAAGGAAATGGGAGACACAAAGAGAACCGAATGCACCCCAGTCAGAATACGTGATTACCCATCCCTGGCATACCCCTCAACTAGACCGTAATTCTTATGCCATAGATTATTGAATGTCTGAAAGAAAACAAGAAGCAGCTGAGTACACGTTGCCACCAGAAAGTATTTAAGCTGCAGGAGACAGAGATGATGGACCCGGAATTAGACTACACACTCATGAGAGTCTGCAAGCAGATGATAAAGGTAAGGTATCGAAAGCAAGCAGTCAGAAGTAAAGGGAAAGAAAATGACAAGAACATAAACTCCCTTAAATGCTGGAGAATACAGTTCTGTACTCATCTGTGTCAGCTCTTTTATGTACTGAGCTAGGTTTTCACAGTGTACGGCCCCTTGATTAGCAGCAGCAGCTCAGAATTACAGATTCTTGAGTCCCACCTCAGACCTACAGGAAGAGAAGCTGTGAGGAGAGAGCAGACAGTCTGCAGGAGGCCACTGGGGATTCAGATGGACACTCATGTTTGACAAACTGAACTAACATGGCTTTGGCCCAGGGCTTCGTCTAGTTTTCCTAGCTCAAATCTCTGCTGAGAATTTTCATACTCGCCCCAGATACACTGAATTAAAATCTGTATTTCAGCAATCTGTTAATCACCTCGTTAAAAACATGAGCACTGGGAAAGGAGACTTGATGCTTTGCAGAGTTTGTCAGACATTGTGTAAAGATTGTTGGTTTCAAGTAGAGGTGAGTTCCTCTCCAGGTTAAAATGAAACTGTATTGAAAGACAAAAAAAAAAAAAAAAAAAGACAATAATAAGTACTCAGGGGCCAACCCCTTAGAATTTGGCAGGATGATAGCCCTAGAGTGTAAAGATGAATTAGCCTATACCCTTCTCCCTATACTTTTCACATAGGTTGGCTCGTGGGTAATTCCTAGGTTTTCCCACTGGGGTTGAGTAGATATGTCTAGACATAGTCACCTGGTATATCATTATACTCATGTTTAAACAGTATTTAAGCTTATTAGATGCCATGTTGTTTTCCAAAGCCATATAGGATCAGCACTCTTCAAAGTAACAAACAGATAATAGATATGTGCGAGAGAATGGAGCAAGTGACACGCTAGGGCCTGGAGCTTTTTCAGGCCTCGCTGATTCTCTGGTACCTGGTGATACATTTAGGGTGCTGCTTTCTTAAATTTTCCAGGAGAGAGAAGACTTATTTGAAGTGTAAGGATGGAGCAGGATAGGACAGGGTTCATATCTGTTGTTCATAAGGTCATTATGGGTCACACCTTATGGCACCAAACAGCCACCACCAGACTTATCCTGTGGTGCTAAGTGCCACATTTTTGTAACTATATTATTAAACATTATTTTTTTTGCAGAGGTTCTGTCCTGAAGCCGACTCTAAAACCATGTTACAATGCTTGAAACAAAATAAAAACAGTGAACTGATGGATCCCAAGTGTAAACAGATGATTACCAAGCGCCAGATCACCCAGAACACAGGTAGCATTGCTTTCCTGGTCCCACTGAGGGCAGAACTGAAGTAACATTGAATGGGCTCAGGATCCTCATTAAGTTGGGCACTTTATTGCACGTGAGTTTTATGGGCATGAGTCTAAATGTAAGCAGAATGGCTTACTCCTCTTTTAAAGATAGTCGAGAAGAATGGAATGGAAGTGATGGAAAAGAGATGGCTAGGGAGGAGAAAAACATTAGAAAACCACCCATGAGCGGCCTACTTTGAGCAATCAGTGCCAGTGTGCCCCACAAAGGTGGGGCCTGGAAATTCACAAAGCCCTATGCATGGGGCAGCATAATCTGCTTTTAGAATAGAGACCTAGAGCTTTAAGTTACAAGAGCTTGCAATGGGCAAAGCCTGTTTGCTTTTTTTCTCCTCGATGATTTCAGGAGTGTCTATTGCGGGGAGGTTGCAAGTGTCTGCTCGATTTTCTGTGAGGATGGCTTTGTCTAGAACCACATGTCCCTGTGAGGCTACTATAGAGTAGAAGGGACCCCAGATCTCCATATCTGTTTCACCTTAGTTTATTCCTGATTAGAAATAGTACCGTAAGGCCTTGACCTAGTCAATGATTAACACATCAGTGGTTGTGGTTGTCCCTGTGTTCCTCAGGGCCCCTTTCTGGACAAGGGGTCTCTCAAAAGCTCCCTAATCTCGGTGGATATTTTAACTTTTTATTGTGACTTGAGTGTGAATTCTGTGGAAACATTCATACCCACGTGGAATATTTTGTCACATAGTTACTGCTCTCTGCTCTAGATTACCGCTTAAACCCTGTACTGAGGAAAGCCTGTAAAGCTGACATTCCTAAATTCTGTCACGGAATCCTGACAAAGGCCAAGGATGATTCTGAACTAGAAGGTCAAGTCATCTCTTGCCTCAAGCTGAGATATGCTGACCAGGTAAACTAGCCTGGGCTTGTCACAGAATTCCATATATGGAGTCAACTCTAACCCTTAGAGTTTTCATTTTTTATGTCCCTGTGTACTTTCCCAAGACCTTTGTCATCCCTTCCCAGCCGAGGGACTAAGGGAACAACTAAAAAGCTGATTTCTGCTTCCTTTCTCACGTGAAGCGCCTGTCCTCAGACTGTGAAGACCAGATCCGGATTATCATCCAGGAGTCTGCTCTGGATTACCGACTAGACCCTCAGCTCCAGCTGCACTGCTCAGAAGAGGTAGGATTTGCATGCAAAACTGGCTGTGACCAGAGATGGTCAGGAAAGCTCTTACTGAAGGACTCTACTATGCTTTCTTTCCCTTGATCCTTCAATCAGTGGTTAGTTGAAGGCCCATCTTCTGAGTTCCCCATTGTCTCAGTTGCTGGTTCTCTGTCACGCTGAAGTAGACGTGGCTGAAGTGCTGTAACTGCACAGACTTGTTTCCATAGTTCTCTTTTGAACAAGAGTATTATTCAGCTTTATCTATCTATTGTTAAAAGTATTGTTTTTCTTAGTTCCAGCTCTGTATTCTCTTTGTCACTGAAGAGAAATCCAACTGATTTTTTTATGTTGATCTTGTATCCTGCCACTTTGCTAAATTGAACCACTGTGTCCAATAGTTTTCTTGCTGAGTCTTTAGGGTTTTCTAAGTAATACTACCATGCCATCGGCATAGAGGGATAATTTTACCTCCTCGATGCCAATAGCTTTGTCTATCTAGATGTAGTTTAGTTTGTTCTTTCCTTCTCTTAATTGATCATGGCCAGCCCAGACCTCCTCAACACTTGCCAGAAACATAAACATATTCCCATAAAAGCTCCAAAGAAATACTTATCCTTGGAAATTAGTAGACTTCCCAACTAGGAACAAAATAAAAGTTAGGAACCAACTATACTGACATATGTCAATTTTAGGGGGTCATGTGTTGTTGTTGTTATGATGTGCTACTGAGTCGACCATGACTCATCATGACACCACGATAGTTCTGAACCCTGCTCTGTTCTGGGCCAATCTCACTGTCTCTGACACACCTACCCTCATTGCCCCAGTTACTATATTAGTGCATCTCATCTGGGATCTTCCTCTATTGGACTGTCCCTCCACCCTTCCAAGCAAGATAGGGGTCATAGCTAGCAATATTTCAAAGATTACTCAGAACTATTCCAATAAATTTAAGCTCTTTATCTTTACAAATCCTGGAATAGTCTCGGTATGGACAGTTTAAGGCTATCCTTGATGTCCTGGTTTGCATCTCTGTTGCCATTTGCCTTGAAGAGGAGCAGTGCCTAGTGTCTCGTCCCAGGGGAGTGGTATGAAATCAGGCAAAACTGTTTGGAAAGAGCCCTCATGGGGTTGGAGGCCCACCATAGGCTCCCTTACTTAGGAAGCAGCAGGGGCCATTGCAAGGCACTGTTAGCACGACGCAGCATTGTCCAGAGCCTGTTGTAATTACCTCTCTTGTTGACTTTTGAAACCATTTGCTCATTTCTTATGCTCAACAAGATCTCCAGTCTTTGTGCTGAAGAAGCAGCAGCCCAGGAGCAGACAGGTCAGGTGGAAGAGTGCCTCAAGGTTAACTTACTGAAAATCAAAACGGAAATGTGTAAAAAGGTAAGTACCATCATATCCCCACCACGCACTTCATTCTCCTCTTTCTCTTCTTCACTTTAAGGCTATTTGCGCACCTGAATTATAAAACCTAAAATCTGCATCAGGGAGTTCTGCTAGCTAAGTAGTAAGGACATTGTCACTTATCAACCCAAAGATGGGTTGTTCAGGTCCACCAGCTGCTCCATGGGGAAAAAGATGGACCATCTCCTCCCATAAGACTAACACTCTTTGAAAACCCTCTAGAGGGTCAGCTGTGAGTTCCCACTCAATGATACAAAAAAGTCTGCGCCTTCCTTTGCAGAATTTACTCTGTTCTATTTCCTAAATTTTCCATTAGCCTTTTTGACCATGAATTTTCTGTAATTTGAATATTGAAGTTCAACCATATTCTGCTACAGTTCTTTCACGCACACTAATTATGTTTGAGTTCTGACTTGACAGTACACATCAATATGTGTGAATATCTTTATATTTCTCTTTAATGTGTTAATTTGACTAGACTATTTCTTAGGGGCATAAGAGTACAATACCAGATCAGAAAGTCGGTATCAATTTGTCAGTCAGATTCAAGATTTATAACAACCCAAATCCCACTTGCCATTGAGTTAATTCCAACTAACAGTGACCCCATAGAAGAGAGTGGATGTCCCGTGGGGCATCCCAGGCTGTGACTCCGCCCGTACAATGCACTGCCATGTCTTGGTCCCACTAAGCTGCTGGTAGGTTTGCAGCCGCGCTCTCTAAACACTGCATCACCATGGCTTCTCTTCTAAAGAAGCTTTCTAGGAAATTTAACTACTAGGCATAGATGATCTTACAAAATTGAGAATGAATTAGTGTTTAATCTTCTTACTGAAGTTTTATCATTTATTTTAAAAAGGTTTTTGTGCCCTTGTTAACATATCAGTGAGAACGTGTGGTGTAGATTTTCAACTGCTGAGAAAGTTTCTGATTGCACGTGACCTAGGGAGTGACAGGAGTTGATTTAAAACTAAATTACGGAGGGGAGCTCTGGTGGCTTAATGGCAAGGAACTGCAACTACAATCCCAGAGGCACACGGTTCGAATCCACCAGATGCTCTGCCGAGGAAGGAGGGACAATCTCCTCCTGTACCAGTCAGATCTGATTTGACGGTACACTCACACAAAAATAATAAAATAAAAAAAACAAACCAAAAAAAATAAATTACGATCTTGTCCTGAGCTGGACTCCTTTAAGGTTCTGACACCGTCCTCAAGGAAGCCCTTTTGGGCAGTTTGGGCAGTATGTGGATTTCGGGTTTGGGTTTTTATTACTTGTTTCTCGCAGGGGCTCCTGCCTTTCTGCTGAGAGCAAGCTGGCCTTTCTGCTTACTGAAGGCTTGTTTGTCAGTACTGTCATGTTTCTATTACTCCTCCTCACAAAACCTGTCAATTCAAACAAGAATTGGTCTTTTTTTCTTTTTCCTTTGAGGGTAGCAGTGGTAGAGTATGAAGCAAGTATGGTTTTCTATAACAATAATTGTAATACAACACATTTAAGTACTTTAAAATAACATGGCGTACCAGGTGTCAGGGATCCAGATTGGGTCTTAGAATTGCAGTCTCTTCCTGTTTTACTCTGCAGCAAATCAGCATGCAGTAGACCTCCAGAAGGTATTTTATTTACTTAGTTGGATGCTACTGCATTCTTTACATCACTAGTTCACACAGTATTTATTCTCTGTTGTTTAACTCCTAATTGTTCCTCCTTGAGACTCTGTTTGCAGGAAAAGTACTTCAAGCAGTAGAGCAGATGTGTTTGTTCTGTGAAAACTCTCTCAGCAATCAGTGGTCTTCCTTTCCCAGGAAGTGTTAAACATGCTGAAGGAAAGCAAAGCAGACATCTTTGTGGACCCAGTTCTTCACACAGCTTGTGCCCTGGACATCAAACACCACTGTGCAGCCATCACGCCTGGCCGAGGGCGACGTAAGTCACTCCTGGCCCACTTCTGTGTTCACACTTACCCTAGCTGACCTGTCTCAGAGAAATTAAAGACTATAGATTTTGGTTGCTGCTACTCTGTTCTGTAGCTGCAGCTCAACCCTTGTCAGACTGGTTGGGGCATGTGTAGCAAAATAAACTCGGAGAAAGTCCTGCAGTTTGAATTCTCTGAGCAATGACCAGAGCTACAGATTTGGTGGAAAAAGGTGTTGTTAGATATTTTTTAGGGAAGCAGAAGTTAAGCCATCGCCACGGCCTTCAATTCTCCCATCATCAGCTTCTCCAGACTGGATTCAGTAGACAGGCTCAGTGGGAGCCCCAGCACAGCTCCATTCCTCTCCTTATGCTCAGGGGTCACTTTTCCTGGCATGGATTGAACTTTGTTCAGCAGCCAAATTTGAATTCTCGGTTGCTTGGAAGCTCTGAATCCCAACCATGTAGGAATTTCTTTCTCAGGAGTTACAAATCCTTCTGCTTCTCTTTGTCCTTCCACAGAAATGTCCTGCCTAATGGAGGCCCTGGAGGACAAGCGAGTGAGGTTACAGCCCGAGTGCAAAAAGCGCCTCAATGACCGGATTGAGATGTGGAGCTATGCAGCCAAGGTAACATCCAGAACACAGCCTCATGCTGCTGCTTCTGCTGCCAGCCTCCCTCTCTTCACACGGCTGGATTATCAGACTTGGCTAAGTCTATTTTAAAAATGTTCATGCACCTCTTCTTTAGCGTTCCTTGATGTCCATGAATTGGAGCCCCATACCCTTTGCGTACAAGGCATTTACAGGGTCAGCCCAGATCACAGCTTTCTACCTTCTTCCCCATCGCCAACCTTTAAGATGTTTTCTTAAGAGGAAGAGGAGGCTTTAAAGGCCTGCTTGGCTGAAGCAGCACTGGCTTCCACTGTGCCCTGCTTCCTGTCACTGCATGGCAGTTCTGCTGCTCACACTGGGTTCATCTCCAGCCTTTCCTGTGGCCTCCCCGGTACATGAGGTGAGCTCTGGAGATGAGCAACCCACGCAGGACCACCCCTTCCCACGCACCCAGGTTCCGCCAAGCTGTGCTAACTGAAAAGAGCGGGTTTGTGTGTGTCTGAGGCACCTTTCTGTCCTCACGCTGCCATAGCAGGCTCTTGAGGAGGTCCATTTAGGAAACCAGTGAGGAGAACTGGTTAGACTGGGCAAGTTGATGAAGTCTGTTCAGTCACTGTAAGTCATGTTTACAGATGATACTGTCGTAGAGGAACGCTTATCATATATGCATGTGGAATGAGTACGATCAGGATGTAGAATTAGCATACACCACACCTTCTGTTTGTATTTTCAAAAGTAACAGATATAGGAAGGAAACTCGTGGTGAGAATGAAGCTGTGGCCTTCTGCAAGTCACTTCCCCTCCAGGCCAGACCTGTGGGTCTTCATCTCTAATGTGGACGGAATCAAACCTGCTCCTGGCTAGAACTGCTGTGGGCACAGAGTGAGGGGGAGGCAAGCCTTCTGTTCAGGGTCTGATGTCCTGGGTGAGCAGGGTGATGGTGGTGAAGGATCATGGCTGAATGTACCTCTTTGTGTTTTTGTATAGTAGATACAGTTTTATGATCCTGAATAAGTGCTGGAGCTTTGTGTTTGATTTTCTTGTTTGTTTTCCTCCATTTCCAAAAGAAGAGCCATGAAAAGAACTAGCAGTTAAAGGTGGCGAGTTAGTCCGAGCACTGCCACCGTCCTGATTCTCTGTCAGAGGATGACGTTGTCACATGTCCTTCCAGGTGGCCCCAGCTGATGGCTTCTCTGATCTCGCCATGCAAGTGATGACATCCCCGTCAAAGAACTACATTCTGTCTGTAATCAGTGGGAGCATTTGCATATTGTTCCTGATTGGCCTGATGTGTGGACGTATCACCAAGCGGGTGACACGAGAGCTCAAGGACAGGTAGAGCTACCTTGACCACCAAAGGAACCGCCTGTCCAGTGCCCAGTTTGTACAGCCCTCCTGTATAATGTACCTACTCACCTCACTCTTCTCAGAGGTGACACCAACACCCGTTAGAGCAGCAGCAGGTACCCACTACATTGTCCCACCTCAGATGTCACTCCCGTCCACGGTGTCTTCGTTCTCAGCATCAGCAGCTGGCCACTTCGGTTATTGCCTCTGTTGGCAAACTTGGGTTTACCTGCCTGTAGACAAGTCTCTCATGCCAGCGGAGCTACCAGTACTTCCAGAACCAACTCACCTGACCTGCAACTCAGATGATTTTTTTTAAACCACCACCCAGAAAAAAAAAAGGAACGCAATTTTTAAAGAAAGAAAAAAGTGTATATAGTAACAGCTCTCCTCCAGTCTTGGTCTGGGCAATGGGGTTCTTCTTCTGTGTGACTGTGTAAAGTGAAGGCAGGACTGTAGAGGGGAAATGCACCACCAGTGGGCCCTGCCTCGTGTGTCAGGTCACCGGCACCACCAGGAGCGGGAGACCACTAACTGGCTTGCTCTTGGTCCTGTTGTGTCTTCTGCTAGAACAGTAATGCCTTCAGCTCCCATCCTGGGAGAGCCACTGCTGGTCAAGAGCACAGGCCCCAGTGTTTCTGTCCTCCTCATCCCAGTGAAGCGTAGCATGCCCCGCCCCGGGCCAAGGGCGCATGGGTTGGGAAGAGGACGCAAAGTTGATGAAGCTCATCATCGGTTCCTGGGACTCCCAGGAATCTTCTGCAGTTCTTCCAGAAGCCTTCAGCTTCTTGCCGAGGCATTGACTGGGATGGCAGTTTCCTCTGACATGTGGATGGCAGGGCAGGAAGGAAGAACCAAGGTTTTGTCCCTTCTGCTCTGCTTTATTTTTAGGGCTAAACTACAGGTCAGAAAGGATGGTGTGGTCTCAGGGTGTGTCTGGCAGCCCTGCCTGACCCCTCGGCCTTCTCAAGGCAAGCTTCCCAGGGCAAGCTCCTTTATGCCCCCACATGGAGAGAGTGTGGAAATGATTGCATTTTCTGTCCCTTTGTATTCATTTGCTATGTAAACCCACTTCCTTAGGCATTGATTAAAATGCCTTTCTCAAACCTGCACTTTGTGGAAGCCCGCTTCCTGGTCCCTGTCCCTCGTTCCCTGGTGCAGAGAGGACAAGTTCGGGCAGTACAGAGGTAGGAGTCAGGCAGGCATCATGTTAAATCTGGCACACCTCTGTTTGAGTCTGGGGTGCGAAGTCACAGTGGCTGCACAGGACAGCAGCATGTACAGTAGGAGATATATTTATATAATATATATTTTATTAATCTGTTAGATGTCCACAAAGTATTATAAATCATGTGCCTAAAACTGTCCACATGACCAAGGCCCATTCAGGTGCCCTTCCTCCCCCTGCCTCACCTGCCGCTGTCCACATTTGCTGCAGTACCTGAACCAACATTGTCTTCCCTGAGATGTCTTTAAATTCAAGGTTTGTGGGTCAGCTGATCTAAATTACTCCTTAGGACGTATCTGAATCCTGTGGTTTCCTTGTTTCTTTTTTGCTACCTTTCCTGGAGGCAGAAGGCTCCAGAAGCCAGCTGTACACCTTGCCCCCTCCCCATCCCCAGGATAGTGCCGGTCATGAAGGGGCTCTGCTGAGCAGCTTGGGCTCAGGCTTCCTGACTCTCAGCCACTGTCCTGGGATTCTTCAGTCTCATAAAACTTGAAAGTCTCGGAGTACGTTTTGCATATCCCACCACCACCACTGCTGGGCTGATTGGAGCTGGGCAAAACACTCCCTGTCCTTCCCTTCCATCGGAATGGGGGCAGCTGCTGAGGCTTGGGATCAAGAACCAGGGATGTTGCCTAATTGTAGCCCCCCGACATGTCTGACACCTTTTCCAGGATAGGATTAGTACCTCCCATGTGACGAGGCTGGGGATACCACACTCCATCTCTGCCACCTCTCTCCCATTATATGTGAAGCATGTCTGTAACCCCAGTGGGTCTAACTAATTCTGTTCTTAACAGAAGTTTTCCTAAGTTGTCTACAGCAGTTATAGAAGTACGCAGAGGGGTTAATTTCATGAAACTTTAGTCATCTTTAGAAATGATTAAAAAGAAGGGATAGCTATGCTGGTGTCTTCAGCTGCTTGTTGCAAGAATGACTTTTGCCTTTCTACTGGGAAGTCTCCTGTAACTTGTGTAACATGCCCCAGCAAGATCCAAATAGGTATTCTCAACCCAAGGGACCACTGCCTAAGCTGGTGGTCCAACCACATCTGCTGTGTCCCTCACTTGGCACAGTTCAGGCTGCCTCTGGTTACTGGCCTTACAAGCCAGTCAGGAGTATTGATAAGTAGGTTGAGAACTAGTCAAAAAGAGGAAAGCATAAGTGAAAGCAGGTGCCAAGGGTACACTTTACCTTTGTGTTCTTCTGAGGTTTGGCCATGAACCTCATGAGCAGTGGGGAGGGTTTGGGGCCTAGGCTGAGTGATTGTTTGAGGCTCCAGATGCCTGACTAGTACCCGTCACACCTGGCTCTGTCAGCTCACTCCAGAAACGCCTGGAGTATTTCGGTCTGGAAACTGTGGTACAGAAATCCTGCAATCTGGCCAAAATGTCAGGAACCAGGCTTAACTACTTCCCCTCGGACAGAGCTAAACTGCAGAGGGCAGCTCAGTGTGTAAGACCTTTACCTTGGTGTGCCCAGCCTTGCTTTACTATTGCTGCTGCCCCAAGAGGCATCGGGACAAGAGCCACCAAAAAGGTTGGGGTTTATTCCAGTAAGAAAGGCCCTTCCTCTGTGTCCCCTGGAGACTCTCGGGCCCTCACTCCCAGTCACAGCCCCAGTGGATTTGGCCAGCGTGCTCCAAGCCAGCACACCTTTAGAAACTAGAGGGGCCCCAGGGTGATTGATGCAGTCATGCTCCATGAGCAGGGGTGACAAGAGCCCATTGTAGACCATTGCCTCCCATCCAGACCTTGGTCTTCTGGGGAACAGTGAGAAGCTCAGGGATACAGGAGTCAGCGGACTCTGCTTCCCTGGAGATGCCGTTCAGAATTACTGTCAGGTTTCATTTCAGGCAAATGGGAAACGGAGTTATGTGAGTGATTTCCACTGCTTTCCCAAGAGAAGTTGTCATTGTTGAATGCTGTTGAGTTGGTTCTCACTCGCCCAGTTCATCACAGCCCTTGGCACAAGAGAGCAAAACACTTCCTATGGCAGTGTCATCCTTAAGCTTCTGTGTTTGAGCCGTTTCTAGATCCACTGTGTCAGTCTTTCTCACCGAGAGTCTTCCTCTTTCTGAGAAGTACCTGTACTTACATATCCAGACTGCTGGAGATGCTTCCCATCCTCCCCTTGTCCAGGTTTCTGGAGTCCCCATTCCAAAAATCCCTGCAGATTCAGAGGAGGCTGCAGTAGAGACCCTCTAGCCACAGCCAGGGCACTTTCAGCCTAGATCGTGGCCAGGGAACAGAGAGAAAATAATTGCTTTTTTGGAGGGGAAAAAAGATAAAAGGCATTGCTGAAACATGCGTGAAGGTTTTCATTTATCATGTATATTGTAAATAGTTGCTATTTAGCTGTAGAAGAGAGTCCCAGATCAAGCTGCAGGTAGGGTACTAGTAGGGCTCCCGGGCGAGGTGCACATGCTGGGCACATGGGGCTGCTCGGTTAGGAAGTTCGCTCCTTGTCACATGCTAAATTTGGGTGCAGATGTCGACACAATGACTCAGTTTTTGTGCCTGTGTTTGGGATTTTTAGAATTGCCCAAGGATGGAGCAATTGCAGCATGTAAATTGTGATCCAAACTTAACCAAGGATGAGAGGACTGAGTATACAGCGATCATCTAGAAACAGTTTTCTCCATCTTACCTGTTAACATGCAGTCTGCTCTCCCGCTTTACGGTGGTGCTTTTAGCAGATTCTCCAGCACCTGGATCGAGGAAAACTAGGAGGATCTGGGCATGGCCTTCATTCGTGATGCTGGTCCGGGTGGGTCCCCTCTTGGAGGTTGCTCAGGAGATGGGTCGTGGCTGGTGGATTTCTTGGGCTTGCGGCCACACTGCTCAAGACTGGCTTTTTGAAGTATGTGTGTTTTGCCCGTGTTTACTTAAGAATTTCAGATTCTTGTGAATTTGAAAAACCTCAAAAGATTAGAATGCTCCATTTTCTTTCTCGTCATTTAGACAGCACCTATGTACATTTCTCACATGCGGCTTTCTAGTGCTGTGGGCCTCTCCCTGGTTCTCGCCCTCTTTACCACTAGACTCTGAGTCTGAAATGATCTGGGATAGTGATTCTGCCATCACAGCCTCTCATTGTCTTCAGGTGACCAGCCCTCTAGCCACACTCCAGCACTAGGTCCTCCTCCCTCTGCTAGCTTCAGGCCCCCGTGTTGGGGCAGAGCCCCCTTCCCACCAGACCTCCAATAACAGGCTAATCTTCAGGTGATGGGCACCCCCAAACCATCTGGTAAGATCACTGAGGGCCGAGGGATTGTTTTTCACTGGAGTACGAAGGTGGGCCTGTCGGCTCTGAGTTGGTGCCGAAAGGTTCCTGATGGGTGGTGTCCTCGCCTTCCCCATGATCCACCGTGGTGCACAGTGGGGGGAGGGGGGTGTCCTGAGGAGCTCTCCCTGGGCAAGGAAAAGTTCAGACAGTGCCTCTATATCTGCTTTTTGCCTTCTCCCCAAGAGGATTGCCGTATGGACCCCAGAGCCCAGAACCCAGCAGGGCGTTAAGGCAGACAGGCCAGGTGGTTTGATCAGGTCCCGCAGGCTGCAGGGCACCAAATGGGGTGCCAGCAGGAGGGGCCCCAGAGCGATGCCTTGCAGAGCACCCTCCTGGCTGTCCCCACAGGACACAGCTGCACAGCAGTGCTCTGAGCACTTCGCCTTGAACTTGGGTTTTTTGTTTTGTTTTGTTTTCATTTTTTTATTTCTAAGAAAGAAAAAAGTAATGTTAACAAACTCTTTTGTAAATGGTTTTTTCTTTCTATGTACAAAACCCTGGCAGTTCCTTGTTTTTACATGTTCATGCTGTGTAATTTTGAGATGTTACTGAGATTCTGAACATAATGTGCATTTTTTTCTGTACAGATGAAATGGGAGAATTTAATAAAGAGTTTGCAGGTTTTTACTTGTTAAATCTTCTCTCTGGTGACTGGGGGGGAGGGGGAGAATTTCCATCCTCTCGCTCTGCCGATAGAAGTGTGTGAAAACTCTGAGCTGTGAACTTGCCTACTGAAGCTTACAAACCTGCACATGAATAAAGCTTTCAGTCAAGCAGAATAGGACTGTAGCACTTCTTGAGGAAAATTAGCTTCCTGTCCCTTGTTTTCTGTAGCCAGTAGCAGAGTCGGAAGTTGAGTCCAAAGTGCCCTGGCCCTCGGGCTGATGTGTCTGGAATGACTCGTGTGGGTCCTGCAGACCTGCCCCAGAGCTTGGCCGGCCAGAGGTGCCAGATCCCTCTTGGCCATCGAAGCCCAGAACCAGGCTGCATTTGTTTTCAGTGGCCTCCCATGCCCTGCTCAGCCCTCTATTCCCTGTGGCAACAGCCTGATGACCCTGGATCACTGACCTTTCACCATGGCACCCTTCCTGAGCCTTATCTACTCCCTCTCCCTTTCTGGGCATAACTAGTTTGCATCTAGGTGTCAAAAATAAATAGCTTAAGGAATTTTCACATCAGGAAGGGTTTTGTGAAATAGTAACGTTAGTACTGACTCACGTACTTGGATGGCCTTGAACTTGGGATTTCTCTGCCTTCAGCAGTTGTCCTTTAGGAGTTGGTGGTGATGGGTTTCAGATCAGATTTGACTCATGGCGACCTCATGTGTGCAGCATAAAACTGCTTTGGAGGATTTTCAAAGCTGTGACCTTTCAGATCTAGGTCACCAAACCCCCGTGGGTGGGTTTGAACACCAGCTTTCTTGGCTTGTAGTTGCGCACTTAACTCTTTGCCTCACACCTAGGAGCTCAAGAGGTGATGTAAGACAGTGACAATCAAGCCAGGAGAGACTTGGAACTTCCTGAGTCCTAACTGCAAAACAGCCCATTTGTCTGGAGAGCTCGTGGCAACTGTGGCCCTGAGCGTGAGCCCCTGGGAGGGTTGTGGAGAGGCTGGCTGGCTGGGAGATGGGGGTACGAGGTTTGGGCTCCTGCTTATCACTGCTCTGCTTCCTCCAAGTGCACACTAGTCCGAGGGCCCTAGGGATGGGGAGCATAGGCCCCAGAGGAAGACTTCTCCCGAAATTATGTGATTTTTTTTTCTTGAAAAAGATCCTTGACCAACTTCACACCTCAGAGGGATTTGCTGTCAGACTAAGACCTGGTAGATTTTAGCAAAAAATGGGGAGATTCAGTCTGAGATGAAAAATGAAGCACATTGGGAAGGATCCTGCTTTCATGACTGTGAATTAGCAAAAAAAGTGCCTCTGCTTTGTCTCTTGTCCCACCCCCGTCACCCAGGCAGCTCTCATGGAGACTGGCTTTTAGACCTGTCTGACCTATCTTCATGCTGCAGACCTGACCGGGAAGTCTGCAAGCTCCCATACAGCTACGGGCCATCTCGCTATTGGGAACCATGGACCCTAGCCTTGGAGAGCAACCATCAACATAACATTGTTTCTTCACATCCTTTTTATTTGGGGAGAAAGGCAGGTGACATGGAAGAAAGAAGGGGGGAGCATAGAGGTAAGAAAGAGCAGTAGCTGAGGCTGAAGCTGGTTGGACAAGGAGGCAGCAACTGGGGTTCAGGCAGCTGTTTTGCGGACTTGGAAGTTGCTGGGGCTCCGACGCTCACACTTCAGGACCCTGGCAGGAGGCTGCTTCCTGCCTGCCTGGGTCTTAGAACCAGGAGCTGCTCCTTGGTCATCTTGGGTAGGATGACCTGGCTGGAGGACACGAGAGCAGTTCATCCAGAAAAGAACCAGGATCAGGTGACAGAGCAGAGATGCACCCAGCAGGCCCACATAGCAGTAGATGGTGACAGTGAGGGTCCGTCCCAAATTCACTGCAGGGGACACAGGCACAGAGTGGAAAGGTGGGCTTGGCCCTAGTGACAGTGCACTTCCCTGGTCATCTCCATCTGCCATTATCTCCCCAAGAGCTTGCCCTGGCTCACCTCACCCTCCTGGAGACAGTAGTATTCTCTCTTACAGACAGAAAAGTTGGCCTAAATTCCTTAAGGGCAGAAGTGGTTTCTCTCCTATTCCAGCTGTAACCTCTGGGTCAGCATGAGTGAACCAATGTGAAGCAGTGGATTTGGTAGTACTAGGTAGTCTCGACAATGGTTTGGTTGTACTTTGGCAGTCTGAGGATTGGATGCAAGAGCAGAAAGGTGGACCTGAGGCCTCAAAAGGCAAATGGTTCTCCAGCAAGGCCAGAGTTAGGAGCAGAACCAGGACTAGATCTGGGTGCTTTTGTCTGGATCAATTATTCTTCCCAGACATTAATTTCAGGCCTTGTGCTAGACCTTCATCATCTACAGGGGTCTCCCAGATCCTCTAGTGAGCAGATTCCTTCCTTCTCTGAATCCTACAAGGCCAAGCACATCTTCCTTTTCCTCCGAAAGGCTGGTCTATTGCCTGACCCTCCCTTCTAGACTCTCCTGTTCACTCTGCCCTGACAGCATGTGCTGCCAGATTCCATCTGGTGTGAAAGGGAGGCCCAGGCCATGGTATCACCACGAGCACGTCACAGACAAGGCTGAGTCCATACCAAGGGAGTTCTCATCACTGTTCTCGTAAGTCCCATTCCAGTTCTTCATCTGAGGCCTGCACCCTGGAAGAGAGCAGAAGCCCTTCTAGTAACTTCTCTGCTGTGACACCCCTCCCCAGAGGAAATCAACAGGCGTGGCTTCTCTCCCCATTCCCGACCCCTGCTGAGACCACAAACCAGAAACAGCAGTGGCTGGGAGGCGGCAGGACACGTGGATACCTGGTCCTGCTACTTCAGGCTCCAAATGCAAGCCTGGTCTTCACCCCAAAACAGGGCAGGGTCAGGAGTGTTTTGCCAAACACCAACCAGCCTTTGAGGGAGCCAGGGGTGATCATGACGCATGTGAGTGCGCAGCGTGGAATGGGTGGCTGGAGGAGGAGACCTAAAGCACAGGCCTGGGCCTCTGGGGACTCACCTTGGCCCCGAGGCGGGGGCAGGGAGAGGACAACCTCCGAGACCCCACTCTGGTGCAGGGCTCGGCAGGTCACAGTCCTCCCTGCCAGCCCTTCTGGCAGCTGCAACCAGCTGATCCTGGGCTCCCCAGAATCCCCAGTGCCATCCTCCTCGTACTGGTGTTGACCTCTCAGGACCCAGGAGACTCTCAGGGGGGCAGGCTGGTGTCCAAGGGCCACACAGAGTGCGAGGAAGGGTGGGCCCGAGGTTGAGAGGAGCAGGCTCAGCTGCGGAGGTCGGAGAGCGGGGGGCTGCACTTCAGCTGTGGGGAATGAAGAGAGAGGCTGTCACCACCGCCAGCCTCTGAATTCAGTGTCCCCTCCCCTCTTGGCCTGCTGGGGATTTTCTGCTTCTCCACAGCCCTCTCCTTGGGCTCTGTCCACACCGTCTCGCAGACACTCGGCTTTCCTGGCCTCTCTCACAGTCCACTTTTCCTCCACAACTCTCCAGCTTTGTTCAGCAGAGCAGATCCGGCCTCTGCCACATGCATCTTCCCCTGGGGGCTCAGTGTGCTTCCCACTGCGCAGGGCGAGGGGATGGACTTGGCGATCTTGGTGGGCCTAAGAGTCTGTGGCTCGGACATCTGGGTCAGCACTCACCAGCCAGCCAGTCTCCTTATCAAGAACCTTGGGCTGCCTCGTGTTAAAGGTCAACAGTTTGCCCTTCTCTTTCCCTTCACCCCACCAACCGCTCCATCAAGGGGGTTCCCCCACCTGTACTTCCTCTCCAAGCCCACTGCTGGAAGACATGGGGCTCCTCCCCAAAGGACTCACCTTGATACAGCAAACGAGTGCCCTCTCCAAAGATATACTGGCCTGCAAACCACATGGCACAGTAGTAGATGCCCTCGTCATCAGGGCTGGCATTGCCTACGGTGAGGCGGGCACCATTCTGAGCCAGGTCCAACTCTGCCAGGAAGCGAGGATTCACACCCAAGCCATAGGTGGGGGGAGCCCCTTCTCGCTGACTAAGCAGGAAGGTGGGGCCGCGCCCCTTCAGCTGCTGGTACCAGGACAAGACGTGGGCCCTGGCAGAACTGCCTTGCACCACACACCAGATCTGGGGGTTGCCTTGTCCGCTCCCCACAGAAGGCTGAGGCTGGAACAGAGTGGGCAGGAGGACCTCCGAGGCACCTAAAGCAGCAGGAAAACAACCCGCTGTCAGCAAGCACTTACCACCAGTTCGGTCTAGTGCAAAGGGCAGGAAGTTCCAAAAGTCAAGCTGCAGTGGCCTCTACAAATCCAGAAAAGACAGTACCAGGAAAGTAAGCAAAGGGCTACAGACAAGCAATATTCAGAGGAGCTGCAAATTGACTCAAAAAGCTGACTGCAGGCCTGCGTGATACCAGCTTCTGTTTGGATGCATGGGATACAGCAGAGACGAGACAAAAAATCCTGCCCTCATGACATTTTTTTTTCCTCATGACATTTTGAGTTAAGGAAAAAACCAAATATGAAAAGATGGCACAGTCTTATTACTCAGCAAATCTGCATGTTAAAATGAGGTATTAGTTTGTGGACAGTCTGAGCAGACCCCGCTGCACTGTGCTAAGACTGCTCATGACAGTTAAGTCCGGTGGTGTCTGAAGCCAGCTGTGCTGCTAATCCGAAAGCCCTGCATCTCTCAGTTCAAATCCACCGGTGGCTCTGCAGGAGGAAGGTGAGCAGTCACCTTTTGCTGTGATTTCACTGCCTTACAAACCCAGACCAGAACCCACTGCTAGCAGTAAGTCTTGAGTTTGAATGTTACCAAATTTATTAATCAGCCCAGTCTCATCTTGAAATTCCATTTCCACAAATTTATTGTGTAAAAATAAGACATAACCTGTATCCCTTCAAGGATGATCATTATTGACCATATAACAGGATTTGGAAGTGATATTAAAGAGTTCTGAGGTCCCTCTTAAACCATGCAGTGTTCTCTAGCTCTGTTCACACAGCAGCTTCTTGGTCTAGGTACAGATTTCATATGAGCACGATTTAGGTGTTTTGGGATTCCCATCTTCCCACTGCCAGCCAGAAATTGTTAGGATCCACATAGTTCAAATGCACCAGTTCCTCTGTGGGAGAGAGTTGGACAGTCTTCCCATTCAACTTACTGACTGTACCTGAAACCCAACTGGAGGGTCAGCTATGAGTTGGTTCCAACTCATTGATACCTAACAACATTCACCCTCCTTTAAATATCATGTTACTAATTATTTCTTTTTATACCTGCACTGGCCATGCATATACTCAGCAATAACTATTCCATTAAGTCTCGTCTGCTTTACTTAGAGTTAAGGAGCTCTGGGGCCTCACATGTAGGGAGCTGTGCTCCCAACCCAAAGGTATTTGGTTCAGATCCACCAACCAGTCTGAGTGAGGATGGGCGGTCTCCTCCTGCATGATTTACAGCCTCTGAAACCCCCTGGAGGGTCGGCTATGAGTTGATTCAGTGGCAATTAGTTGCGTTAGGTTTTTAAAAAGTTTTAGAGTTATAAAGACTAATCGGCTCTGACCTGATGGTAACGAGTTTGCACACTTTCTGGACTACACTATAGTGTAAACATAACTTTTCATCAACAGCACAACTTGCTGTGCATTTAATCATAACTTTTATATGCACTGGGAAACAAAAAATTGACTCTCTTTTGATACTTATTGGCTTTATTTGCAGTAGTCTGGAAATAAATACTGCATCTCTGAGATCTCTGTCTATTACCATCAGAGAAATTGTTTTTACAAGATAACACCTCCCCCTCCCCTCCCTCCTACACACACACACACACACACACACACACACACACACACAAAATGTAAACGCCAAGACCCCGTGCCTGATGCTGTTTTGACCACTTCCTTCTCAAAGCCTCCGTCTACTCTCAGGTCTTCAGACTGGCCCACTTCACTGCCCCTCCTGCTGGTCCCCTCAATCCCTCAGCCTCTCCCCTGCTGACATGTGTCTATGTTTCATCAATGCTATAGCCTCTGGTTTCTCTGCACACCTGCCCCAGGTCTTTCTCTGGCCAACTCAAAAGAGTGAAGTCTTCAGTCTTCTCTCCCCAAAACACTGCAGCCCAGGTCAAACTGCCTGCCACCTGAATGGCCGCGTTGGCTTCCCAGCTTCTCCCACTGAACCCTCTCATCACCCCCGGCCGCCACCATGATGGGAATCTTACCCAGAGCACTGCTTTCACCGGATCTCTTTCCCCAGTGAACAGGCAGTGGCTCCCTCCTGCCTACTGACCAGCACTACTACCTCTGCCAGCCACCTGCATCCCTAAGTTCTCTCCTGGATCCCCACCTGATGTCTGTGTGAGTGGATCTGAAGTCCTGCAAGGTGAGGACAGACAGTCCACCTCACAGGATTGATTACATAAGATTAAGTGAGATAATGCCTAGCTCATAAAACCTACCACTGCCATCAAGTTCATTCTGACTCATAGGATCCCTTCGAGGCTGTAAATCTTTATAGAAATAGACGTCCCATCATCTTTTGCTCTCGGAGCTGCTGGTGGATTCAAACCACCAGCCTCCTAGACAGCAGCCCAACTCATAGTGTATTACACTATGTATTACAGCAGGGTTCCTGCCTAGCTTACGTTGTTACTAAGTGCCATCAAGTCAGCTCTTAGAGCAGCCTTATGTGTAATAGAATGCAACACTGCTGGGTCCTCTGCTAACCACCACCATCCTCTGCTGTGTGTACGCCCACACTGTGGACCCACTTGTTGCACCCACTGTGCCAATCCATCCCACTGAGGGTCTTATTTTACCAAGGATGATGCCCTTCTTCAGGTAATGGTCCCTGCTGATACCGTGTCCCAAGTATGTGAGATGAAGTTTCACCCTCCTTATTTTAAGGAACACTCTGGCTGCAATACTTCCAAGACTGATTGGTTTGTTTTATGGTCCTAGATCATTTGTTGTTGTGACCCTATGAGCTACAGATCTGAACTGTCTTATCCTGCGCCATCCTCACAATCTCTGACACACTCCAGCCCACTGCTGTGCTCAGTCACTGCCAATCCACCTGGTCAGGGCCTCCTTCTCCTTCACCATTTCTCCAGGGAATAACCTCTTCTGGCAACATGCATGAAGTATGTGACATGAAGCTTTATCCTCTTTGCCTCCAAAGAGGACTCTGCCTTCACCATCTCCCAGACATACCCTTTGTGCTCTGGGAGTCCATGACAGTCCATTTGTTGTTAGGCTCTTCAAGTCAACTTCAACCCACAGGAATCCTATGAGCAACAGAACAACACCGTGCCTGATCCTGTCATTCTGCCCAACTCTGATGGGCTTAAGCCCACCACTGCAGTCACTATCAATGTGTCTTATGAGGGCCTCCCTCTCCTTTGCTCAGCTCTTACTTTTCCCAGCATGATGCCTTTTTCCAACAACTGGACCCTCCTGATAACCCTAACCCAAAGTATGTGAGGTTCCAGTGTTGAGTTGAATGACTGAAGGAGTCTTTGTGTAAAATACTGAATGAGACGGGAAGCATCAAAAGAAGGCGGCAAGAATACACAGTATTGCTCCACAATTAACCATTTCAGGAAGTCATGTATCAAGAATCAACAGTCCTGAAGGAAGAGAAGTCCAAGCTTCACTGAAGGCATTCATAGGTCGTTACATAGTTATGCAGTCGGGCTGACTCAGCTGACCCGCAGGTGGGTTTTCAGAAGCAATAAATCACACAGAAAGAGACTGCCAATCTTTCTCCCATGCAGCAGTTTGTGGATTTGGATCATGTGCCTTTGGGTTTGCATTCACAGTAATGCTAAAGAACTGTTTTATCATTTCTACTTCCAAAGTTCAGCTTCCTTGGACAGCAATGCACAAGTGATTCACCGCCACCACCTCTCACAAGCTGTGACCTTGCTGCCTGTGGTTCCTTCGAGCTCCTCGCGTCCCTTTCCAAGCCCTCCCTGTCGTTCAGATCCAGGCCTAGGGTTCCGGTAAAGGGTGCTATTCCCATTGGCTCACTCACCTTTTGGTGCCCCGCCACTGCCCAGGGTCTGTGGTCTTAAAAATATGTATCCACCACTCTGAGCTGCCAAGTATTATCCCTACCCCACCAAGTCCCTGCTTCATGGGCTCTAAAACTAGAATCTGTCCATGGGGTTCCCCTTTTCTCTCTCTCAAATACACGCGAACATACCCCCCTCTATTAGTAAGAGAAAGACCCAGCACCTGCAGGAGGGGCTCCGAGAGGGCAGGACCTCACCTGCAGCACAGAGCAGCATCAGGGCCCAGCCAAGTCGAGAAGCTGTGGTGGCCCTCAGGCACCTCTGTTGGGTGACCATCTCCGTATCTGACGCCAGACACAGTGCACCACCGCAGCGCAAACCAAGACTTGTCTATGGCCCAGCCAGGGTCCAGGGCTTGGTGTCTGCTTCCTCCCTCGATGTTGACTGGGGGTATGGGGTAGGCGCAGGCGCAGTGCCCGTACAGACCAACCCCAATATCCGGGTCTCTCGGAAAGCCCCTGGTCTGTCTGGGGGAACATCTGAGTCCTAGGATGAAAAGCAGATGACCATGTCAGTTACAAAGGACAGATCTAATCCAAGTGCTTAAGTGCAGCAAGGAACTTCCCGACCCTGAAAAGCACTGACAAACTAGCTTCAGGCACGGTGGGTACACCATGCTGCCAGAAATAACCACCCTCTCCTTCTCTGTTCTGCTGTCCTGTTCTTTCCACAATCCCTGGTGAAATGCCCACCAGGCCGTTGGGCTCAAGTCTACCAGCTTACCCACCTCAGGGGGTAGAAAAGGTCTCTTTCCTGCTAGTTCGAGGCCCACAGCTGCTGTTTACTGAACTCACTTGGATCATGGGTTTGCCCAGATCAATCTGACCGACTGTGGTCAGCGGACTGGCCAGGCCTAGTACCCTTCTGGCAGTTGGGATGGGACGGGTCAGCCGATCTTTGTGAACTCTCAGGGGCAACATGGCGGGTCCAGGTTGGATTGGTGTTTCCAAAGGAAGAGACACTGGATGCTGAACAGGCATCTGCCAATCCAGAGGGGTGAATCCAGGCAGAAGAAGAGGGCTCAGCTCTGCCCGAGCGCCTCTTCTAGCTTCTCCCTGCTTCTCAGTTCAGCAGCCCTACTGCAGGTCCTCCCTTGCTGTCTCTCACATTACGCTCTCCCTCTTATTTCTGTCAAGTCAGAACAGACTCATAGCTGAATTCTTCATTAAGTACAGGAGTAGACTGTCCACCTTTATCCCTCAGAACCACTGGTAGATTTGAACCACCAGAGAGGGCACCTTTGATTTAACAACTCTTTAATGACTGCACCACCAGGGCTCCTTTCTAAAGTGATTATCATCACTAATGGAGCACGCGTGACAGAGCAATGAATAACCTCCCCTAGCAACATGCCCCAAGTATGTGAGACGAAGCTTCCTCATCTTTGCAGCCAAGGAGCACTCTGGCTGCATCTTCTCCAAGATGTACCCGTGTGTTCTTTGGGAAGTCCGTGGGATCAATCACAGACAGTTCAGAATCACCAATTCTTATGAATGAGGCCAAAAGAACTGAGGCTGGGAATCACAAACTAGCAAAAGCCAAAGCCCCGCCTCCACGAATGTCCCTGCTCAGTTTCAGGGGCTGAAGGAGGACAGCGCTGGGAACCAAAGCCTTTCCCATAACAAAGTGCTCCCACCCCCATATCCCCACATCCAGGGCCCAGGCACCTGCCGCAGAAGGGGGTGCCAATTTTAACAACAATAGCAAAAATAAATGAGAAGATGTTAAATGATGGCACCTGACACCTACAGAGCATAAATTCACCTGCCACCTGGCGTCAGTGGCAGTGACCTAACTGTTTCAACAGCTCTATAGAAACCTAGTTTAGATACTGCACAATCCGCCCATTTAGTGGACGATCCAATAGTATAGAACGTACAGAGTCGTGCAGTCATTACACTGAATTGCTTTTCAAACATTTTCACTGTCCTGGGAAGAAATACTGTACCGATTAACAGTCACTTACTTCCTTCCCTGCCAATGATGCATTTTCTGTTTCTGTAGATTGGACTTGTCTGGACATTTCCTGTAAGTGGAGTCACATAATCTTCGATCTTTTTTGACTGGCCCCTTGGACTTAGCATGCTGTTTTCTAGGCTGTATGAGGTAGCATATATCAGGACTTTATTCCTTTTAATGACCCCATAATAGTCTATGATTGATATATGAATATAAACAAACATTTTATTTATTTCCTCGTCAGTTGAGGGACATTTGGGTTCTTTCCAGCTGGGGCTATTATGAATAATGCTATGAGCACTCATATACAAGCTTTGGGCGCTTAATCTTAAAAACTTGCTTACAGCGACCCTGTCACTTCACCGAAGCCACTGGCTGCACTGCTGTTCCTGGAGGAGAACGTGTGAACTGCTCCCAGGACGCCTGGCATGATACAACACAGACATGCACGAGAAACAAGCCTGTCAATCATCCCTTCCAGGAGGCAAAGAGGGCCTCCTGAAGGGGTCTGCGGAGATAACCGTGGGGAGCTCTCTGTTGCTCCCCTCACTATGCTGTCGAGAAAACGTAAAACTGTAAACACAATTTGTAAGTGGACTCCAACTTTAAAAGAGTCCCTAATTTTAAGTGTCTCCTGCCACTTGGCCCTATAACCACCCAACAGGACAAGAGTGGACCTGCCCCAAGGATCTCCACAGCTATAATTCTTCATGGCAGCAGACTGCCATATTCTCTGCCTCTGACCCTGGTAGGTTCAAACCACTGACCTCTGGATTAGCAACCAAGCATTTAACCACTGCACCACCAAGGCTCCTTTAGCTGCTTGTTACAATTTGTCAAAATATCCCTGTCTAGAACTCTCTTGTCAGCTCCTTCCCAGATAGTACTCACTTTTCACTTTTATTCAGTTACATTTCCTCTGAATTACTTATAGCTGTGTTTTTATAAGAACGTATGTCACAATCTAGCCTTCTGACTGAAGAATCCACTGCCAAGTATAAACTGGCCCCCGGAAGAATGACCTGGATCCTGGATGTCAGTGAATCAGGAGAGTCAATTCAAGGATCATTGCTGTGTCAGAGTCTTCATAAAGAGACACAGCAAACAGAAATTATCTCCCTAAACTCAGAGTTTTACAAAATAAGTAAGAGTAGCCATCAAGTCAACTCGAACTCACGTGTGAAAGAGCAGAACTGAAGTCCACGGGGTCTGCAATGACTTTATCATTTTGGTATTTTTTTAATTGATTGCCAAACCTTTGATTCCATGACACCTCTAGGTAGATTCAAACCTCCAACCTTCCAGTTAAGAGTCAAGTATACCAATTATCTGTACCACTCAAGGACTCTGAGTCGCTCTGAGATAGGAGCTTCTCAATATGAGGGAATCAGACTGTGGTGGGCGCAGGAATTATCTTCAAAGAAGAGGCAAAACCGTTTCCTCAATTACAGAACATCAGCCTAACTGTCAAAGGGCCCCACGGGGCTCACAAGAGCAACCGAGAAATGGATTCAATTAGGCTTTGAAGGGAAAAGAGTATTCTGAGAAGTGTTAGGGGCATGAAAGAGGAAACCTGTTATAACTGATCAATCATCAGATAGTGCTGGGGTGGCTGAACAGACACAGCCATCAGAGCTTAAACCATACTCCCAGGGGAAGAGAGAAGAAAAGAAAGCAATTTTTACACAGGCTCATTTTTAAGAGCAGTGTGGCCCAACTTTTCAGTGTAGAACAGACTTGTGTTTTTCATAGTAACTAAACTTTACAAAAAAAACAAATCGCAAGAAGATACAAACACACATTGAACGTGGGTTAATGACAGGAAAGCTGAAGTATCTGAGCACTACAGTCTCCACTTCCACGCTGATGATAGGACAGACAACTAGGAAACCAGCCCTCCCACAAGCAGCAATCATACCTTCTGGCCAGAAGTCGATTCTTTGTGAAGGTCAACAAAGCTGAAAAACCTCGGGGTAGACTGATCAACTGAAAAACAAAAAAGAAATACAAATCCCTAAAATCAGTGGAGAGGAAGAGTCATCACACCAGATGGTGCAGACATTAAAAAGATCATTAAAAAAGATCATAAAATAATTTTAAGAACACTCCCCCCCCCTTCCTTGTCGCATACTGTCAAATCAGATCCGACTGGCACAGGAGGAGATTGCCCCTCCTTCTCCAGCAGAGCATCTGGTGGATTTGAAGTGCGCACCTTCAGGATTGCAGCACAGCTTCCCGCCACTAGGCCACCAGAGCCCCATGATCCAGGTGGGGGAAGAGGGTAATGCAAGCTAAAATTTGTTATAAAGGGCTTTTTTAAAAGACAATAGCTGGTATTTGAGTAATGTAAATGTATTCTAACAGTGTCCTGATTTTGATGACTGTTATGGCTATTACTTACAAGAGACTTAATTCCCTTCGGATTCTACCCTGGGATATTTAAGACTTAAGAGACACAAGTTTCAGATAAAATATGAATAGAGAAAATGGTAATGCAAATAGAATTAAATGGAAACATTTGGAGAATCATAGTGAAGGATACTGGATAATCCTTTGTACTCTTTATGCATATTTTATGTATATAGGAAATGTCCAAATAAAAAGTTAAGATTAAAAAAAAAGAATTTTAAAAATAAAGTTCAACCAACCCTCCACCAGATTCCCAAGGCTGTAAATCCACATGAGGCAAGACTGTCCTCCTGTGAAGCTGCTTGTAGGTTCAATTTTGTCAGAGAACCACAGTTGGTTACAAAATTCACAGTATTAAAATTAGTGTCTGCAACTCATTGATAAAACTGAAAGGTAAATTATGAACATAAGTCACCAAAAGTTAATAGCTAATCAACAAGAAAAAGAATAAGCAGCTCCTTCCTAGTGAGAGAACTCTGGTGGCGAAGTCTTAGAGGACTGTGCTAACCCAAAGGTGAAATCCACCAGTGGCTGTGGGAGAAAGATTTGCAATCTCTTCTCATGCAGTTTACAGCCTGGAGGGTTAGCTATGAGTCAGTGCGGACTAGATGATAATGAGAGAGAGAAACCAAGTCAGCAGCTAGGGCCTGACACTCAAGGGGTTGGATGACCTGGTCTGCCTCCCTCAGGCCAGGGCTGCTTTGACTGGGGGGTGGGAGGAAGTGCACCTCAGCCACAAAAGCCTGTGACTCTTGTCTCTGGCTCTGCCAGTGCTTCCTGGCTCTGAGGTTTGAGGTTGCAATGTGCTGGGCCTTCATCCTGTCTGCCTCCCTTGTTCCTCTTCTCTTCTGCCTGGGCTGCAGCAGTTGAAAATATGAACCTGAATGAAAAAGACAGCATGGTCTAGCAGGTGAAGAAGAATGTACATATTGCTAAGGTGTAATGACAGGTCAAAATCAACATTCTTTTTTTAAAAATTTTTTTTGAAAATTTTGTGTGTGTGTGTGTGTACCGTCAAATAAAATCTGACTGGTATAGGAGGAGACTGTTTCTCCTCCAGCAGAACATCTGGTGGATTCGAACTGTGCACCTCTGGGATTGCAGTACACCTTCTTGCCATTAGGCCACCAGAGCTCGCCAAAATCAACATTCTTAACAATTACTGAGAAGGGTCTGGACACCAAACGTTTGCCAAACAAGTTGACATGAAAAGGTGTCCCCAGGAACAAGCATGTTTGTTGTTAGTTGAAGGTGAGGCAGCTTTGTCACTAAGTGGACTGAGAGAGAAGAGTGAGATGCTGGATTTTCATTGCTCAGATCAGGGGGTTCTCCCTCCCAGATCCATGTGCCAGGTAAAGGCATGAGCCAGATGACTCATATAGAAAATGGCAAGTGTTTCTTCTTAAATCACCACATCTGGGTCTCAGGTAAGGTTTCAAGCTTATGCTTCAATTTTTTTTTTTTTAAATCAAGGGGTTGGGTGAGGAGTCACCAGGTGACTCCAAACTTTAGGTTGTTAAAGTAATATTATTTATCTAACACAGGAGCGCAGCAGAGTTTGCACTTTTAAGCAGCAGATACCCAGTTGTCCCCAGCACCACCTTGTTGAATAGGGTCTACCCAGTGCACAATGAGACCCCTCCCGCTTCATCACCATTTCCTATGGGCAGTAGTCCTCTTTCTTGTGCACTGACACGGACCCATATGAAACACAGCGCCTGGCCCCAGACAGCCTTCAAAGAAACACAAAATTGGCTGGTAGATACTTGTGGTGAGATGGGCTTTAGTTCAAAGAATGAAGACACCGACCTAGATGGCTGTCATTAGATCACAATCCAAATTTACAGGACAATGTGTATTTCAGGCAGTTTTCTAAGTGCTGCGAAAGAGACTTGCGAAAGAGTCTTGTCCTCAGAGGGATCACAATTTAAAAAAAGGGAAAAAAATAGTGTTAAGAATGAGTTTTAAGTTGGGCTTATTAACTCAAAGACTAGTGGTTCAAAAGCACCAGCCACTCTGCAGAAAGGAGTGGAGTCTGTTCCGGTTAAAATTCACAGCCTTTGACACCAATGATTCAGTTCTGAAGTTACTTGAAGACAGTAAAAGGGTACAGACTTCAGATGGTTCCGACTCAAGGACACACAGCAATAGGTGCCATGACAAGTGGACAAGGCGTAGGAGCCGGTCTCGCCCTTCCAGGCTCCCAACTCTCACTGTCAAGTCAGAACTGACTCTTAGCTGACCCCTCCACTGAGCTTCTGAAACA
>NW_006399751.1:560684-561368 GCF_000299155.1 Elephantulus edwardii
CAACCATCAAGTATTTTGAATCATAGTGTTTGGTAATTTCTGCATTCTGTTTCTTTGCATCCTTTGTTTGGAATAGCTAACCACATAACTATACTATAGATTTCTTGGCAGAGACAAATAAGCATTTCTAACATAGCATCAGTTTGTTGAAACATCTCAGTTGATCAGCTCTTGGAATGTTTTCTTGGCCAATGCCTTTGGTTCAACTTACACTTGTTTCTTTAGTACCATCAGTTCTTTTTTTTTTTTTAACTTACAATCCTTCTTTTTTCTTTATTTATTTATTGTTGCACATTTTCTCCCTCCTTCTCTCCCCCTCCCCACCCAGCAATGTACCCCTTGTTCCAGATTGAAGTTCTTGATCTTATACTGCCTTCTGAAAGATTTGACTTCAACCAGTTCTTTTTTGGTACAGTGACTTTGTGTATTCCTTCCATTATCTTTTGTCTTATTAATTTTTTTTAACCCATAGACTCTGCAGTATTGTAACTCCAGTCTTTTTTAATTGAGATTTTATTATAAGTTTATAAAGAGCTTGGATTTCCTCCCTGCCCCCCTTTTCCCCAGTTCGCTTTTTTTCCTTGGAAAAAAAGTTATTTCGTTGTTATACAGTCGTCCTCCCCAGACCACTTTACTGTGCAGGTCTTATTCTGAAATCTTGTCATACCAATTACATTTAATCAT
>NW_006399751.1:561468-564256 GCF_000299155.1 Elephantulus edwardii
GCCCTTCCAGGCTCCCAACTCTCACTGTCAAGTCAGAACTGACTCTTAGCTGACCCCTCCACTGAGCTTCTGAAACAGTAAATCGCCCCGTCCGGTCCACCTTTCTCCCGCAGAGCGGCAGGTGGACTCGAACTGCAGAGGGGTGGCTTCTGGTTTGGCAGAGCAGCCAACGAAGCTCCGGGGTCTTCCAGGAGGGAAAGTAAAATGGTCTTCTGCTATTCCTGCCACCGAGGAAGGCCCAGAATGAGGTCCAAGAACAGCGCAGTTAGCCCTCCCGGGGAGCCCTCGCCTCCGCCATGGTCTGAGCGTGGCTGCTACTGCAGCCCCACATAGGGGAGCCCCAAAGGGTGGAGAGAACCCCAGGTTCCCTAGGTCTGCCCACACCTACGACGGTCCGGCTCCTGGCGGGAAGCGGCCCGGGTACGAGCCCTGAAGTCCGGAAAGCCCGGAGGACAATGCCACCAACCTGCCTCTATGTCGGAGGTGGGCGGCACATAGGCCTCGGAGCGCCCGGTCGAGAGACCCAAACATACCCACGTGCCGGGGGCGGGCCCCGCGGTGACGTAACGCCGCCGCGGTGACGTAACGCCGCCGCGCGCCACTGCAGCCAAGCGCCGCCGGCCGTACCCTTCCTGGGGGCCGTAAAGCGCGGAAGGTCGCCGACGCCGGTCTCCCCGGAACTTTTTACTCCCTCCGCCCCGCCCCCCCTTCCGGCCCCCGAGACCCCCGGCAACTGGCGAGGTGGCCGGCGCTCGTCCCGCGGCTGGTGCTGACCGTCGAGCCCTCTGGGGGACCGTGAGGTAAGAAGAGAGCTGCGGAGCCGCCCTTGGCCTCCTGTCCGCGTGGGCCTTAAGGCCCCAGCACTCCCGCTGTCCCCCTTTTCCGCTTTGGCCTCTCCCTGGAGTGTGGCCTTGTAGTTTGCGGAAGGCACATCCCGCTGCCGGTCAGGACTTAGGTCTCTCCAGGTCGGGACAGTTCCGCGCCGTCTGCCCCGGGCGTGGGGACACTTTAGGGCTATGGGGTCCAGGCCTCGAGGGTCTGCGCCTGGCTGCGAACCCGGGGGCCCCAGCGCAGCCTGTATGTCCAGTGCAGTCAGGGTGACCTCGCCTCGGGCCCCCCTCGGGCCTGCACACACCTGCGGAGAGCGGCCCGCCAACTTGATCTAGCCTGACCCATCCTCCTTGCAGAGGGGATTGTGTCCCTGTGCCGAAGCGAAGCGCGCTGGCCACTAGAAAGACCGCTGCACCAGTGGACTAGGGTCCCACCTACCAGACGCTGTTTACAACAGGATGATACACTGCCCATCCTCTCAGTCGTGGCAATGTTTGGGACGGTTGCTGCAATCACTGTGCCAATCTGTCTTCTTTTTCACTGACCCTCAACTTTACCAAGTATGATGTCCTTCCTTCTCCTGGGGCTGGTCCCTCCTCATAACATGTTCAGTTTGAGAGACAAAGTCTTATCATCTATGCTTCTCAAGAGCATTCTGGCTGTATTTCCAGAACAGATTTATTCTTTATTTTGGAAGTCGGTAGTATGTTTTGTATTTATCCCTCACACCATAATTTCAGAGGCATCAGTTCAATCTTTGGTCTTCCTTATTCACTGTCCAGTTTTTATATCTGAGGCAGTTAGAAATTCTATAGCTTGTTTCAGGCACACCTTAGTCCTTGCAGTGACAGCTTTGGAACACCTTACAGAGCTCTTTTGCAGCAGATTTGCCAGATGCAATACCTCATTTCCTGATTTCTTGACGGCTGCTTCTGTGGATGCTGATACTAGATCCAAGTAAAAGAAAATCACCTCCAGCTTCTGTATTTTTTTGTGATGTTACTTTTGGCCCATTTTGAGTTTTGTTTCTTTATGTTAAATATATAATCGATATTGAAGCACTTACTAATGATTTTCACTTGGTAAGTACTTCATTTCTCTTCACTGTCTACAAGGAAGATTGTATAATTTGCATATTTTTGGATATTTGTGAATCTTCCTCCAATCCTGATGCCTCTGTTGTCTTGATTTAGTTCAGCTGCTCAGGTTATTTACTCAGCATACAGATTGAATATGGTGAAAGGATACAACTCCTAACACACCTTTCTTAGTTTTAAACCATGCAGTGGTAGAAAAAGAAAAAACACGACCCATGCATTGTTCTCTTCCAACAACTGTGTCCTGGTCTATGAACACATTCCAAATGAACACAACTAAGTGTTCTGGAATTTGCATTCTTTGTAAGGTAAGTCATCTATAATTTGTTATGATCCTCACAATTGAATGCCTCTGCATAGTCAATGAAAGCAGACAAAACCTCTTTCTGGTGTCCTCTGTTTCTTTAACCAAGATCCATCTGATCTCTACAGTGAAAGCCTCTGTTCTACTCTGTGCCCTCATCTGAATCTGGCTTGAAGTTTTGTCAGTTCCTTGTTAGGGCACTGCTCCAACCATTTTTAAATTCTTTTCAGCATGAATTCACTCACATGTGGTTTTAATGATTTTTTTAAATTTTTTATTTTATTATTTTTGTGTGTGTGTGTGTACTGTCAAATCAGATCTGACTGGTACAGAGGAGATTGTCCCTCCTTCCCTGGCAGAGCATCTGATGGATTCCAACCGTTCACCTCTGGTTGCAGTGCAGCTTCTTGCCACTAGGCCACCAGAGCTCCCCTAATGATTATTGTTAAGTGCCATCAAAATACTACAATGAAATGTGCGAGGAACTAGAGTCAGAAAATCAAAAGGGCCGAACTCGCTCAGCATTTCTTAAGCTCAAGGAACTGAAGAACAGATT
>NW_006399751.1:567184-593850 GCF_000299155.1 Elephantulus edwardii
ATGAGTTCCTTATTTTTCAGTGCTGCATAATATTCCATTGTGTGAATATGCCACAGCTCCTCTATCCATTCATTTGTTGATGAGCACTTGGGTTGTTTCCAACTCTTTGCTATCAGGAACAAAGCAGCAATAAACATGGGTGTGCATATATCTGTTTGGGTGGTGGTTATGGTTTCTTTAGGGTAAATTTCCCATTGTGGAATTGCCGGGTCAAATGGTATTTCTATTTCCACCTTTTTGAGAAAGCATCATACTACCTTCCATAGTGGTTGCACCATTTTACATTCCCATCAGCAGTGAATAAGGGTTCCAGTTTCTCCTCAACCTCACCAATAACTCCAATCTTGAATTTCACCCCCCCTCTTCAGTTCTCTTAGCTTAGGAAATACTGAGTATGTTCTTCCCTCCTGGTATTCGACTCCAGGTATTTGTACATTACATTCTAATACATTTGTCTTCTCAAGCCACCCTTTGAAATCTGTTTAGCTCTTTTATGCCAACATTTCTTTAATTTCAGCTGCTCTACATCCAAAGGCAAGTTTCAGAGTCTCTTTTGACATCTCTTTTGGGCTTTTCTTTGCTGTCTTTTTTAATGACCTTTTCCTTTTATTGTGTATGATGTGCTTTCTATCATCCCACAGCTCATCTGGTCTTCAGTCATTAGTATTGAGTACATCAAATGATTCTTGAGGTATTTTAATTCAGGTGGAATATATTTGAGGCCACACTTTGTCTCTTGTAGACTTGTTTTCGTTTTCTTCAGCTTCAGTGTTTGTGTAATTGAGGATCTTCCCCGGCCTTGTTCTCACTGATAATTGAGCTCCCTTGTGGTCTCTTTTCACAAATGTTTGATTTGATTCCTGTGTCTCAAAAAGAACTTAAAGTGTTCTTTTTGATGATGACTGCAAACAGGGTCCATAATCCGGAAAATGACAAATTGAAGAGGAATAGCATTGCATTCGTCATCAAAAAGTACATTTCAAGATCTATCCCAAAATATAAGTCTCTGTCAGTGACAGGATAATAACCACATGCCTGCACAGAAGGTAATACTATTGAAGAGTGTAGGGCCCGGTCACTGAGCTTTCATCTTAATGTTTGACTCCCTTGGGGTGCATATGTATGACACTAAATGGAATCTCCAAATCCATTTCACTCACGCATGCTACAGGATGAGCAGGTGGAAGGGAAGCAGAGAGCCAAGACAAAGGGTATATTTCCCAATGGAAGGAATTTGTGCTAATTTCTTAAACCTGCCTGATTACTTTGTACAGTGGTTGAAAAATAATAGCATCTTAGACCAGTGAAATCAGAATCTGAGAGGTGGAACTTGAGAATCTTTTACCAATTTTGGGGTTTTCAACAAGTGTCCAGGTAGATCTTTTGCTGCAGCAAGTGTGGGAAATGCTGTGTGACCTCATCTCTACTCAGCCAGTATTCTGACCAGCAGCCCGCTTGTACACGCTGCTATTACTCTGTAGTGGAACATCTGGAAAACAGTGCTGTTACCCTGCTCTTGTTGGTTTAAGCAGATTTGAGTAGAACCGGCTCTCGGTTGAAGACTGCTTGGAAGTTACTATTCACAGAGATGATTATGTGGTTCTTCTTTTAACTTCTTTTTTGAACAAGGGAGTCCTGGTGACAATCATAGGGAACTGTACTGCTCACCCAAAGGCTGGGTCTCTCCGGTGGTCCTAATCCACCAGCAGCTTTTTGGGAGAAAAGTAAGCAATCTCTTCCCTTGTGATTTATAGCCTCAGAAACCCAGAGGAGAATCAGCTATGAGTCAGTTCCAGTTCACCATTTCCTTGACTCTAAGGAAGGTCAAGATGAGAACAAGGTCAAAATTCTTTCCATGGTTCTCCTCATCCTGGGTTTTTAGCATTGTTCATTATTCCCTCTTGAAATATACCTTTTAGTCTGTTTCTGTTGCCACCTTTGCAGTTCAGTTTATCCTGCTAGGCTTGTTTTTATGATCCTGCTGTTCTTTTATTATTATTATTATTTTGTGTGTGTGTGTGTGCGCGCGCATACCATCAAAACAGATCTGACTAGTACAGGAGGAGATTGTCCCTCCTTCTCCAGCAGAGCATCTGGCGGATTCAAACCATGCACCTCTGGGATTGCAGTGCAGCTTCTTGCCACTAGGCCACCAGAGCTTCATATCCTGCTGTTCTTTCCTCACCCATCTAGTTTTATTTGAAGGAGTCTCATTGCCTTTGAGTTGGGACAGACTGCTGATCTTTCTCCTTTGGGACAGCTGGTGGATTTGAACTGCCAGAGAAGCACCACTTTTGGTTTAGCAGTACAGTTTTGTCCAGACTAGACTCCCACATTCCCTGTTTGAAAGGTAATATGGAGTAATGTTAACTGATGGACTCCTGCAGTAGGCTGGCAAGGTAACAGGTCATGCTTTCTGCATTAATCCTTCCCTAATGGAAAGAGCCCATCCTCTTTGTTGTCCTCTAGCTTATTATATTTATTGTTTTGTTGAAATGAGTGCTTTGTTATACTTTGTGACTTCCCTGCTTCATGTGAAAGCTCAACATGACTAATAATTACCTTTATAATTGCAAATCTCCAGCACAACCCTTTTGTAAAGGTCGCTTGGACTCCTAGGCTCTGGGCCCCATCTCTTCTTTCTTTCTGAAGAGCCTTGTTCTTTATTTCCTCTCTTTTATTGTCATCTCTGTACCTTGTACTTGACCATTCCCACCAGTAGTAGGTATTTTTAATTTCTCTCATCTTTAAAAACAAAGCACTTTGGCGAGCTCTGGTGGCCTAGTGGCAGGAAACTGCACTGCAATCCCAGAGGTGCGTGGTTCAAATCCACCAGATGCTCTGCTGAAGAAGGAAGAACAATCGCCTCCTGTACCAGTTAGATCCAATTTGACAGTACACACATAAAATAAATAAATAAATAAAAATTTTAAAAAAGCACTTTGCTTCATCTGATATTCTTTTGTAGCTTTTGTATCTTTTTTTCCTGCTCCCCTTTGAAATAGAGTATAATGGAGAAGTATGCACACCTTCATCTCCTGTTTATTTTGCAATTTTCTCTTTTTCTGTCCTGCCACTCCCAAAAAATGCTCTCACCCCAGTAACCAAGAATCTGCATCACCAGGTCCCTGAGGACACTTAGTCAACCATCCTTGACCTCTCAGCACCGTCTTGTAGTTAATCACTTCTTGAAACACTCGGTTCTCTCAGCCTCCCCTCTGCCTGGCTTGCTTTCCGCCTCTAGCTCCACCTCTCTGTTTTCTCTCTCTTCTCACCTCTCTCTCTCTTCTAACTAGTTCTCCAGCTGGCTGCTCTCTGTTTGGAGTCTTTCAAGGTTCCATCCTCATCTCTAGTCCCTTCTTTCTCTTCACAGTCTCGTGTACTAATCTCCCAGACCTCCTCCCCAAATGTAGGCTTGTCTGAAACTGCTGCTTGCTGTTTGTTTTTGATTCCTGAAGAGTATCTCACGCTCAGCGTGTCTGAGAGTGACTATTTGATTCTCTGAATGCACCCCCCTTTCACCCTCTCCCCTCTCTCCCTGGTCTTTCACGCTGTGGTAAGTGGTACCACCTTCTACCCAGTTCCTCATTTCTCCTCACCTTGAACATGCAGGTTGAAGGAAGTCCTGACATTTCACAGTCCTTTTTCTGTCTCGATGCTGCCCTCCTGGTCTAAGCCACCGTGATACTCCTCTTGGAGGACTGCAGTGGTATCCCAACTCCCATCTCCACTGCTCTCAGTTGTCTCTACAAGAACCAACCTCTTTTCTTAAAAACATGCCAAAAGAGCATTTCGTTTACAGGTGGCTTCCAGCACATCTTAGCTCCTCTCCTCCTTGCTTCCTCTACAGAGAACACATTTACTCACTGAGGACTTCCTCATCCCTGCCTTTGCACATGCTGGTCACTGTGTCCACCATTCCTAGAGCTGGGCCCTTCTCATCCATCAGGACTCTTTCTCCCTTGTCACCTCTTCAGAGATCTTTGCTGACCACTTTATTTAAAATAGGCCCCTTGTTGCTCTGTCATGTTAGCTTTGTATTATCCCCTTACTTCATATTACACATGAACATGTTGAAATGTAAGTCGTGTAAGGGCAAGGATCTGCTCAGGCTGTGTCTGCAAGCTTGGTCAAGTGTCTCAGTCTTAGTCGGTGCTCATATAACTGTTAAAGGAATGATCATTGTGCTTTAGTGTATCCTTTTTACATGAATCCTGTGCACTAGGTTAAAGGAAGTAAAATATATGTCTGATTTCCTCTGTCCAGCTGGAGTTCGTGGGATCCTCCTAGCTCACACCTTCCAGTTGCTGATAGGCGAGATGTTCTACCGGCTGCTCTCCATTGTCCGACAGCCAAGAGCCAGCCCAGGATGGCAGAACCGGCCCTCCACAAGAAGCAGTGCGTCCGCTGCCGAAGCTCATTCCGTCCCCCTGCCCGCCCAGGCACAGGTGGTCATCTGTGGCGGTGGCATCATGGGCACTTCCGTGGCTTATCACCTCTCCAAGCTGGGGTGGAAGGATATTGTCCTCTTGGAGCAGGGCAGGTAAGGGTCACATTGGAGAGGGCTCATCGCAATACTGCACAGACCCTGCAGTAGGCTCTCGTTTTGTCTCCTTTCAGTGGTATTGTCCACCAACAGCACATAGCCAGTGAAGGCAGTGTCTTTGAACAATGTCCTTTCAAGGTCACAACACATCCTGTTGTCTCGTTCCCTCTTTATAGTATAGGGAATTGTGGTGGCCTGGTGGGAAGTAACTGTGCTGGAATCCCAAAGGCGTGCAGTTTGAATCCACCAGCTCTCTGTGGGAAAAGTAAGGGCAGTCTCTTCTCGTGCGATTCAGCTGCCTCTGAAAACCGGCTGGAGAGTCAGCTAGTGGTTCCAGCTTGATGGCACACAACAACAATCACCTTATGGTAACATTAGACAGGTAGTGACCCACATCCTTACAACTCCCTTCATGAGCGAAAGTGAAATTGGCTCCGTTCTGCCTATACTTCCTCTTGGCCTTTTTTTAACTGAATAATTTTTGCCCATTTAGGACAGTTTTAAATTGACAGAAAAATTATAAAAATAGTTTCGAATTCCCACATGCCCCACACACCGTTTCCTCTCTTGTTAACATCTCATTAATATGGTGCATTTGTTATCATTAAGGAGCCAATATTGATTATTAACGAGGTCATGCTTTATTCAGGTTCTCCCAGCTTTTCCTTGAAGTCCTTACTCTGTTCCAGGATCCCATCCAAGACACCACTTTCCATTTAATTGTCATGTCTCCTTAGGCTCCTCTTAAATGGGACACTTAAAAGTGTTGTCGATTTTGCTGGCCTACTTTTGCTGAGTTTTTATTTGTAATTAAAATTTTACTAGAATTTGTTCTTGTTAAATAATGTTAGCTGCCCGGCTTGACTGGGGGGCTGCGTTCTTACTGCTCTTGCTGTAGGCTTTATACCTGTTACTCTTTTCCACCTGATTTTAGCTTAAGTATTTTTATTTGTTTTTTCTTTATTTTTAATTGTATTACTTTTTACGTGTACCGTCAAATCAGATCTGACTGGTACAGGAGGAGATTGCCCCCTCCTTCTCCAGCAGAGCATCTGGTGGATTTGAACCGCATACCTCTGGGATTGCAGTGCAGCTTCTTGCCACTAGGCCACCAGAGCTCCCAGCTTAAGTATTTTTAGTATCAGGGCTTTGAACCAGTTCAGACAAGTTCAGTCATATTCAAGGAAGTGAAATCTAACAGACCTACGTGAAATAGGACAATAACTGAAATGGGGACATCACAGATCAAAGCCCTGGAATGGGAAACTCGGAAGAGGCACCCGTTCAAGAGGCTGATGTAGAAGACAGGACGTGGAGAGCCATACACATTCTCAGCTCATGGGTCACTGGCTTCTTGAGCAGGACACCATTGTTTCCCGACTATTCATGTTGAGAGGTATGTTGCTATACAACGTTCACACTACGCTTGTTTTCTTCCTGGGTGTTGTCCTGTAATTATTCCCATTCCAGTCATGGTCCTGATTCACTCACATTTTGAAAAATGAGTTCCATTCTAGTTTCACTCATTGGTTATTACTGAACCAGGAAGAACCAGTTCAAACCCTGTTTAGTATCATACTTCATTTCCTCTCTTGGCTTTTTAATCTTTCTGATGCCTTTGTGGTTTGTGCTGAGAGTTTTGCGAGTACTAGGGACTGTTGAAAATATCAACAAATCTGGTGCAGAAGAAGGGCAGCCAGAGCAGTCCTTAGAAGCAAAGGTGGTCACCCTTCCTCGCACATCCTTTGGGCAAGTTGCCAGTCTATGGAAAAGGACATTAATAATGTTATTGAAGAAGATTGTCAGACACCGTGACTACAAACGGTGGCTTTGACAGCTGAGATTGTGAGGATGGTACAAGATGATAGGCAGGATTCCAGTCTGTTACACACAGAGCCGCTCTGAGTTGAAATCGACTCAAATACATCATACCACTCCAGTGCTTCTCTGACTCTATGCTAATGTGTATTTTACTACTACATCTTACAAATTCCATAATACTCTCTGATAATTGCCTTAAAAAGTAATTTCTTTTGAAACAATATCACGTTCCAGAAGATACGGGTTATATAGTAGATGTTGTAACCTACACCTGTTGCCTTTAGGTTGATTTTTAACTAACTCACCACACCCATTGGACAAAGGAGAATTAGAGGATTTCTTTTTTTTTTTTTCCTTTTTCTCTTCTTCTCCCTGCCTCTTTTGAAACAGTCCCTCGGCAAGGACTATCCACTTAGGTTTGTATCCAAAGACGAAATTTGTAGGTGAAAGGAGTTAGGAGTCAGCCTTCGTTAGAGACTGGTTCATTTCAGGGTCGAAAATATGGAATGCTTCACGAATTTGCGTGTCATCCTTGCACAGGGGCCATGCTAATCTTCTCTTTATCATTCCAATTTTAGTATATGTGCTGCCGAAGCGAGCACGAATTAGAGGATTTCTGAAGTCGCTCATCTGTGGAAATGGACTGCCTCATCTCTTCCCCACAAAATGACTAGAGCACTCACATTTCCACCCTCTTATTTAGGAGCTGAGTGCTTTAACCCTGCATCACCAGGACTCCTTAGATGTAGAAAGTAGAGCTAGAGGTAGGAGCAGGCGTGGAAGTGTCTTTCTGTCTTGTGTCAGGCTGGAGGTAAATCTTATTCCAGAACAGTAGATCACCCTTTCTTGATGTCCTCCTCTGTGCTAGGTCTTTGGCTTTTCATTTGTATAAGACATATTAAAGGTCTCATGGGGCGAGGGTACTTCACACTGGTGATTATACTATTCCAGGAAAATGGAATACTCATCCCTCGTTCTACTCCTTCCAGCAGCTTCTATTTAATGATCTTTGATGTTTTCTTGCTTTTTTTTTTTAAAGTAATAATCTTCTTTCTGTGCCTAGGGCCTAGAAAAGCAGATTCATTTGCAGGTGGATTATCAGTTCTGAAGAAGTTTCTTAGAAGTTTATGAGATAAGAGCAGATAGTGGTAGTAACCGTTTTCTAGTGCTCCTATCAAAGACTCTTCTCTGTGTTTGGTTTTAAAATGTTTTATATTTGGATGTTTGTTTTCTCCATCCCCAGTATTGGCCCTTTCTCATAGGACTCACCTGTACATGAGAAACTCCTGGGGAGCTTTTAACAAACACCTGGGGAGGCCTGACAACAGTATTTTTAAATGCTTCTCTGTAGAAGGACACCACCTGTCAGCCCAAGTGCACAGCTTTGCACCACGGGCAGCACACCATACAAGTGACTGTGTAGATTTCGAAGACAATAGAAAAACCTCTGTCTTTAAGGAGCTGATAGTCCAGTGTTGGAAATTGGATCACCAAAGTAAATACTACAGATTTGACAGGAGCACTGACATAGATGATGATCTGTTTTACTCAAAAGCAAAACGAAATATCACTTGCCTGCTGATGAGTTGGTTCTGACTCAGAGTGACCCTCTGAGACTGTGAATTGTGAAGGGAGGAGACTGACCATTTCTTGCTGTGGACCTCCTGGAGGATTCAGACTGTTGGAAACAAGTAGCCCTTGGCTGAGCAGTGCAGCTCACTGTGGAGCCCCCCAGAGCTAGACCTGAGTGATGTGGGGGAAATGACCTGTTTACCATACGGTCAGCCTTCTTAATATTTAGATCCTGTGCAAAGTAGGATCTTTGAACGTTGGTGTTACTAAGGCCTTTTTGTTCTTGTCAGCCACAACTTGGAGAACATTTAAAAATTTTAATTGTTTATTTGTAAATAGAAAATACATAGCAGACCAATTGCTGTAGTTAATTCCAACTTGTGGTAACTCTAGGAGGAAGCAGAACTTCTCCATGGGTTTCCAAGGCTATCTTCTCTTGTTGTTGTGTACAGTTGACTCGGATCCAGCTGGTCCAGGAGGAGATTGCACCTCCTCTCCAGCAGAGCATCTGGTGGATTTGAACCGTGTGCCTTTGGGATTGCAGCACAGCTTCTTGCCACTAGGCTACCAGAGCTCCCTCAGGCTGTCATCTCTATGGAATCTGACTAACATATCATTCTCCCGCAGCACAGCTATTTGATTCAAATTGTGACCGTTTGGTTAACATCCTAGAATGTACCACGGTGTCATATGTAACATCCATAAGGAGGGCAGAGCCTCCTTCCTATTCCTGACCTCTACCTAGAAATTTAAGTTGCTCATGCATCATTCCACATATGTCCCCTGGACGTATGTTTAAGTACTCCATTCCCCCCCCCCCCATTTTTATACAAATGATGGTATGCCCTTTTCAGCATGATTGTTGCATTAAAGAGCTTTCCCATTGTCTTATGTTAGATAATATTATATAGAGTTTCAGATTTTTAAATTAGTTCAATGTTGACAGGAATTTAGGATATTAATAATACTTTGAGGCTCTTCCCTGTAGCACTGCTTATAATATCATTGTTGCACTTCACAAGTATGTGTATCTCCCTGATGCATTTGCAGTGGCTTCATTAGGGTGCACTAGAGTCCCCAGAGCAGTAGCTCAGGAGCCACCTTCTATACCAGGCCCCTGCACATATCCTTACTAATGCTTATTATAGGTCTTAATTACACAATAATAACAACAACAACAACAATGTGAAAAGTATAGTTGCAGAGTGTTTACATATATTTTTCTTAGGTTATATAAAAAACTAATATGAACATTTTCTACATTTAAGTAGAGCATTATTAATTACTATGTTATTAGTCACTGATGTCAGTCTGGAGACTAAAGTACGCCTAATACAGGCCGTGGTCTTTGCGGTTGCTTGCTATGCATTAGAGAGTTAGACAGTGACTAAAAATGACAGAAGGAGAGTTGATGCCTCTGAGCTGTGTTACTGGAGAATAGTATTGCACATACCATGGACTGTTAGGAGAACAAACAAGTTCGTCCTCGAGAGGGTGAAGACAGGCTGTTCCTTGGAGACAAGGATTCTGGAGCTTCATCTGACATACTTTGAACATGTTGCAAGGAGGGACCAGTCCTTGGAGAGGGACATCATGCTTGGGAGGGTAGAGAGACAGCACAGGAGAGGAAGATCCTCTATGAGGTGGATTGATTCAGTCACTGGGGTAATGGGAAAGGTGTGTCAGAGGCAATAAGATTGGCAAGAGATAGAATAGGGTTTAGGGTTGTTTTACATAGGGTCGCTATGAGTCACAGGTGACTCAACGGCACATAACAACATTAGTAACTGAACAGAAGCTTTGTTTTCATTCTCATTCTCCTTGGTTTTTCTCTAGTTAATATTTCATCCTTAAAGAAGTAATTGGAGGGAAAAGTGTTGATTCACAAATACTATGTATTGTAGCTAAGACACCAGAAAATTTGATAAGATTACCACCTGTAAAGAACCCCAGCAGCCCTGCACAGTGTGAGGTGAAGTGTAAATTGGGTAATAGTAAGAGCTTAGACGAGAGTGCATTTGAAGGTTCAGAAAGTAAATTATAAAACAAAACAAAAACAGAGTAAATTAAGAGTGTTAGCTGGGTAAGTATATTGAGAGATAGAACCTTACAAAAAATATTTTTGTTGTTGGTACTGGTGGTGGTGATTAAATACCATAGAGACAAAACCACAGCTGACCCTCCAGCTCGTGTTCAAAGATAGTAGATCAGCTGGAGGCGATTGGCCGTCTTTCTCCCGCACGGCAGCTGGTGGATTAAATTATGTGCCTTTGGGTTGGCAGTGCAACTCCTTAAACCACTAGACCACCAGAGCTCTCAGAAATATTGTTATTAAAAATAATACATTTCTGCACAAAAACTTTGCAGACTGCCCTTTTGGTGTCACTCCCTCAGACAGTCACACTGTGTGGTCTGCATCCCCTCAGTGATGCCCTGTTTACATCTGTTCTGCAGGCTGGCTGCTGGCTCCACGCGGTTCTGTGCTGGCATCCTGAGCACAGCCCGGCACTTGACCATCGAGCAGAAAATGGCAGACTATTCAAACAAGCTCTACCATCAGTTAGAGCAAGAAACAGGCATCCAAACAGGTAAGCACAACTGCCTCTGCTCACCTGTTTGTCCTCCAGATTTCACTCAGCTCCGTGTTTGATCCTGTACCAGGTGTGTCTGGTGATTGGAGAACTGAGACATGGATTTTAGTTGAGTCCCTGCCACGGCTAGTATGTTACCTTGAGTAAGTCCTGTGGTTTGTTGAGTGATTTTCAGTTTCCCTATTTATAAAATAAGGGGATTCGTTCAGTATGCAAGACTCTTCAAGTCTTAACATTCTTACCAACATGTGAAAGTTTTTCTGAGCCATTTTTCATACATCTCACTAATGTAAGTATATTAAGTAGTAATACTTAACTCTTGAACAAAGCAAAGGAAAAACTGTAGTTTGACTGACAGAATTTCACCAGTTACTATTAGGTGTTATTTCTGGCTATAAGCATAAAAATTTATTTCCTCTGTGTCTGTGTAATTAGGAAGAAGCTTTGTTGACACAATGGTTAAACCTTGGCCTGCTAACCGAAAAGTTGGCAGTTTGGACCCACAGTCTCCCTCTGGGGCTGGTCGTGAGGCACTCTGCTCCTGTAATGATTTAGACAGCCGTAGAAACCCTATGAGGTCGTCCTACTCTGTCCTGAAGGGAACCAGTTCAACAGCAGTGGGTTGGATTGGGTTTGACATTTTTTCTTTCTCGTGTAATTGAAGTGAGAAGTGCCACAGAATTATAATCCACATGTTGTTTGTTGTTGTTTAATGCCGTCAAGTTGTAGACGACTCATAGCGACTCTATGAAGATACTCCTGGAAAATGTAGAAAGTGTTCCAAGAGTCAAAATCTAAACACCGATTCCATGCAGTAACAAGGCAGAAAAGTCAACATCTTTCAGCTCAGTGGAAGGATGTTGATTAGCTGGCGGCCCACTCTCTTGGATAGTGAAACAACATTCATTGTAATGCACTAGTAGTCCAAAAGTATCTTCCACAAGTTCTCAGTAACAGAAGAACAAATTAACTTGACAGTGGAGAAGTATGGCAGTCTTAACCAAGTAGCTGCTTTCACGATGCACTGAGAAGGAAATAGCATCCCTTGTGGGTATTCTGCCAAAAATGTGTAACCTGAGTCTCATCACGAGGACACATCAGATATGAACAACATGCAGACATTGTGCCTGTACTTATTAGAAAGGTCAAGGTCAAGAAAGCAGAGAAAGATGGAGCACTTGTTAAAGAGACAACTAAATGCAGTGCCTGGCTCCAGATTGAATCTTAGGCCAACCAGGGAAAAGAGGCTCTGTCAGAACATTGATCAGATTACTGTGTCAGTAATATATCAGTGCTGAATTTCCTAATTTTTATAATTATGCTGTGATTCTGAATGAGAATATTTTTGTTCTTGAAGAAATGGACCCTGAGGTATTTAGAAATAGGAGCACAGTGTCTGTAACTCCCTGTCAGATGGTTTGTGTATGTGTATAAACAGAAACTTGAGAGAATATGAATGATAGAGCAAAATACAATTGATAAGTAGTACAGTTTAACAGTATCTAAAAGACTTTGTCATTAGTCTTCCAATTTTTCTCTAAATAATGAAATGATAACAAAAAGTTGCCACCATTCCCTAAAATATTCACCCTAAAAAAAAAACCCCAAGAAAATAGGCTCCCTTCCAGATAAGTCCATTTTGTTGTTTATAATTGCAGAATAATGTTCAATAGCCTGTACATACCAGAACTTGTTAATGTATTTCCCTATTACTTGATGACATAACATTTTTATCACTCTTTATAAATGATTCAATAAAGAACTTTATTTGTTTAACATCATTTTCTCATGCAGTCTCTTAAAGTTTAATTCCTAGAAGAGGGATCATTCAGGCAAAAGAGAGGCATATTTTGAAACTTTGGTAGATACTGCCAAATTCTCCAAAGAGGAGAGCTGTCATCAATGTCTTGCAGTGCTTTTTTCTTGACAGTATTTTAACATTTCATGTTTTCATTTTTTCTTCATCTAAGAGAAGGAAAGAATTGTTAGATTCTGATTTATGTATAGTGAGCAGATACAGCATGGGGGTGGCTGAGTCTGACTTCTGCCTGTTTCATAAAGGAGAACAGCCCCCATCAGTAACATCAGTAGTATCAAATAAGTAACTACATACTTAGCACCCCTCATGGTTCTGCACCTATTTCTCCCAATCTTTGAGTTCAGTGTTTGTTTCAGTGTTACTCTCAGTTGTGAAGTTTATTAAGGAAATAGGAACTGGGGGAGACAAAGAGTATCACACAATGTAGGTCCAACTTTGGTCCAGGAGTCCCAAAGCAGATTAGCAAGACACAATTTCTCAATTAGTGAAAGTACAGGTCCAGCAGCACACAGGCAACTCTGGTTTCCTCAGTCATCTGACAAACTTTATCTCAGAGCAGCTACAGATCAGTTTTTCCTTAATCATTCAGCAAGAAAAACCTTTAACTCTGGCTCCATCTCCAGGGTTCTTCTGGTTATAACTTGCCACAGTTAACTTCAGAGTATACTTACCCTCTCTCCACCACTACCCTTCACAGTGTGGAAAATGTTGATGATTTACAAGACCATGTGTCCACAGTTAAGGTAACTGGAGATCATGCCTCTAACGGGAGCTAATGCAGTGAATCAAAAGGCCAATTTTAAAGGTTTCTGACATAACCATTTATTACAGTTAAACATCATTTTACATGTTTATTGGCCATTTATAGTTCTTTTTTGAAATATCTTTTATTTTTATTTTGCAGCAGTTGGTCCATGGAAAAAAAATCAATGGCTAATTTTTCAGATGTCCATTTTCACGTCTTCCTTAAAATGTCTTTTAATATTGTATATATCTTTTAAAAATTATTTTGTAGTTCTAGTTTATAGTTCTGAACCTTTAACAAAGCTAAGCATAATAACAGAATTTCTCTAATTCAGACTTTAAAAGCATTTGTGAGAAAATGGTGTTGCTGTTGCTGCTTACCATCAAGTCAGAACTGACTCAGCTGACCCTCCAGTGAATTTTCAGAGGCAGTTAATAGCACGGGAGGAGATTCCCCTTCCTTCTCCCTCAGAACAACTGATGGATTTGAGCTACATACCTTTGAGATGTGAGAAATGAGTGGGATTTTAATCTTATTAATGGCTGATTTGTTGAGTTTGTTACAATACATAGTTCTTTTGTGAAGGAATATGACTATATAGTAGTGTTGTTGTTGAGTGGCTTTCAACTCAGGGAGTCTCCATATATTTCAGAGTAGAGCTGTACTCCATAACATTTGCACAGCTAAGATCTTTCCTATGCAGATTGCTAGGCATGTTTTCCAGTGAAACTCTGGATAAATTTGAACCTCCATCATTTTCGCTAATATTTGAGGGCTTAACTCTTTGCACTATCCAGGGACTCTGTAATATAGAATAATGTGATGTATTATATAGGTGATTCGCAGCCTCTGAAAAACCACTGAAGGGTCAGCTATGAGCCACATCTGACTTGAGAGTACATAACAATTATATAGGTGCAGACACAGTGAAGTTGACCTGTAGGGAATGTTTGGTATGGAGTAGAACATAGCTGCTAAGCTTTTTGTCTGTCTTGATACAGCTTTTTCCCCCATGAGAACTGAAAGTCACTGCATTTTAAGAGACTGGTCACTGACCCAAGGAGAATAATGGTGTGTCCAGAAGACTAGCTAACAGACAGAAAGGAGTTTTTTTGGAAGATGTCATGGGCCTGTGTGATCAGTGTGTTAGGAATGAAATGGAGCACAGAGGACAGGATGTGTGGACATGTAGGCAGAAGGAACAGGACCATTTTGGCCAGCATATTGCACAGAGACAAGTGACTTCTGCCATTGATCTGCCATTGATCTCTGGCTATGTGGTTCAAATCCACCAGCTGCTCCAAGGAAGAAAGAGGGGCAGTCTCCTCCCATGGGATTTACAGCTTCTGAAAACCCACTGGAAAGTCAGGTGTGCGTCAGTTCTGATTCGATGGTACACAACAACAAAATGTTCAGGAGAGGCTGCTTGGTAAGCCTAGGTCGTGTTCCCTCTGTTTGTACTAAAGGGACGAGATGGAAGCTTGAGCACTTGGTGGCTGATGGTGTGGGTGGCCTTCATTAACGATTACCTTACTGCCCACAGGAGGAAAGACAAGATTACCTAATGGAGTGATGAATGAAAGTGGAGTCCGAGGAGTATGTCCCTTCACTCTCCAAACAAGTTTCTAAATAATAGTATCTTTTCTTGTGCATGTTTTTTTAAAAAAAATAGACATTAGTATCTCCTTTGATCCTCACAAAACTCCAGGCAATGGAGCCTTGGTAAAATGCATGGGTTGCATTAGTTTTCACTGGAGTTCAGGAACCTGATTTACTTGTCCTGAGTGACTTAAGTGACAGTCCCAGTATTTAGCATGGGACTTCTCACCTAGAGTCTGGCATACTTTCTATCCATTCTGCGTTGAACTGGCTCTGCTTCAGTTTGGGCTGGTTTTCCTGACAGGTTACGTGAGGACAGGCTCCCTCTCTCTGGCCCAAACCCAGGACCGGCTCATCTCCCTGAAGCGCATCAACTCAAGGCTGAAGTATGTATGACACTATATGCCTGTCCTGATCTTACTGCCAATTTGACTTCTGGCCAGGGCCAGAGAGTGTCATTGTCCCCTTGTGTTCTGACAGTGTTATGGGCATCCCTTCTGAGATCATCTCCCCCAAGAGAGTGGCTGAACTTCACCCTCTCCTCAATGTACATGACCTGGTGGGTGCCATGCACGTACCTGAGGATGCAGTCATGTCCTCTGCTGATGTGGCTCTTGCCCTGGCGAGTGCAGCCTCCCAAAACAGTAAGTGTTTTTTAACCATTATGATTTATAAACTTGACCTCACATTCTATAAAAAGAAAACAGAACCACAGTAGAAGGGGTTTTAGGGCTTCTTCAAGTTGAGTTAGGAAGAAAGAAGTTATCTAAAAAAGTATCCCACTGTCATCAGAAAGTGGCACCAACTTGATTGGAAAAATTATTCTCATTGGGATGTTCAGCTTCCATTGTCAAACCTCGAATTCTGCAGGGTTTTTTCTAAGAGTTCCCCTGATATTTGTTTTTTGTTTGTTTTTTTTTTTGGTTTTGGTTTGTCTTCTTTTCTGATATTTGTTACTAACTAAATATTTTTTCTCAGACTCACATTTTTCTTAATGAAGTTCCCAGAAACTGCTCTTTGTACTCTTCATACTTAAAGGGATTTTTTCCCCCCTACAGAACTTGAGGGAAAAGTTAGAACACACCTACAGGACTTAATCCACAGCTGAAATCATGTCCCAAGATTGAAATGAATGAAAGGAAGACTTCTCCACATCCAGGGAGTTAGATGCTTTGATTGATGCTTTGATTACAGACGTGGGTAGATTTGGATTTTACCCTACTTGACCGCTTTCTTGTCTGCTACTTTTATAATTTCTGGAATGTAATGATTGTGTGCCGAAGTCTTCCTTTAAATTGCATTCTGTTTTCAAAAGGCCTGTTGACACGATTTCTCCAGTTTTGGGTTTTGATTAGGGTACTCACTGACCTAGGGTTTTCACTACTTATTGTTGCCTGAGAATCTGTTGCAGATGCCATAAATTTAGAAAATCAGATGATGCACCTTTTCTTTCCTTACCTTGGGACAGATGTTCAGATTTACGACCGGACAGCTGTTCTTCACGTGATAGTCAAAAAAGGTCAAGTCACTGGCGTGGAGACAGATAAAGGACAGATTGACTGCCAGTATTTTGTCAACTGTGCTGGTCAGGTAGGTTGGTGACAACACGGGTCACTCACTTTCTTGTTTAACTTTTGTCTCCAGGATTTGTTGGCGTAGAAAAGATAGAGTAATAATCATGTCTGACTAAATATACCACAGAGAGAGACCTCACTGTTCTTAACCAGATCATCTCAGAACTCATGCTATAAATCAGAAACCTGTGGTTTCCTCCTAAAACCCAGCGCCTGTGGCCTTTTCCTCGTCACCTGGGTTAACTGGGTGGCCCAATTAGGAAGGCGAGGAAACAGCAAGCACTGGTGTTGGGTCTTTGTGTAGTTCTGTGTTTTATTCTGCAACCTCACAGTTAATGTATTGCACTATGTCATTGTGTCAGGAGCATAGGTTCAGTTTCTAAACCACCAGGCTGCATCCACCTGGGAAATGCTTTGTCCTGTTAAGTTCATTTAACAATCGGCATTTTGTTAAAGAGGGCCTCATATGCTCCCTATACTACCTGCTGTCATCTCTCTTCATTTGGTCTAAAAGTAGTTTTTATAGTTTTAAATGGATAGTGTTGCTCCCCGTCCAAGTAGTGGAACTAAAGCAGGCTCTAACTTGGCTTCCCCCACCTGACATCGTGGCAAGAGCACACATGAGCCACTTGAAGTTAAACCCTTTTCAAGAGGCAGAGCTTGCTCATCTGTATTTCTGTTCCTCTTCCCACCCACAAATAAATCTGTCCATTTGTAGTGGGCATACGAGCTGGGTCTGTCCAACGAGGAGCCGGTTAGTATCCCGTTACATGCCTGCGAACACTTCTACCTTCTGACTCGCCCCTTGGAGACCCCTCTGCAGAGCAACACACCAAGTGAGGACTTGCAATTTTTTTTAATCTTGTTTACTTGCCAGTATTCTGTCCTCTCAAAAGAAAGACTTCCGATTAAGGACAGACTATACCCAAAAAGTCTTGTCTTTTCTTTTCTGGAGCATGTTTCAGGGAGGTGGACCCAATTCTAACTTTTCTTTAATGACTCTATCAAAGAATGCCCAAATATGCATTCTATTTAAGATTAAAATTTTTTTTTCTCCTTTTTTCCCTCCAAAAACTAATTTTAGTCCAAAATACAGGTCATTGAGAATGTTTGGCTAGGAAACGTAGCCTTGAACTCTTGGCTTAAAATGCTATAAACTGTAGAAGTGTCATAGGTAAGCAATAAACTGATGCAGCTTTGTGCTCAAAGTGCTGTCTCAAAGCATATTGCTGTTATTTGGAGCTTACAGTGCCTAGAACGGGCCCTGCCGTTCCCCCTTGCTCTTAGATACTCTTGTTGACACAGAAACAGTTAAATAGTTTGGCTACGGGGACTTGTCAAAATTTCTTAGTAACTGCTAGATTTGGGGAAATGAGTCTTCACCATAAATCTGAGAAAAAGGCTCTTCACCCACACCCTTGAAAGGTGTTTGAATGCTAATGAATGTGTGTGTTTTATTCAATGCTGTGTCATTATTAAAACCATTAACGTGTGTTTTTATTTCTTTTCTATCAATTCACAAAGCTGGCTTGCCTCTAAACCCTCATTTTTTTCTCTTCTGCTCCCCACTCCCTTATTTCTTTTCCTCAGCTGTTGTGGATCCTGATGGGAGGATTTATATTCGGAACTGGCAAGGAGGCATCTTGTCCGGCGGCTTTGAGAGGAACCCGAAACCAATCTTTACTGAGGGCAAGAACCAGCTGGAGATTCACAGTCTTCAGGAAGATTGGGATCACTTCGGTGTGTGAGCTGGATTATAACCCTGGTGGCTTGGGTTTGTTTGAGATTGTTTTCTTTTCAAAGCCTTTTGAAGAGTCCTTCCATACTTGAGCTTCATGATGACCCTGTGTGGTCAAGGGGCAGGACAGTGGACAGTTTTCCAACAGTGGTTCATTACAGAGTTCAGTGGCAGCAGATTCCAGGTTCTAACCCCTCAATTGACTGACTTCTGCTTATTTTTCATGTAAAATCATTTCTGAGACTTTAGGTTAAAGACCTTTTTCTGAGAGGCATTCTTATAGTAGTGATATTTTTTCTTTCTTTCATTTCTTTTGTAAAGCAGGATAATTTTTGTTAGTCTTTTAAATAACTTTTATTGGTAAATTTAATTTTATTTACTAAGATACTATAGTCAACACAATTCCAAATTCAAATAGAGGAAAGAGTAGAATGAAAAGTTTCACTCCTACCCTTTGTGGACTTTTCCCCTCTTAACACACTTTTTTTTATGTGAAATTTCAAACCTTTAAAAGTGGAAAGAGGAAAGAATAGTATGAAGGAACCCCATTGTACACACCAGCCAGCTTTGGCAGATGTTGGCTCATTGTGTTCCTTTAGGGCCTTACTGGAAAACACAGTGAGAGTCTGTCTTTCACACTTTTCCCAGTTTGTGAAAACACTGCCTTTCATGGTGATCCCTTTGGGTACTGGTCAAGAGCTTTTCCACTTGCACTGACCCCTGAGAGGTTGTTCTTTATAACTGGATGGATTATTTGTAGTCTATAGCTCCTCACCTTTGTAAAGAGCATCTTTGTTTCTCAGTCCCTTATGCCGAAGAATTTGCAAACATGTTCTCTGTCTGATTCCACCGGGGTTTCTGCTTCCTGAAAAATAGCCTAGATGGCTCTTTTTAGAAAATTTCTCCCAAGGGTTCTTTTGAAAGGAGAGTAAATGGGAAAGGGGTGGGGGGGGAATCCCAAAACCAACAAAATATATGTATACAGGCTTGAAATTAAAGGCTTTGAATTCCCTAAAGATTAGGACTTCACTTTATTTCTATTGCTCAGAGCCCCTGTTGAGTTCCCTCCTGCGGCGGATGCCAGAATTGGAGGCCCTGGAGATTATGAAGTTGGTCAACTGCCCTGAGACCTTCACACCAGACATGCGCTGTGTCATGGGTGAATCTCCCACAGTTCAGGGCTACTTCGTCCTGGCAGGAATGAACTCTGCTGGCCTGTCATTTGGTGGAGGAGCAGGAAAGTAAGTATTGCTCCTCAAGTTAACCAGAAAATTGGTCAGCTTGCTGCAAGGGCTTCTTTCCTTCTAGAATGACTTGTTGTTGTTCATGTTGTACGTAATATATGTAATCTGATGTGAAAGTGCACGTTAGGTACATGGAACTTGAAAGTTTTTCCTTCCTTTCAAAGTAAGCACCACAGGCTCACCCTGTATTCCTTCCACAAATGTTATCATTGGGCAAAAGGTCTCTGGAACTTGTTTGGAGTTAGTCACAAAACCTGTGTGATGTCCTTTCATTCTTCATTTGTAATAAATGATGATTTTTTTTTAATTTTATTATTTTTGTGTGTGTGTACCGTCAAATCAGATCTGACTGGTACAGGAGGAGATTGTCCATCCTTCCCCGGCAGAGCATCTGGTGGGTTTGAACCGTGCACCTCTGGGATTATAGTTGCAGTTCCTTGCCACTAGGCCACCAGAGCTCCCCTTTGTGATTGATTCTTGATTCCTCTTCCAGTGCTTTTACCTTCTTGAACATGTATAAACAGGCCTACCAACTGTTGCCCCTAGGTACCTGGCTGAATGGATGGTATATGGTTATCCCTCGGAAAACGTCTGGGACTTGGACTTGAAACGATTTGGAGCCCTCCAGAGTAGCCGCACCTTCCTGCGCCACCGAGTCATGGAAGTCATGCGTAAGTGAATCCCGTCCCAGTCAGACCCTGGTGCAGGTCGACCAGAAGGTCTACCAAAAGGGCAGGTGTGTGTCAGTTCCTAAGTAACTTCTTTGGTATTGTCCCCAGATGTTGGCTTCAGGCTTTCTTGAAATCAGGAAGTAGAATAAGATGTGGAAGTGTTAATTTCTGCCTCTTCCCATTTTGCTTTGAAAAGACCCCATGTCAGAGTGAATCCTCTGACACTCCTTGCTGGTCTTTGAGACCTTTGCTAATTTTCTAAGGCAGATAATTTGACAGATAAACTACGTTCTCTGACTTTATAGCTTCCTTTTTTTTTCCTTCTAGCATGCTTTATTCTGCAAACTTCACTGAAACCAGTCTGGTACGGAAAGTACTTGAAACACTGATGTAACTTCTAGCATCTAAACAAGCCATCACAGTGGGACAAACTTATAGATGAGGGGCATATAGCTTCTTTTCTGGTGACTTTGTCTTCACTATGTGACAGGACACCATGTCTCATGTCAACACAAACACAAACCTGTTCTTTTCTTTCTTGCTTTTGGCTCTTTCCAACTTTGAAGGATGAGCCTCTTTCACTTCTCCCTTCCCTGATTTCTTGTGTATCAGGAGTTAAACCAAATTATGTGGGTTTTGACAAGTTGTAATTTATTTCCTTGAACAGAACTATTCCAGAGTTATCTAAATACTTCAGGCATGTTTTTCATTCTCAAGAGTAAATTTCTACATTGGCTATAGTTGTCTTCTTTGGTTAAGAGTGAACTGTTGGTTTAGTATCTGGACTGTATTCATGATGTGACCTTTGAATACTCTTCAGCACCTGAGTGCTCACTCTTGACCTTTCCAGAGAACTTAATATCCAGCGGAAGATGAAAAACTCGGAGACAATACATGTCCCTGTAAAGGTCCCTTATTTAAGTCGAGCTCTCCCTATCCATAATTACTTTAAAATCTGTACAAATCGTAATTGAGCTTGAACTTCTTGGTGTTAAACTTTTGTAGCCTCTGATTCTTAGAAGATAGAAATTGCAGACCTCACAGAACATGTAGGAGGGAAAAGTAGAGCTTAAAATACCAGAAGAGGCCTAAAGTGTGATGTGACTCATGGCTGTGTAATTTGTGGAGGGCCAGTTGCACTTCACATGCTGTTACCTGTCTTCTGAAGCATGCCTTCTCTCCTTGGTAGTACTTGGCATTTTAGGCTATGTTGGCCTAGAAAACAAGAATGACTCCAGAGTATAGTGGATATTGGGTATTAGCTCTAGAGTCCATGTGTGGGCTCTGATAGACTGTTCTTTTCTGTCTAGCTCTGTTGTATGATCTGAAGGTTCCCCGCTGGGACTTCCAGACTGGGAGGCAGCTACGTACATCTCCTCTTTATGACCGGTTGGACGCCCAGGGAGCCCGATGGATGGAGAAACATGGATTTGAGAGGCCAAAGTACTTTGTTCCACCTGATAAAGGTAAAAAGTCACATTCCCCTTTTTAGTTGTTTCTTCTTTGGTTTGGTTTTTTATCCTGAGAGTTAATAAAACTTAATTTAGAATGTGTGCAAACTAGAGGTGATTAAAACCTTTATAGTAAATTGTGCAGGGAGGATCTGAACTATAAGTCCTCTCCTCTCTGTCTTCCATTTCCTGTCTGTAGACCTCCTGACGCTGGAACAGAGCAAGACCTTCTACAAGCCAGACTGGTTTGACATCGTGGAGTCTGAGGTCAAGTGCTGTAAGGAGGCCGTGTGTGTCATTGACATGTCCTCTTTCACGAAGTTTGAAATAACAGTAAGTATGTGCTCTTTTATAAAACAGAACTAACAGATTAAGGAACTTTTCCTATTTATTGAATCCTTCTGTTTCCTGCCTGTCTCTTCAAAACTAATTTAATGAAAACTCTGGAATATTTCTGTTTAGCTGTAGTACACTGTTTTTCTGAATTTTAAGCTTTTTGTTTAACATTTAATGGCTTTTTGTTTACTGAGCAGCCCATTTCTCTTTACAGTCAGGGGCTGACTTTCTCTTGCGCTCCTTACAGCAGGAACTGTGCCGCTGTTGTGTGAGGGCCCGGCTGGCTGAATCTTGTAGTTGCCTTGCTCTTCATGCATCATGACCCAGCCATTTGCTGCTGTGCTCACCCTCCCTGCTTGATTCTCTCACCCTGCAGTCCACTGGGGACCAGGCTTTGGAAACGCTGCAGTACCTCTTCTCCAATGACCTTGATGTGCCCGTGGGCCTCATCGTACACACCGGAATGCTCAACGAGAATGGAGGCTACGAGAACGACTGCAGCATAGCTCGACTCAACAAGCGCAGGTGAGCTGAGCTCCTGCCGCCTCACTAGCTTCTTACAGGAGTGGTAGCCAAGCCAAGACTCTAACTCATTTTTCCAGGAAACATTAGACTGCACAGAACACTGCATCCAAAGCCAGCAAGTTCACAAGTCACACAATACGAAAGGAAATTTATAAAGGAGAAGAAACTACAAGGTTGTGGTAAACTCCAGATAGAAGAGTTAGTTGTCCTACAAGGATGGATGGCACATCTTCCATTAGTAAGCCTGTATCGTTCTTTGAGCACTAACAGGAAGCTCGAATCTTTAGTTTTGTCATTATGTGGTAAAGCCTAGAATGGTGCCCCGACACTCCTTGAAACCTGAGACATCATTCACTGTTGTTCTCTTTGCTTCAGAACTAGAAGAGAACTCTAAGTCACCTTTCAGGGACATAATAAACTGGCTCTGTCACTTGTCACCCACAAGTGCTGTGCTCCCTTAAATAGTTTATTACATGAGAATAGGTGGTGAACATCTACCCGGAACCAAAGATGAGAAGGCACGGAGGGGAAGAGACGCTAGATCAATGGAAACAGATGGAAAGTAGTGAGAGCCCTGTAAAAAGTGTACCCAGTGACGCAGAACAGTTTGTGTAAAAGTTGTTAAAGGGAGTTAATTTTTTGTGTAAACTTGCTTAAAACACAGTAACCCATTATTTTAAAAACAAGCTAAACTAGATAGGAACCTGCACAGCTTTTGTCCACTGATTTTTTACAAGAGCTTGAAGTTCATTCAATGGGAACTCTCCAATAAATGATGTTTGGGACATTGGATTTCCACACTGAAAAAAAAACCACAGGAGCCATGTGTCAAACTGCACTAAAACAAAAATGTATTAAAGGTCTAAACATGAAAGTTAAAATGATAAAAATACTTAGAAGAAAATATAGGGGTTGTGCTTGTGGGCTTGTGTTTTGACAGTGGATTATCTAATAAACAAAAGCAGAAATATAAAAAAAGCAAATGGGACCTTATAAAAATGAAAAATTTTGCTCAACAGAATACTAGAAAAGAAAATAATACAAGTTGGTGAGTTGGAGAATATAATTGGAAACTCTGTATCTGATAAGAATATTATAACAAAAAATATAACTTAACAGCAGAAAGACAACCTAGTCATAAAGTAGGCAAAAGATTTGAATAGATGTTTCATTTCATCATGAAGACATTCACATGACCATGAAATACATGCAAAGATGCTCAGTCTCACTAGCTAGCCAAGAAAGATACAAACCAAATGCACTTATCTTAATACCATTTCAGTCCCATTAGGATGGCTAAGACTTACATAAATAATGAAAGTCGGCTATGAGGGAGTTGGAGCCATTTATTCCTGGCAGGAATGCAAGATGGTACAGCTTTTGTGGAAAACAGTCTGGCAGTTCATCAGAAAGCTATAAATTGAATTACCATGTCACCCAACAATTCCATCCCTAGGTATATATAAATCCAAGGCTTCAAAGCAGACTGTAAGAAATACTTGTACACCACTCACTATGCATTGTAACACTGTTCACGACCTACTAAATGCCTGTCAGCAGGTGATGGCCAAAACCCAGTGTGGCGTATGCACATGATGGAATACCACTCCACCAGTAAGGGAAGTGCAGTGTTACCACATTGTTGAGTGTGAGTGGGATTTTACAGCATTATGCTAAGGGAAATAATTCAATTACAGAAAAAGAAATATTATGTAACTCACAAAAAAAACAACAGCAACCAAGAACAGGCAATGTGTCCATCAGTGGTTATCAGGTAGGAGGGAAAAAGAAAGGGGCAATATAGCTATGGAGTACTTAGTTTTAGTCTGCAATGATAGGAAAATTGTGTCACTTGAGGGTAAGGTTGGATAGCCAGTATGGTATTGTCTTAAGTTGCACACCTAAAAAGTTGACTTAGCAAAAGTTGTATGATACGTTTACAACAGTAAGACTATCTGCTGCAACCAGATAGCTCATGAGATTTAATTCCTTGCTTTAAAGGTTTAGGGTCATGATTTTATAGGACCCTCCCAGTAAATTGGCCTAGTAACAGGTTCAATGCTCGTGTTTACCACCTAGCTACTAGTCTCAATTTTAATCAAAGATGAAAGAATCTTGATCAAAAAGGGGGAAAGTGCAGAACAATTTCAAATTCTCCTGGAATCCAGATTTTCTGGAGTCTTTCTGAAGACTAAATGAGTCCCTGGCACTCTTGCCCTGAGATAACCCTTAAACTTGAAACCAAAAATAATCTTCTTAATATCTCTTAAAACTAGACAACTGATTAGTTTAACAAGTAAAATATGTTGAGCATTGTGCTCTTTTAAGATCTGTCTGGATACAACAATGAATGGAAATCCAAAATCTCTAAATGTTCATTAAAATTAATAAAATTTGAAAAAAAATCTTATCTGGATGGACTCAAGTTGACAGCAACTCAAAAGATTAGATAGGAAGCTGAAGTGGCATCAAGTTTATGTTAAGGAGAATGAACAACTAAGAACACCATTGTGAGGATAGTTGTACAGTTTAAAGTATATAATAGGTATCACATTCAGCATTTGTTGAACTGGTGTATATTCTGTGTATAAAAACAAACAAACTTGATAAAAATGTGCTTGCTTCTTGAAGCTTTGTTACTGCCCCGTGTTGATTATTCTTGGATCTCCTTTTCAGTTTCTTCATGATTTCTCCAACTGACCAGCAAGTCCACTGTTGGTCCTGGCTGAAGAAGCACATGCCGACAGACAGCAGCCTGATTCTGGAGGACGTCAGCTGGAAGTACACTGGTGAGGGGCCTCTGGCCAGTCAGCAAGGAAAGACCGGCAGCTCCAGATTTAGCCTCGACATTTAATCAATGAAGGAGATCAAAATTAATACCAAACAGGCTCGTTGGGCACAGAAAATTAATCTGTAAAACTTCCTCCCTTTCCTATAAATGAAGTAGGAAATGACTTAATATTTGTTTTGTTCGCTTACATATGCTTTACAGCTAATACTTAAGGCTTCACATATTCATTGAAAAAGTGAGTCGAAACATGTTCCAAAGGATTTTCCTATTTGTTACCTGGGTAATATTTTCTTCAGAATTTCCCCTCATCTTATTTAGAAAGGTTAGCTCAGTTTCCTAGCTGCCCTTCTTTTCCTGCCTCCACACTCCTGGTCAGCCCCTCTGCCACCCCCTTTACTGCCTTCCTGGTCCGGTTCCCAGGTCCTGATTTTAACTACTCATGGTATCTAAAGTCATTAATGTCCTGCTGCCACATCAACAAATTACAGACTTGCAGAACAAAAGGGTTTTCCTGGTTCTACCAGTTGTCAGAGCATCGGAGTCCAGGGCAGGTGTGTACCTCTGCTCCAGGCACTAGTTTGTGGTCCCGGTTTTTTCCATCGTGTTGTCAACAATTCTTGGAAGCTGTGACTTCTAAAGTAACTGAGAAGGGAATAGGACAGGAGTTGTGCAGGGAATACTAGCTAGCCCCGGAAACAGGCTCATGTGCCAGGACTTGGTCTTGTAGTCCCGTACTACCTGCCAGGGGAGCTGTGGAATGCTGTCGCCTTGTGTACCTGGGAAGAGGAAACCTAGCCAGGCCTGTGTGCCAGCTGTGGCTGTCGCTGTACTCAGCAGCCGTGTCGTTCAGGCGGTGGGTTGAATGGTTTGTGTCCACGCTTAAGATTGCTGCACACGGTGCTTTTATGGTCTTAGCACCCAAGACTGGCCCAGGGTGAGCCTTGGCCGTAGCCTCAAGTGGTCAACTGGAAGGATAAAACCACCCTTTTTTTCTATTTAGCTCTCAACCTGATTGGCCCCCGTGCTGTGGATGTTCTGTCTGAGTTGTCTTACGCACCTATGACTCCTGACCACTTCCCGAGCCTCTTTTGCAAGGTGGGTGCTACTAACACTCCATTTTCCACTTGAGTGAAGAGTATTTCTTTTAGACCTACTCCCCACTTTTCAGGAAACCCTGGTGGTGTAATCTGCGGGGAGTTGAGCTGTTAAACTAAAGGTGGCTCCAGAGGAAAAGATGGGCGCCCTCCATGGAATTTCCAGCCTTTACTGGAGGCTCAGCTCTGAGTTGGTTCTGACTTGACAGAAAGTGAGTTTTCTATAGAACAGGTCAGGATGTGAAAATGAAGGATGACCATATCCGATCGCAGTGGGCGCAAATAACTACGTCCTTACCTGACTGCCGAGCAGCTGGTGCAGCCGTGTTGTAAAGAACCATCACAGCCGGCGTCATTCTCACCTTTCACTTTGGCAGTTGTTTCTACCACGTGTACGTTGTGAACATGAAGTGTCAGGAAACAAGTTGGTCTATCTCTGAGTGAGGAAAAGATATATTCCAGGGGTAATTTCATAGTTTGGTTTTTTTTTTTAATTTTATTTTTTGTGTGTACTGTCAAATTGGATCTGACTGGTACAGGAGGAGATTG